>NW_024070205.1:166146-194013 GCF_014754425.2 Oryx dammah | reverse complement strand
GACGCAGGAGATGTGGGTTCGATCCCTGGGTTGGGAAGATCCCCTGGGGAAGGAGAGGCAACCCGCTCCAGCATTCTTGCTGGGAGAATTCCAGGCACAGCGGAGCCTGAAGGGCTGCAGTCCACAGGGTCACAGGAAGTCGGACCCGACTGAGCACACACACAGAAGCAGGAAACGGAGCCACGGAGCCCTGCTATGAGCACGGGGCGCTCTGCTCAGCGCTCTGTGCTGACAGAGAGGGGTCTGCACAGCAGGGGCCAGCGCAGCTAAAACCAGTGATAATAACAAGGAGCAAGGGACGGTCTCTCCCCCAGAGCTTTCCTCTTTGGGATCAGAGGTCATTCCGCGTTGCTAAGGCTTTTAGAGGTGACCGTGGGGCCTCAGTCCCCAAGAGCTACGGGATGAGGGGACCAGTCACAGATGACCAGACACTCTCCCCCCAGGGCACATGGCCTGAAGCAGAACTCAGCCCATCTCTGAGCACAGAAGGTTTGGTGATGAGCAGAACCGGGAGGGAGCAGAGCGGGGCCTGCGTGGCGCAGAACGTTTCCACAGCGTTGCGGTTTCCCTCAGGGTCTTCCTGGAGATGCTGTGGTGCTGAAAACGCATGAACCTCTCTCCTTGTTTACGACACACGTCCCTCCTCCCTCTGTCCCTCAGCCTCGTCTCTTTCTGAGCAGTCACACGAGTGGCCCTGAGGAAGGGTGAGAGCCAGGGAGCCTGCCCGAGGCCCCAGCTCGCGGGGGTGCGCCGCGTTCCGACAGACGCGGGTTCGGGGAGAGAAGCACCGGCAGCTCGCTTTGTGCTCTGTGCCCCTTGTCCCAGCGTGCGGGTCAAGGGGGGCTGGCTCACGGACTCTGCATACACGTCCTCTGCTCTCCGTTCCCACTGAACACAGCCTCGGGGAAGGAGCCTCCTTCCGGCCAGAGGGACTGGGCTGGACGCAAAGCTGAGGCGACGTTCAGGGGACCCTGCATGAGGGACCTCGTCTTCCCGAAGCCCCCGCGGGGAGCCGGCTCCTGGAGGCCCCGGGCAGGCAGGAGGCCGCCAGTCGGTGCGGAGATCCCCGCCTTCTCCTCGAGGTCAAGGGGCCACCAAAGCCCAGGTGCCAGGGGCAGGTGCAGACCATCCTCTCAGGGCAGAGCCCGCCTGCTGCTGATGCCCCACGTGACGACGGCCACCATTCGGGAGGTCATGGGCACGAGCACCTCCAGGGGCTCTGCTGGGCCCAGGATGAGCCCCAGAGAGACACCGCACCTCCCGCCTCCCCGATGCCGAGCCGGGGGAGCGCACGGAGCCGGCCTCCTGACGGCAGGTGCCCGCCCTCACCTGCGGCCTTTGCTTCCACCCCTCCCCCCGACACTCGGCGAACTTGGGGTTTGGGTCCCGGATCAGAGAGCTGCAGTCAGACCCCCGATTCCAGGCCAAGGACATCCAGTCAGCTCCGCGGTTCCTGCGGCTTTTCCTGGCCCCGCACCGCATGTCAGGGTCCCAGTTCCGGCCACTTGTCGTCAGAAGGGTGGAGGCCTGGTCCCTTGTCCCTCTGCTGCCCACTCAGCGTGTCCTCACTGAGGGCAGAGGGCCCGGCTGAGCCCGGTCTGACAGCGACCCCTCCGTGCAATTAGACCAGGCCCCCGGGGCCCACGAGAGCCCCTGACTCACTGTCCCCGCCTGCCGGCCGCACCTCCAGCCTGTCCCCGCCGCACGGCGTCCTGTCTTCTTCCAGCTAGCCTCTCCACACTCTCCTGTTCCGCCCGGGCGTCGAACCATCCAGGAGCCCCCGGGGGCCCCGGCAGCGCCCCACAGCTGGCTCTCAGTGCCCGTGGCTCCTGGAGAAGGCAGCCCCACCCGCTCTGCCCTCCAGTGTTCAGTGCTGGTGGGACAGAGACGCCCGGGGTCTGGTGGGCTGGGCCCCGCTCCCTGTCCAGCCCAGGCAGCGGGGGTCTCCTGGCCTCAGGGAGCCGAGTCAGGGGAGACGCCGCCCCTCCCCGGGCAGGGGGTGCCGTGGGAGGGAGGAGATGAGAGGCAGCTGTGGAGGACGCAGGCCAGGAAACGTCCCCACAGCGCTGGGAGCAGGTGGGGAGCAGGCACAGCTTCCCAAGCTGCGGGGAGGGGAAAGCCCTGTGGGAAGGGGTCTCAGTATTGTCCCCTTGGGCTAGAAACTGGAGGCCCCTGGGGCATGTTGGTGGTTGTGTGAGAGGCTGTGATCTGCATGGAGGCTCACCCGGAAGCTCCAGGCTAAGGACTAGGGGTGTGTGTGTGTGGGGGGAAGGTGGGCCATGGGGCCAACCCTGGGGGTCTGGGCAGCAGGCGGGCTGTGGGGGTCCGCACTGCCCCCTCATCACCCCTTCCTCACCCTTCCTCTCATCACAGGCCCCTTCCCCAGGGGGCACTGCCTTCAATCTCACCGAGGTGCAGCCTCGGAAAGATGAAAAAGGACCCTCACCACCAGCCTGGCACTGGGGGGTGTGGGCCGCTGGACTAGGCTCACCATTCAGGGGGTGTGGGCCGCTGGACTAGGCTCACCACTCGGAGGAGGAAGAGCAAGGCCCCTGCCCCCAGCTCCCAGCACAGCATCTCCATGAGCCCAGCTCGGCTTCACACAACCCAGGAGGCAGACACCGTCACCCCCCTTTCACAGCAGAAGCAACCTGGGTCCCCAACTGTGTGGCAGGCCCAGGGCCACTCCCAGGCTGGTTTCACGGTGAGACTGGGGGCGTGGGGGCTGCCCTCTCTTGGGGCCTCCCTGGGGGAGGCAGAGCAGAGACCTTGCCCTTTGCCATGCTTAGACTGCACACACGGTGCTCCCTCCACGACCCGGGCCGTCTCCTGGAGAAGGAGCAGAGACCTGCCATCCCAGGCCTGACCCCCTATGCTTGCCTCAACCCCGGGGACAGGGACGGGGCAGGGACGGGGCAGGAGCCCCGGGGAGAGCCCAACTCCCCTGAGGCCCCTGCAGGCCAGGCCCCGCTGCTTTCAGCAGGCTCCGTGCTGGACAGCTCCCAGGCCGCGGCCCGGCGGCTCTGCGTCCTGCTGGGGTGGGGGGCCCCGCGTGGCCGGCTCTCCCACCACCGCCCCATCCTCCCACCAGGGTGTCACAGACACTATCCGGTTCCCAGCCACCCACCCAGTCCCTTCCCCGTGGGAACCCAGAGCCCCAGCCATCCTCCGAGGGCAGGCGGGCTGTCCTCAGTGAGTCTGACCACAGACCTCTCCACAGCCAGCTCGGGGGGGCCCCTCCCACCGCCTGCCAGACCCCGTGCTGCCCAAGTGTGCTCACGTCCCTCCGTTCCAGCAGCCGCCTCCTTCCCCTTCTCCTGGTCATCCTGAGAGCCCCAACCTTACAAACAGGGCCCCTGAGGCACAGGGCTGACCCGCAGACACGACCCTCCTCACAGCACGGGGCCGGGGGGCCCACCGCCGGGAAGGGCCTTCAGAGCCACTGCTGGGGCTGGGAGGCGTGGGCCTGTCGCACAGGCAGACCAGGCTCCCGGGTGCTCAGCTGCGGCTTCTCCGGTGCCTGTGCACTTGCGCTCTTCCCCCACCCACTCTGGGGGTGGTTCCCCACACTGATCCCCGGGGCCAAGAGTTAGCCTGAACACCTTCTCATAGTTCCTGTCCATCCCGTGTGCCTCCACCGGCCCTGATGGGCGGGAGCAGAGGCAGGAGGGGTAGGGCTGGAGGTGGGGAGCTTGTGCGCCCGTGGGAGCCCCAGTCTGACGGGGGAGGAGACCCCATGCCAGGCTCAGAGACCCCGCCCCCCTGCTTCGACTGCAGCCCCTACTCAGCCCCAGAGACCCAAATTTCCACTTTCTGAGGGACGGTTCGGGTTTGGAGACGCATTTGCTGAGGTGTCTGTGCACTGAGAACCCTGCTGATCAGAAGAGGGTGGCTGAGGGCTGTGGCCCCAGGCTGAGAAGGGCCACCTCCAGGAGTGACAGGCCACCAGCAGGACCCAGTCACCCCAGGATGCGCCCTGGGCTGCTGGTGTGGCTCTGATGGAGGAAAGGCCCTGAGGCTGCTGCCCCGTCTGCAGGGAGCCTCCGTCTGGCCGTCTGGGCCACAAGGCCTGGCTCAAACCCACCTCGCATCCTTGGGACACAACCACCCCCCTCGTCCTGCCGCTCTTTCTGACTCAGCCTTCAGAGCAGGAGCGTGACACCACCTCCTCCAGGAAGGCCTCCCGTCATTCAGTTCCTGACGCCCACTCACTGTTGACCCCTCAGTGCCACTAAAGGGACAAGCGAAAGAGATGTGGTCTGCAGAGCCCGGTGGTCAGCGCACCTGCTGTGTGCTCCAGGGAAGCCCTTATCCACTGTCTCACCAATTTCATCAGCAGCCAAGGGGCTGAGCCAGAAGCTCTGCAGACCCACTCCAGGCCTGGTGATGGTTTTGCCCGTGGGGCGAGCAGCACCCTCACCTCAGGCTTCCTCTGCCCCTGGGGGCAGGAGCTCATTGCATCCAAGGCGTCTCCACCGTGCCCGCCTGCAGCTTGCCCCAGACCTAAGCAGACCGTGTCCCTCGGGAAGGGGGCCAGCAGGGGCTACAGCCAGGAGCTGAGGGACAGTGCGGTCACCGCAAACTCCCTACCTCCTGACTCAGCTGTCTCACTGCCCAGACTCCCCTGGGGGCTGGGGTGGGTGCTAAGAGTGACGAGCAGGAAGGGGATTCTCGACCAGAGGGGCGTGGGGAGACCTGGTTGGGCTGTGGGTCTCCTGCCCAGAGGCCTGCCCCACGGGGCTGAGCTGTGGAGACCTGCATGTACCTGCACACATCCGCACACACACCCACATGCAGCCACACACACGTGCACACACATCCATACGCAGCTGCACACACATGCACACACAAGCACACACCCGCACAAACATCCACACACAGCTGCACACACGTGCACACACATCCACACACGCATGCACACACAAGCACACACCCGCACACACATCCACGTGCAGCCACACACGTACACGCACCCGCACACACCAACACACATCTGCACACACAGGTGCACACACGTGACACATCCACACGCAGCTGCACACACGTGTACACACATCCACACGCAGCCGCACACGTGTGCACACAGAAGCACGCAACCACACACACCTGCACATACATCCACACGCAGCCGCACACGTGCACACACCTGCATGCACCCACACACACCTGCACGTGCAATCTTACCCAGCAACACTCGCTCCCCACACCCACCCCGCTCTGCCAGGCCGGCTCTGCCCCTACCTCGGTGGGGGCATCCAGCCATGTTGGAGTCTGGGGCGGGGCCCCACTCAGGGGGGCTATGCAGACAAGCGCCCCACTCCTCGCTGCCTGAGAAAGGTCTCGGGGGCACACTGCCCCTTGCTGCTGAGGGTGACACCACCAGCCTCACGCCCGGGCGACTCCCGGTGCACGAGAGGAGACACCGAGGGCAGAGCAGGGAGAAGCCAGCACCCTGGCTCACACGGAGGCGAAGGAGGCAGCGGGCCGGGCCCTCGTCCTCCTCTCAGAGTGGGCTCACCCCCGTGAGGAGTGATGGAGGAGGAGAAAGGGGCGCCAGCTGGGGGTGACAGGCGGCCGTGCAGGTAGTCTCTGTGGGTCACCGGTGCAGCCGGTGAACACCTGGCTGCAGAGGTCCCCGCTCAGAGGGGCCGTCGGCCCGCCTCCTGCTGCACCGGGACCAGAGGGCCCGGCCCGCCTCCTGCCCTCCCTGGCACCCAGAGCCCGGCTGTGCGCTGACTGCAGTGCGGTGAGAGGCCCGGCCGACGGATGATGAGCCCGAGGCCCGGCGCAGGCGCAGCTCTGCCTGATGCTCCAGCCTGGCCACCCGCCTGCCACCCGAGTGGAACGGCCGCCCGCACCCATGGCAGCACCCTGCTTGCCACGCGGCCACCACCGCTGTGTCAGAGAGACATGGCCGGGTCTCCAGGACCAGGAAGCAAGGGATGCGCAGAAACTTCCTGAAGGGCTGGGACTGTCCCAAACCACGCCTGTCACGGCACCTAAACGACTGCTTCCGTCTGTGAAAGCTCGCTGGGTTTTCATGTCACGCACCTTGTACCTCAGTAAACCAGCACAGACAGCAGGTCAGCAGAGCCTCAGTCCGGGGGAGGTTTTCGGCTGGAACTCGAGAAGGCAGGCACCCAGGTGCAGGTCCCCCTAGCCTGGACTGGTGATGCTGCCTTCGGCACTGACTAACCGGGCCTCCAGTCTCACCTTCTGAGACGCTAGCATCGTCCTTACGGGGTGGCTAAGGAAGAAGCTGTCCTTAGTGGTGATCCCAGAGGAGGGGCTCCGCTAACAACAAATGCTTCCTCCCTTGTTTTACGGGCTTTCCACACAGTAACTCACTTAACATCACAGCAACTGTGAAGTGAAGTCGCTCAGTCGTGTCCAACTCTTTGCGAGCCCTGTAGCCTACCAGGCTCCTCCGTCCATGGAATTTTCCAGGCAAGAGTACTAGAGTGGGGTGCCATTTCCTTCTCCAGGGATCTTCCCGACCCAGGAATCGAACCCGGGTCTCCCACATTGCAGGCAGACGCTTTACCGTCTGAGCCACCAGGGAAGCCGAGGTACTAAATATTATTAGCCCCATTCTATGGACGACATTTTATGGCGGCTATGCCGCACAGGAGCGGCGGAGCGGACATACCCCACGTCCAAGGTCAGGAGCAGCAGAGAGGATACACCCCCTGTCCAAGGTCAGGAGCAGCAGAGAGGAGTTACCGCATGTCCAAGGTCAGGAGCAGTGGAGAGGAGATATCCCATGTCCAAGGTCAGGAGCAGCAGGGAGGATACACCCCCTGTCCAAGGTTGGGAGCGGCAGCCATGATGAGATACCCCATGTCCAAGGTAAGAAAACCCCACTGAGATGGTAGGTGCTGAGAGAGGGGATCAGAAGGCAGACAGACTGAAACCACAATCCCAGACAGCAGGCCAATCTGATCACACAGACCACAGCCTTGTCTAACTAAATGAAACTAAGCCATGCCGGGTGGGGCCACCCAAGACGGGTGGGTCATGGTGGAGAGGTCTGACAGAATGTGGTCCACTGGAGAAGGGAATGGCAAACCACTTCAGGATTCTTGCCTTGAGAACCCCATGAACAGTATGAAAAGACAAAAAGATAGGACAATGAAAGAGGAACTCCCCAGGTCAGTAGGTGCCCAATATGCTACTGGAGATCAGTGGAGAAATAACTCCAGAAAGAATGAAGGGATGGAGCCAAAGCAAAAACAATACCCAGTTGTGGGTGTGACTGGTGATAGAAGCAAGGTCTGATGCTGTAAAGAGCAATATTGCATAGGAACTTGGAATGTCAGGTCTGTGAATCAAGGCAAATTGGAAGTGGTCAAAGAGGAGATGGCAAGAGTGAATGTCAACATTCTAGGAATCGGTGAACTAAGATGGACTGGAATGGGTGAATTTAACTCAGATGACCATTATATCTACTACTGTGGGCAGGAATCTCTCAGAAGAAATGGAGTAGCCATCATGGTCAACAAAAGAGTCTGAAATGCAGTACTTGGATGCAATCTCAAAAACGACAGAATGATCTCTGTTCATTTCCAAGGAAAACTATTCAATATCACAGTAATCCAAGTCTATGCCCCAACCAGTAATGCTGAAGAAACTGAAGTTGAATGGTTTTATGAAGACCTACAAGACCTTTTAGAACTAACACCCAAAAAAGATGTCCTTTTCATTATAGGGGACTGGAATGCAAAAGTAGGAAGTCAAGAAACACCTGGAGTAACAGGCAAATTTGGCCTTGGAATGCAGAATGAAGCAGGGCAAAGACTAATAGAGTTTTGCCAAGAAAATGCACTGGTCATAGCAAACACCCTCTTCCAACAACACAAGAGAAGACTCTACACATGGACATCACCAGATGGTCAACACTGAAACCAGATTGATTATATTCTTTGCAGCCAAAGATGGAGAAGCTCTATACAGTCAACAAAAACAAGACCAGGAGCTGACTGGCTCAGATCATGAACTCCTTATTGCCAAATTCAGACTCAAATTGAAGAAAGTAGGGGAAACCACTAGACCATTCAGGTATGACCTTATGATTATACAGTGGAAGTGAGAAATAGATTTAAGGGCCTAGATCTTATACATAGAGTGCCTGATGAACTATGGACTGAGGTTCGTGACATTGTACAGCAGACAGGGATCAAGACCATCCCCATGGAAAAGAAATGCAGAAAAGCAAAATGGCTGTCTGGGGAGGCCTTACAAATAGCTGTGAAAAGACCTGAAGCCAAAAGCAAAGGAGAAAAGGAAAGATATACCCATTTGAATGCAGAGTTCCAAAGAATAGAAAGAGAGATAATAAAGGCTTCCTCAGTGATCAATGCAAAGAAATAGAGGAAAACAACAGAATGGGAAAAGACTAGAGATCTCTTCAAGAAAATTAGAGATACCAAGGGAACATTTCATGCAAAGATGGGCTCGATAAAGGACAGAAATGGCATGGACCTAACAGAAGCAGAAGATATTAAGAAGAGATGGCAAGAATACACAGAAGAACTGTACAAAAAAGATCTTCATGACCTGGATAATCACGATGGTGTGATCACTTACCTAGAGCCAGACATCCTAGAATGTGAAGTCAAATGGGCCTTAGAAAGCATCACTATGAACAAAGCTAGTGGAGGTGATGGAATTCCAGTGGAGCTATTTCAAATCCTGAAAGATGATGCTGTGAAAGCGCTGCCCTCAATATGCCAGCACATTTGGAAAACTCAGCAGTGGCCACAGGACTGGAAAAGGTCAGTTTTCATTCCAATCCCAAAGAAAGGCAATGCCAAAGAATGCTCAAACTACTGCACAATTGCACTCATCTCACATGCTAGTAAAGTAATGCTCAAAATTCTCCAAGCCAGGCTTCAGAAATACGTGAACGGTGAACTTCCAGATGTTCAAACTGGTTTTGAAAAGGCAGAGGAACCAGAAATCAAATTGCCTACATCTGCTGGATCATGGAAAAAGCAAGAGAGTTCCAGAAAAATATCTATTTCTGCTTTACTGACTATGCCAAAGCCTTTGACTGTGTGGATCACAATAAACTGTGGAAAATTCTGAAAGAGATGGGAATACCAGACCACCTGACCTGCTTCTTGAGAAATCTGTATGCAGGTCAGGAAGCAACAGTTGGAACTGGACATGGAACAACAGACTGGTTCCAAATAGGAAAAGGAGTATGTCAAGGCTGTATATTATCACTCTGCTTATTTAACTTCTATGCAGAGTACATCATGAGAAACGCTGGGCTGAAGCACAAGCTGGAATCAAGATTGCCAGGAGAAATATCAATAACCTCAGATATGCAGATGACACCACCCTTATGGCAGAAAGCAAAGAACTAAACAGCCTCTTGATGAAAGTGAAAGAAGAGAGTGAAAATGTTGGCTTAAAAGTCAACATTCAGAAAACTAAGTATCCGGTCCCATCACTTCATGGGAAATAGATGGGGAAACAGTGGAAACAGCGTCAGACTTTATTTTTCTGGGCTCCCAAATCACTGCAGATGGTGACTGCAAGTCATGAAATTAAAAGACGCTTACTCCTTGGAAGGAAAGTTATGACCAACCTAGATAGCATATTAAAAAGCAGAGACATCACTTTGCCAACGGTCCGTCTAGTCAAGGCTATGGTTTTTCCAGTGGTCATGTATGGATGTGAGAGTTGGACTGTGAAGAAAGCTGAGCGCCCAAGAACTGATGTTTTTGAACTGTGGTGTTGGAGAAGACTCTTGAGAGTCCCTTGAACTGCAAGGAGATCCAACCAGTCCATTCTAAAGGAGATCAGACCTGGGTGTTCATTGGAAGGACTGATGTTGAAGCTGAAACTCCAATCCTTTGGCTACCTGATTCGAAGAACTGACTCATTTGAAAAGACCCTGATGCTGGGAAAGATTGAAGGTGGGAGGAGAAGGGGACGACAATGGATGAGATGGTTGGATGGCATCACCGACTCAATGGACATGAGTTTGAGTGAACTCCGGGAGTTGGTGATGGACAGGGAGGCCTGGCGTGCTGTGGTTCACAGGGTCACAAAGAGTCGGACGCAACTGAGCGACTGAACTGAACTGAGCCGGTGGATGACTATTTCTCTCTCCTTATTGGAAAGTGGGAGTTCTCAACCTTTTCCTGTCCAGGTCTCTCGAGTGTGCACACAGAAGGAGAACTGACAGGTCAAACGGCATCGCCGTATCTAGCTTTTTGAGAAATGGCCAAACTGTTCTCCAGAGTCACTGCACCATTCCCATGCCCACTGGCCGTTTACGAGGGTCCCAACTTTCCCACACTCTTGTCAACCCTGTCATTTTCTGTCTTTTTGGTAACAGCCATCCTCACGGCTGTGAAGCAGTAGCTTGTGGTTTCGATTTGCATTTCCCTGATGACTAACTGGAGAAGGAAATGGCAACCCAGTCCAGTGTTCTTGCCTGGAGAATCCCGGGGACGGGGGAGCCTGCTGTCTATGGGGTCGCAGAGAGTCAGACACGCCTGACGCGACTCGGCGGCAGCAGATGACTCATGAGGCTGAGCCTCCGTCGGTGCGCTTGTCGGTCACTTGTGTGTCTTCTCCGGAGAAACATCTGTTTAAACCTTTTGCCCATTTTAGAATTGTTGTCTTTTCTATTGTTGAGTGTAAGAGCTCTTTATGTATTCTGAATACTGGGCTCTTATCGGATATACGAGTCACAAACCTTCTCCCTACCCTGTGGGCTGTCCTTTCTTCCTGGAGAGTGTCCTTTGAAACAAAAGCTTTAAAGTTTGATCAAGTCCAGTGTATCAGTGTTTCCCTTTGATGCCTGGGATGGAAGAGCGTTTCAGAGCCTTTTCCATATTAACACGATGGAGATTCCAGAAGGCAGATGGGCTCGACTGCATTTCCAAACTATAGCTGACCTCCAGAGCCCAGTCGCGAGCCTCGGTCAGGGGCGCACTGACCTCGGGAGCCCAGCCGTGAGCCTCTGTCAGAGGCACAAGCAGGACTGGAAGCCCAGGACTCCCTCTGAGATGCACAGCTCCCAGGCTCTCAATGCTCCATAGAAACGCCCTCGGCAAAAGACGAGGCGTCACCAATTTTAAATCCTCACACCGGGAAGGTCCAGCCCAGGGCCCTAGCTCAGGGACGACACGCCGAGAAGCCGCTCAGACCTTAAGGGGTGGGACAAAAGACCAGCACCTTGTCGACGACCCCAGTGGGGACCTGGGTCAGGGAGCGCCATCTCATCAGCTGGGCTGGGGGTGGGGGGAGCACTTCAGTCAGCTGCTTTCAGAGTGTGGACGGGCCTGTTTCTCAGGCTTTCCAGCTCCTCCCTGTGCAGAAGCAAGGGCTCCACTCCCCACCCCCGGGGCTCTGGGGTCTGGGCTCCCTGCCAGTGGCCAAGAGCTTCCTGGGGCCCCTCTATTGCTGTCTGCACCAGACACCCCAGGCCCTTCTCTCTGATGACTCAGGAGCAGACCAGCCATCTGTGTGAAAGGTCCAGGATCCGAGCTCGGAAGGGTGTCTGAGCAGTCCCAGCTGTCAGCCAACCCAGGGTGAGCCCAGGCGGCTTCCGTGGACATGCGGCGAGTCCAGAGGCCGGCCAGGAGGGGTTTCGGCCGGTGGCCGGGGGCTCTGCCTCCCACAAGCTCGTCCTGCCCTGGAGCTCCATCTCTAGGCTCAGCCGGCAGCAAGAGCCCAGTGCCTGGAGATTATTCACACTGTTTACTCCTCAACTTTCAGAGCCTGCACACACATCCCAGGCAATCCCTCAGTCACACTGGACCAGAGGGAGCGTGGTTCTTTCTCATTCATGCTTCCTGAACAGACAATGGTCCCGGAGACAGTAGGGAGTCAGCACTCAGAGCCTCTGTCTTCAGCTAGGTCGTCTCTCCCCCTGCGTTCAGCTCCATTGTGTGAGGAGCCACCAAGGGGGGCAGCCCCCTTCGACCACGGGGTCACGGAAAGGGCAACGGAGTTGAGCCAGAGCCCTCTGCTGCCGGGTGCTTGGCTGTGGACAACTTCGTCCGTCCTTCTGAACCTTGTTTCCTCACGCTTACCATGGGAATGACATACACAGCAAAGTCCTGGCACGTGCTCGGGAGTCAGTAAGTGCCACCTTCCTTCTCAAACTGCTGTGTCGAGAGATCATCGAGGGTAATGGGATCGCTCAGCTGCTGGAAAGGATCTCGGAGGCTCTCCGGTCGGATCCCCTCACTTTTCAGAGGAACAAACTGGAGCAGAGAGGCTAAGTGACTTGCTGAGGGACAGCACTCACCACGGGGCCATGAGTCCCGCTCAAGGTCTTGGCCGGCGGGTCCCAGCCGCTGGTCACGCGTGCACTCTGCCCAGAGGCATAGGGCCTCAGCTGCAGGAGGTCCCCGGGCTGTGTGCAGTTACTCCAGGAGCTGAAGCGGGCACAGCCTCCCGGGCAGATGGCCGTGGAGGACAGGATTCCCAAGGCCCAGAAGGGCACCCATCGGCCCAAGGTCACCCCATGCCGCTGGCAGAGCCCATCCCATGGGCCCCGGCTGCATCCCAAGCGGCCCTCCCAGGCCCAGAGGGTCCTGGCGACAGCAGGGGGGTGGCTAATGATGCCAGCCTCCATGGGCTCTGCAGAGAAGGCCCGCAGCCTGCGGGTAGTGCAGCAGGAGATGGCAGCTTTCTAACCGCAGCTGAGGACAGGCTGGGATTTTGGTGGCGTGGACAATTAACACAGCTGGGCACCAGTCTGATGGGCCCTGGTGGGGGCCTTGCCCGGAAATGCCTCCTCTCCAGGCTCGGGGATCAGGGCCTTTGTCCCCACGCAGGTGAGCTGGGGAAGCAGGGCCAGGCCGGGCACACAGACGAGCAGGCCGGGCGGAGAGGAGGCTGGAGGGAGCTCAGTGACCCCCGCCGTGCCTGGTCTCTGCGGAGGGGCACCCGGTCTCCGCGGGGAGGAGGGGGCGGGCCGCCGGGTCTCGGGGGAGGGGGGGCGCCCGGTTGGGGGGGTGCCCAGTCTCGGGGAGGGCGGGGGCGGGTCCTGTGGACGCTTTCCCGTGGTGAATGTGGAACGTGGTTGTGGGGAGACCCCCTGGACCTCACCAGGGCCTGGTCTGACTGTCCCCTCCTCTCAAACGTGGCAGCTGAGTTCTGGATCTCCTTTTGTAATTTTCAAACCCTACACGATTTACATGCCCAGTTCGGTGTGACAATCCGGACCCGTCCACCTCTCCAGCTCTGAAGTCTCTGCTGAGGTGCATCTGCCGTCAGCGCTGGGCTGCTGAGACTCGCGGGGCCCAGCGCGTGCACAGCCGGACCCCTCTTCCCCCTCCCCCTTCTCAAAGCCCGATCTCGGTTTTTCGAGCTGGGGCGTCCTCTCCTCCTGCCTCTGTTCCACCCTATGAATCTTGAATCTCGTCTCCTAAATATCCCCCAAGGTCACCCCTGCAGTCCACCCCCATCACCACTGTCCACGTCCAACCCTTGCTCGAGCCTGACCCAACCCTGCTGAGTGGACTGAGCACTTCCTGTATCGTCTCTCTCAGCACAGCAGCCGAGAACACAAGTCTGACCACATAATTTCAGGCTTCGAGGGCTTGCCTGGCACACTGCCCTCTGTGGTGCTGAGCCCACTCCCTCCCCTGCCCGCTCTGCCAGCTTCTTGGGTTTCATCACACCCCTCCCTCCCAGCCCCGCCCCACTCAGCACCAGCCCACAGTGAGCTCCCTGAACCCTGGTGCCGTCTGATGCCTCCAAGCCTCTGTACCTGCTGTTTTCCTCCTGTATCTGGCCAGGAATCTGCTTATCTGCCACAGTTTAACTCAAGCACCACGACCTCTTCTAAGGTCCAGCCCTGCTTCCACCCCTCCTAGGGCCCCCAGCAGGCAGCATCTCCTCCTTTCAGCCCCCGGCAGGCAGCATCTCATCTGCTACCAAAATACCCAGAATGTTTGACTTGTTTATTTGCACATCTGCCTCTCCTCTGGGCTTTTAGAAAGCAAAAAGTTAATTTCATTTGTCTCTGCATTTCTAAAGGCTGGCATAGACAAGTGTTCAAAAATAATCCGGGGAAGATGTGGTGTACTTCTCCGAATTCACCGATGAAGTACAACTGAAAACCCTGGACATGATCCCTTAGACAAACACGAGAGGACTGGCTCTAAACTGGAGAGAGGAGAAGGCAGATGGACGAGGGGCCTCCTGAGGGGCTCACAGTGGTGAGGTCCCTGGGATTTCTTTCCCTCATGCACCCCAGACTTGGAGCTGAAGAAGCCGGCAACTCAGAGATGCCAACAGGCACCAACAAGAGCGGGCTCTCTGCAGCCAAGGGACCAGGAAAGAGAACCTGGCAAGACACAGAACTTTCGGACACTAACTGCTCCTCAGCCACGTCCACCCACAACAGCCAAAGCTGAGTGAGGAGCAGAAGCCCCTCTCCCTCCCAGGCTGAAGCTGTAATGAGATGCCTGCCGGGTGGTGTCAGAGTAGGACCCCCAACCTGCTGGTAATGAGGCCACAGCCTCTCTCCGTGGTCAGTGGAGACCAAGGGAGGAGCTGGACTGCCCACCCCCAGCCAGTGGGGATGAGAAGCAGAAGACAGAAAATATAAAGAAGCGCCAAATGGAAAATTTTAAGTTGAAAAACACAAGAGCGGAAATATAAATCTCAGTGGATGGGATCAACAGCAAAATGGAGGAGACAGAACAAAGAACGTGTGAGCTGGAAGACAGAATAGACGCTACCCAAGGCGAGCGACAGAAAGAAAACAGACTGAAAAATCAGCACGTCCTCAGGGACCAAAAGGTCTAGTTCATGTCCTTGAAGTCACAGTAAGAGAGGAGAACGGGGAAGAAGATGACAAAGCCGTCCATCAAGTAGTGACAGAAAACGTCCCAAAGTTGGCAAGAGACATAAGCCTGCTGATCCCAAAAGCTCAGTGAATGGGCAACAGGATAACCCTGAAGAGATTCACAGGACATATCACAACTACACTTCTCCAAACTAAAGCAAAAAACTCTGGAAGCAGACAGCAGAACAGTGGACTTTATCTATTAGTGTATCTATCCGTTATCACGACTGAACTCATCACTCAGTCGTGTCCGACTCTTTGCAACCCATGGACTGCAGCACACAGATGGCCAGGCCTCCCTGTCCATCACCAACTCCCGGAGCTTGGTCAAACTCACGTCCATCGAGTTGGCGATGCCATCCAACCATCTCATTCTGTCGTTCCCATCTCCTCCCGCCTTCAATCTTTCCCAGCATCAGGGTCTTTTCCAATGAGTCAGCTCTTCCCATCAGGTGGCCAAAGGATTGGAGTTTCAGCTTCAGCATCAGTCCTTCCAATGAACACCCAGGGCTGATCTCCTTCAGAATAGACTGGTTGGATCTCCTTGCAGTCCAAGGGACTCTCAAGAGTCTTCTCCAACACCACAGTTCAAAAGCATCAATTCTTTGGCACTCAGCTTTCTTCACAGTCCAACTCTCACATCCATACATGACCACTGGTAAAACCATAGCCTTGACTAGACGGACCTTTGTTGGCAAAGTGATGTCTCTGCTCTTTAATATGCTGTCTAGGTTGGTCACAGCTTTTTGTTGAAGGAGCAGCGTCTTAAATTTCGTGACTTCAGTCACCATCTGCAGTGGTGTTGAAGCCTATGAAAATACAGTCTGTCACCGTTTCCCCATCTATTTGCTATGAAGTGATGGAACTGGATGCCATGATCTTAGTTTTTTGAACATTGAGTTTTAAGCCAGCTTTTTGAGTTAAAACTCAACTTTATCTTTGGGGGGAACAATTAAAATGACTGGATATCTCATCAGAAACCGTGGAGGGCAGAAAGAAGCGGCACAGTCTTTTTAAAGTGCTAACAGAAAAGAAGGAGCGTAACCAGCAAAAGTTCCTTCAGGAGTAAAGGGGGGTCAGGAGCATCCTCAGATAAGGGGGGCCAGGAGCATCTGTTGCCAGCAGAAAAGACTGGCTCAGGGAAGTTCTCTAAGCAGAAAGGAAATGAAAGGGAAGAGACCTCAGAACATCAAGAAGGAAGGGAAAAATCCAGTAAGCAAAAAATGGGTAAAGACAATAAGGCTTCCTTTTCTTATATTTTCTAAATCATGTTTGAAGCAAAATTTATAACACTGTCTAATGTCCTGAAAGTATATAAAGAAAATACTTAAGAAAATTATAAACAGGGGAAAGTAACGGGATGTAAAAATAAAATTTCTATACCTCCCCCAAACTGATAATCAGAAAACAGCAGTAGACAGTGATAAGTATGCATATATAATTTAACACCTGTAGCAACCACTAAAAAACCTATGCAAAGATAAGCGTAAGACTCATTATGGTAGTCATTTTGCAATAAACACAAGAGTTGAATTGTTATGTTGTAAATCTGAAACTAATATTATGTGCTAATTATATCTCAATAAAAAACTATGGATAAATTAAAGTGGAATTCCAAAAAACTGTTCAAGTAACCCAGAGAAAGGCAGGAAAAAGAAAACAGAGGCATAAAGAAACAGAGAAAACAAGCAAAAAGTAAAATGCAGACCTAACTCGTCCAACATGCCACAGACAATGTGAACAGCCGTGTGCTCATCTAAGAAACTGAATTCACAGTTTAAAGCTTCCCCAAAAGAAATCTCCAGATGGTTCCACTGGAGGATTCCACAAATATTTGAAGAAGAATTAACACCGAGTTTACATAATTTCTTCCAGAAAATAGAAGAGGAAACACTTCCCGCTTTTTGAAACTTTTGTGAAATGAATTATTCCAATGCCAAATCCAAAGGTAGTACCAATCAAACCGCCGCCCGTGGACCAATATCCCTTATGAGCATAAACATGGAAATTCTTACTAAAAGGTTAGCAAATAGAAGTCAGCAACACATAGAATTACACACTGTGGTCAAGTCGGGTTCACTGCAGGGATGCAAGACTGGTTCAGTATCCAAAAATCAATCAATGTCATCCAGCATTTTAACAAGACCAAGAAGAAAAATGACATGGTCCTGTCTATCAGTGCGAAAAAATCTGGCAGAAACCAACACCTGTTTATGATTTTTAAAAAACTCTCAGAGAAACTGCCCTGAAGGAGAGCTTCCTCCTGCGGAAATCTGCGGCGGTTTACCCCCAGGCTGCAAATGAGGCGAAGATGCCACTCTCCCACTCACCACTCTCATTTAGCACAGTGCTGGGCGTTCTAGCCACTACAGTAAGGCAAGATTAAGTAACAGAGTGAGAGCCATCAGATCAGAAAGGAAGAAATAAAACTACCCCGATTTTCAGATGACATTACTGTGAAGAAAATCCCAAGGAATCTATAAGAGTAAACTCCTAGAACTAAAAAGTCAGTTTAGCAGAGTCACCAGAAATGACGTACACGTCAACTGCGCTTTAATAGGCCGACAGTGAACACGGAGAAACCAATATTTATGACGTTACTTCCATCGTTAAAAAGAAGATATGACACCAGAAGCACAGGCAACAAAGGTAGGAACAGAAAGACTGGACTAGAATTCCAGAACTCCTGTGCATCAGAGGACACAGCCAACAGAGGAGAGCCCTACGGAATGGGAGGAAAGCCCCTGAAAATTATATATCTGACAAGGAATTAGTATAGAGCGTATATGTGGAACCCCTAAGATTCAGCAACAGTGAAAAAAAACAAACAAGGAAAAACGAGCAAAAGACTTGAGCAGACATCTCTTCAGAGAAGACACAGAAGGGACCAGGAAACATATGAGAAGATACTCAGCATCACTAACCGTCAGGGAAACGCATAGCGAGATCCAGCCTTACGTCCACTAGAGCGGCCACCACACAAAGAGCACACAGGCCTCCAGTGCTCGCTGCAGCTCTGTTTGCAAGAGCTAAGACGTGGAAGCAACCTACATGCCTACAGACAGATGAGAGGATAAAGAGGTTGTGGTACAAATAGACAGTGGAATATGACTCAGCCATTAAAAGAAATGAATTTGGGTCAGTTCTCGTGAGGTGGATAAGCCTAGAGCCTGTTATACAGAGCGAAGTGAGTCAGAAAGAGGAACCAGACGTCAAATGTCGATACCTATGTATGGAATCTAGAGGAACGGTGCTGACGAATCCATCTGCAGGGCAGACGCAGAACCACAAATAGACAGAGCAGATCTGTGGACTCGGCATGGGGAGGAGACAGGAATGAACTGAGAGAGTGGACTGACTCGCAGACACCATGGCCTGTGAGACAGCAGCGGGAAGGTGCCGGGCCGCACAGACAGCTCAACCCGGGCTCCCAGGCAACAGAGGGGGAGGGGCGGGAGGTGGGGGGTCCAGAGGCAGGGGCACACGCATGTGTACAGTCGCGGCTGATCCCTGTGGTTGCATGACAGAAAGCAACCCAACACTACAGAGCAATTACCCGCCACAAAAAAAAATAAAGAAAGCAGAAAATGGCAGGGCTGGTGAGGGTGTGGAGAGTGGAGCAGAACCCCCGTGCACTGCTGGCGGGAATGTAAAATGACGCAGCTGCCATGGAAAGCGTGCTGCGGGCCCTCTAAACGGAGCGTGACCGTAGGATCCAGGGGTTCCACTTCTGGCACATGACCAGAGGAGCTGAAAACAAGGTCCTGAAGAGACACGGGTGCACCACGCTCACAGCGGCATTGTTCGTGATGGCTGGGATGGGGCGGCAACCCGTGTCCACTGGTGGCAGGCTGGATGAACGAACGTGGTGTGCATGTTCAGTGGAGTATTACTCGGCCTTGGAAAGGAAGGAAACTTGGACACGTGCCACCGTGTGAATGAACTTTGACGACATGAAGGTGAGAAAAATAAGCCAGACACAAAAGGACAAACACCGGGTGACTTCACTTCTGTGAGGTCCCTAGGGCCAGATTCGTGCAGACAGAAAGCGGACGGGTGGCTGGCAGGCCTGGGGAGCAGGGAGCAGGGCAGGAACGCCACGGAGCACAGCGGAACGGCACTCAGCACAGCTAGACCGCACACACAGTCAACTCTGTTATGTGTATTTTACCAGCATTTTTTTAAAAGAAATATTTATGTGCCAATCTAATAACATGTATAGGGTTTGTAGGCTGACAACTACACAACACTGGTAAAAGAAATCAAAGATGACCTAAATAAATAAAAAGACATATCATGTTCACAAATTTCAAGATTCAACACAGAAAGATGGCAATTCTTTCCAAACTGTTATACGGGTTTGACAACAATTGCTATCAAAATCCAAGCAAGTGTGTTTGGAAATATAAAGGTTACTGTAAAATTTATGCTGCAACACAAGGGAACTAGAATAGTTAAAACAAATTTTGAGAAAGAAGAACAGACTAGGAAGGGTCTGTCTGCCTGGCTGTGATAATCACTCTGCAGCCACAGCCATCGAGGCCTTGTGGTATTGGCAGAAGGACAGACGGCGATCAGCAAACAGATCAATGCTGGACAGAATACGGAAGCCAGCGGTACACCCACACAAGCGCGACCCGCTGGTGTCCAAAAAGGTGCAAAGTGACACAACAGAACACAGACAACTCTTTCAACGGATGATGCTGGAGCAGCTGGACACCCACAGCCAGAGATGAACCTCAAAAAGAAAAAGCAAAAGAAAGAGGAAAAAAGAGAAATGAATCTTAACCTATGTCTACACCTTACACAGAAGTTAACCCCAAATGGATCATGGACTTGAATGCTTAATGTAAAACTTCTAGGAAACAGGAAAACAGCTCTGGGACCTGGGTCTAGGCAGAGAGATCTTAGATTTTATAACAAAAGCAGCATCTATCAAAGGGAAAGCAGACAAACGGACTTCATCAAATGCTCGACCAAAGATGCTGTCAAGAGGATGAACAGACAAGCCAGGAGGAAATGCTTTCCAACTGCACATCCAGCAAAGGACCAGTACGTCAGACACATAGAAACTCTCAAAACTCAAAATCCAAACAATTCAGTTAGGAAACGGGCAAATGACACGAAGAGACATTTCACCAAAGAGGATACACAGACGGCTAAATAAGCCCATGAGAAGAAACAGCATCGTCAGCTGTCAGGGAAACGCAGATTACAACCACTGTGCTCACGTCAGGGTGTGTAAACAGTTACAACACCAAGAGCTGACGGGGATGCCGAGAAGCGGATCATTCCTATTCTGCTGGTGAGAATGTAAAATGGTGCAGCCAGTTTGGAAAACAGCTGGGCAGTTTTCTTTAAAAGACTAAACCCACGACCACCCACAGCTGTGCTCAGGCTCCCAGCACCATCTATGAGCTCATCCAGTCACCACAGGGACCCTGGGAGGTCAGTTCAGTTCAGTTCAGTCGCTCAGTTGTGTCCCACTCTTTGCAACCCGCAGCACGCCAGGCCTCCCTGTCCATCACCAACTCCCGGAGCTTGCTTAAACTCATGTCCATTGAGTCAATGATGCCATCCAACCATCTCATCTTCTCTCATCCCCTTCCCCTCCTGCCCCCAATCTTTCCCAGAATCAGAGTCTTTTCCAGTGAATCACCTCTTCGCATCAGGTGGCCAAAGGATTGGAGTTTCAGCTTCAACATCAGTCCTACCAATGAACACCCAGAACTGATCTCCTTTAGGATGGACTGGTTGGAGCTCCTTGCAGTCCAAGGGACTCTCAAGATTCTTCTCTGACACCACAGTTCAAAAGCATCAATTCTTCAGTGCTCAGCTTTCTTTATAGTCCAACTCTCACATCCATACATAACCACTGGAAAAACCATAGCCTTGACTAGACGGACCTTTTTGGCAAAGTAATGTCTCTGCTTTTTAATATGCTGTCTAGGTTGGTCATAACTTTCCTTCCAAGGAGTAACTGTCTTTTAATTTCATAGCTGCAGTCACCATCTGCAGTGATTCTGGAGCCAAAAAAAAAACAGCTGTTTCCACTGTTTCCTCATCTATTTGCCATGAAGTGACGGGACCAGATGTCATAATTTTGGTTTTCTGAATGTTGAGCTTTAAGCCAACTTTTTCACTCTCCTCTTTCACTTTCATCAAGAGGCTCTTCAGTTCTTCTTCACTTTCTGCCATACGGGTGGTGTCATCTGCATATCTGAGGTTATTGATATTTCTCCTGGCAATCTTGATTCCAGCTTGTGCTTCATTCAGCCCAGCGTTTCTCACAATGTACTCTGCATATAAGTTAAATAAGCAGGGTGACAATATACAGCCTTGATGTACTCCTTTTCCTATTTGGAATCAGCCTGTTGTTCCGTGTCCAGTTCTAACTGTTGCTTCCTGACCTGCATACAGGTTTCACAAGAGGCGGGTCAGGTGGTCTGGTATTCCCATCTCTTTCAGAATTTTCCACAGTTTATTGTGAGCCACACAGTCAAAGGTAGTGCTGCGATTATCCTCATTTTACAAAGGAAGGAACAGTGTCTCAGAGAGGTTAAACAGCTTGCCCAATGTCACACAGCTTGAAGAGAGCAGACACCAGAACTCGAACCCAGGAATCTGGCCACAGAGTCCACTCTGAGGGCCGCTGTACTACAGGGCCTCTTTATTTATTGTTTAACCTCATAATAGATTTTAGTTGTTTTTTTAATTGGAGGATAATTGCTTTACAATGTCATGCTGGTTTCTGCCCTACACCCACATGGCTCAGCCACAGCTGCACATATGTCCCTCTCTCATGGACCCCCTCCCCACCCATCCCACCCCGCTCAGTTGTCACAGGACCAGGTCTGAGCTCCTGGCATCACTCAGCAAATTCCCGGTGGCTAGCTCTTCTACACACGGAGATGTCTATGTTTCAATATTGCTCTTATCAAGGCCTCTTTCAGAGTCTCCTGGACAGAGGCTGCTGTGGGCAGAGCTGACCAGGCAGCTGGGGGGCTGTGGACAGTCCCCCCTCCCCTCACCGGGCAGAGTGGGCAGGGCTGACCCTGCCATGCAGAGCGGCCTCCCGGGAAGAGGGCTTCTTGGAGTCAGTTCAGGCCGTGCAAAGCCACAGAGCTGCCCGGCCCAGCGGCTGGCATTCCCGCTGAGGAGCTGGTCTGCCCTTCCCCTCGGCCACACCCGGGGCAGCCACATCCGGGGCCGACTGCGGGGGAGGACAGGCGGTCTGGAGACTGTGTGGGCCTCCCTGATTCATCACGAGGGTCCTGACTGCAGGACAGCAAGCAGCTGCGGGGGAACAGACGCCAAGCGTGAGGACGGTGCAGGGATGACCTGGGCAGGCGGGTGGGCCGCATACTCCGCCCGTCATGTGGGCCTCTTCCGCCGTCTGCATGTGTTCCCTCCCCGAGGCTGGGGCACGTGCACCCGTGTCAGGAAGCAGCTCCCCAGGTGAGCAGCCCCACCGTGGGCCGGCTCCCTGTGGCCTCGGCTGGGTGTCTGGCTGTCTGTGTATCCTCTGAGCCGGTCAGGGCGTCTGGCCGAGATGACGAATTCCTCAGGGACAGACTCTGTGCGCGTGTAATTCAATCTGAGCTTGACCAACACAAATAAACACGATGGACGTCAGGGCTTTAAACAAAGTTTGATGGTTTACTTTTGAGGGGGGCCCATCTGTGGAGGCTCCCAGGGATGACCAAGCTCTGGGCGGGCTGGCCTGGGCCCAATGCGGGGAGGAGCAGCTGGGAGGGGATGCCCGGAAGGACACGGCCGGACGCCACCCCTCAGGGTGTCCACGGGGGCAAAGGGCCTCTGCTGTCCTGGAAAAACTAACCCCGCGTGTCCTCCTGCAGAGACTGAGGGCCCTATCGGCCTTCTTGCTGGCAGTGAGCGGGTCAGACAGGCACAGACGGCCCACTTGGCTGGTGGCAGCAAGGACTTCAGGATGAACAGGAACCTGCCCCCATGTCTCCGGATTCCAGCCCTGAGCTCGCCCGGCTACACTGCTAAGCGTCTAGCCTGGGACCTGAGTTCTGCAGGCCGGGGATGGTCTGTTTGTCACAGAACCACCCCGCACGCCCCAGCCTGGAGGCGCCCCCCAGCCTGGAGGCGCTCCCCAGCCTGGAGGCGCCCCTCATTCCTGCTGCCCCGGCTTCTGCACGTCCTGCCACGCAACCTCAGATCACGCGCACGTCAATGAGACCCTCAGGGGCGGCAGCGGGATGACGGGATGATCAGACATTGGCAGCCCCCGAGGACACACGGCCCCCTCCCACGCCCTCCGGACGGGGTGTGGTGGGCACCCCGGCTGGGCTGCTCAGACCGTCTGCGGCTTTTCCACCGTGATCAACAGCTCCGCAGAGAACATTCTTGCTGCTAGACCTTGTACACATTGATGAGCACTTACTTAGGATAAATTCCTATGTAATCCCTCTTTAATAGTGGGATAAACAAAACCATATTAGGAAGGGGAATGTGCTGCAGAAGAAAAATAAAAGCTACAATAAGCGATTCTCATAAAAAAAAAAAAAGGAGGCTGGCCAGGCCCCCAGTTCTCAGCTGTGGGCAACCAAGTAGCCGCTGCAGAGTTGGGCTCCCAGAGCCAGAGGCCAAGGGCCGTCACTTGGGTCTCTTTGTCAGGGCCTGGCCCTCACTGTGAGGGGTGAGAATGCTCGCAGAGGCCCAGAGGACACAGACTCGGCTGTCTGGGGGTTGAGCCAGGCCATAGCGGCCTCTGTGCTCGGACCCGGCCTGCACGACCTCTGCCCCCGGACCCGGCCTGCACGACCTCTGCCCCATCGCATTCCCACTCCACGGCCACCCCACTCCCTGCACGTCCCCCATGAGCACCAGGCTCAGGAGGTGCCCAGCGCCGCCCTCACACTGCCCGGGTGGGAGGTTCTGGCCCAGCCAGGCCCGGAGGCCAGAAGAGCTCAGAGCGCGCGGGCAGCCCACACCACGGTGAGCAGGCCTGGCGGGGACGGAGCAGCCCTGGGCTCCTCCACCCTTGTGGGGGCAGGGTGCACGTGGCCACGGCGGAAACGGGTGCCGAGAGGCTGTGAAGCTCAGGAAACACAAGGCTTGGTCGCCTTAGCAACGGGCCACCAGGGTCAGCGGCAGAGCAGAGGCAGCTGCAGGGCTGGCGCTGGAAAAGAGGCCACAGCATCCGGCCCGGGTCCCAGGGACGGGCCTGTCGCTGCCACAGCCAGGATTCCAAGAGCCAGCCGGAGCACACCATCCGGGGGTGGGCCCTCAGACAGCCTGGGGACACCCTCCAGCAGAAGCCGGGCTGTGAACAGGGTGTCCCGCCCCTGGGCGCTGGGCAATGTCCCAGCTGCTCTGAAAACTCACCTCTCGTCTTCTCTGAGGACAGCCCTGGGGGTTGTGTGCCTGGTCGGGGGCCCCTTCCCGCCACCTGTGCCTCCCACCAGCTGGGACTGCAGGCCCGACAGGGATGGGCTGTGTGGCCAGACGCCCCTGGGACCAGAGGGCGCAGGGCCGGGCATTCTGACCCTGGCAGCTGCTGGCTCGCGGGTCTCCTGCCCTGTGCGGGAGGCCGGGGTGGCGCTGGGCACGGCTGCACACAGGCCGTCGCCTCACCAGGGAGCACTGTGCTCACACGGGAGGCCGAGCGCCCACCAGGATCAGACAGCTCTGCGACGGCTCTCTCATAGTAAACAATCCCAGTAACAGCATCAGTAGTGAATTACAAATCATGAGGGATGAAGCAGGTGCTATATTTACGGTTGGAACCTCGTCATATAAATGCCCTCACTGGTTCTCACGAGAACCCCGTGAAGCAGGCAGGCAGGTGACAGTATTCCCTGTACTTCCAGATAAACTAAGGATGAGCAGCAAACTGACTTGTCCAGGGCCGCCCCGCTCAGAAGCCTCCAGGGCCTGGCCCTGTGGCCTCCGCCAGGGTCTCGGGGGGCATTCAGGAGAGCTAAGGGTGCACGGACGGAGGCTGGGAGGGCCTCTGAGGGCCTCGACAGCACAGCACCCCCTCCTTCCCGCTGCCCCCACACCGAGCATCCCCGCAGCGTCCCCAGAAGATCGTGCTTCTCACCGATCATTCCGTAAAGCGCTCCTGCAGCTTAAGGACACCGTCCCTTTCCTGCAACTCTTCCCCACCCCGCGTGACTCCGGGTCTGCAGGAAGAATCCGACCGACCTCGGTTTTTGGCAGATCTGTGATATTTAAATCCTCCAACAATACCTCGTGTCAGTCGCTTAGAGCCTGTGGATTCAAGCCAGGCCTAAAATAGCAGCAGAACAGAAACACACCTGAAGGACCAGAAACATCCCGACGCGGAAAGAAGCTAAGGCCGGGACCAGGCAAAGCTGGTGTTTTTGTTTTTAATTTTTTCTATTTTTTAAATTAACTTTTTGGAAACCGCCTTAAAATTAAGAGACACGTTCCCAGTTATAGGACAAAGAACTTTTCCCACCTGAGCCGTGTGAGGGTAAACTGCCGACCTCAGGCTGCCACCCATGACTTCAGGGTTTGTTCCCTACAAGTCTGCACCTTCTACAAAACCAACCTGGCAACCTTCCCGGGCAGAAAGCCAACACTCAGGCTTCACCACTGGGCCCTCGTATTCTCTTCGAGCTTGGTCACCGTCTGCAGGGCTCTCTGTAGTAGAAAGACCCCGTCCAGGCTCACAGACTGCACTCAGACCCCAACTCCTCTTAAATAACTATTCAAACGCAGACACACCCTTGGGAATCTAGAACGCCTCACAGGCCTCAGATCACAGAGGGTTCTCTTCAACCACCTCGGAAGTGAAGACAAGGGCGAGGTCTTGACACCCTCGAGTGTCCCTGGGGCTTCGAGCTCCCTGGAATCGTTTGCTTCAAGAACAGAAGGTGATGTTAGTTGTGGACACAGACTCCTTCACAGAGCCCAGCGCCCACCCCAGGGCCGGCCCAGGCATCAGAGGGGTTCTCCCTGTGGCCTGACCCCCGCCACTGCTGCCTGTCCTCAGGGCTGAGACGGGGCCTAACCGAGCTGCCGGCGGCAGGGGGAGGGGACGGCCTGCTGTGCCTGGCACAGGGAGGAAACGCGGTTCTCCGGGGGTCCTGCTCACAGGAAGCAGCTGGGCGAGGGGGCTGAGGGGCCCCGCCCTGCACAGCTGTGGGGCCTCGGGCCCACCCCCCCACCCCCCCGTTCAAGGCAGTGACCTAGAGCCCCCTGAGACTTCCGGGCTTTCAGACCAGAGAGACCCCAGGGATGGGAGGCCCCCAGCGGAGCCCCCCGAGCACCCCCTGGGCAGGCCCCGTGCACCGGGTGTTGCTTGCATTACCTCACCGAGTCCTAACAACTTCACGGAGCGATCAACATCCCCGCTTTACAGGTGAGGAAACTGAGGCCCGAGGAGGTGGAACCGCACGCCCAACGGCAGTCCTCAGGGAGCCCGAGTCCGCCCCGCCCCGCACGCAGCGGGCGCGTTCGGGGCCCAGCGTGTGCGCGCGCGGCACGGAGACCCTCCCAGGAGCTGCGGGGGCCCGGACGGCCGGACGCGCCCCACGGGAGGGGCAGACAAAGCGCCGCTCAGGGGAGGGCAGCGCGCAGCCTGAGGATGCGGTGGGAGCTGGTGCTGAGTCACAGCCCAGGTCTCCCCAGGAGACCTGCCAACCCGGGACAAGAAGCGCTGCCCCAGGACGTGGCCGCACCGGGGGCTCAGCCTGGACGGGGCGAGGGGCCTGCAGCAGCCGCCCCCGCGCGCCCTCCAGACCCATCGCCCCTGCTCTCTGTGGGACCGCAGCGCCTCCTCTGACGGCCCAGGGCTCATCGGCCCTGTCTGCACACGCAGGCGCCCCTGACTGCCGACTGAAGCAGGATGTACCCTGAGCCCCGCAGCGGCAGAGCGGAGTGGTGGCTGGCCCCCTGGCCCTGTGATGGAGGCCCCTCTCCCCTGAGCAGGCTATGAGCCCCGTTCACCCATCAGTGCCCCTCTGGTGGCTCAGGTCTGGGATGCCCCACTAGAGAGCCTACAGAGGAACCCTCCTTTGCCCCCAGGGGCTGCCTCCCCGCTCGTAGTGTGTGGTGCCCATGAGCCCCCCGCGGCCGGCAGCTTCCCGTGTGACCGGCAGGAAGGGAAGGGTGCGGAGGGCCGGACACTGATTTCCAAACTCCGCCCGGTTCAAGATCGTAATCAGCGTCCTGGGAAGCGCAGCTGGTCACCTCCTGTCTTCCGGTGGCTGGGGGTGCGCTGGGGACAATTCCAGAGCGCTGGCTACTGAGGCTGGTGCCTGGTGGTCTGGGGTCACAGGCGGGTGAGCGAACTGCGGAACACCCACAGGAAAGAGCGTGCAAAAGGGTGTGTTCAGAGCTTTGATTGGGACGGAAAATGCCTGAGCAAATATTAAGCAAAAAAACCCCACAAAACTGTAGGCAGGGCATACACCTGAAGTGAGAGAGGAGCTCTCCCAGAAAGAGAAGACAGGAGCAGGGAGCTGAGCGTCCCTCCTGGGGGCAGGGAGGCTGTTCAGCGCTGTCACTGCCCATCGGGGCTCCACCAACCGGGAGAAGAAAATTGTTAGAACTCAGGGGGAAGGACATACAGCGGGGAGTCTTGGCACCACACGGTTGACTCCCAAGGGAAGCGGGGTCCCTGGGGGTCTGCGGTGGGCAGGGAGAGAGCCCCGGGGGGCAAGTGCCTGGATGAGCAAGGGGCAGGCCGCTGGGTTGCTGGGACAACCCCCTAGGCTACAGCGCAGCTTAAGTACCGAGCGGGGGTGCGAAGCTTCGAGCCCTGAGCAGCGTCCCTGGGCGCTCAGGGGCTGGGGGGCCCAAGGAGAGGGTGCAGTGGGCTTCCTGGAGGCGGTGGGCTTGGCACGGGTCTCCAGTGTGAGCCGGGTGAGGACGCAGCTGCTGGCGCTCCCTGCGGCGAGGTGAGGGTCCTCAGAGAACAGAGTGAAGCTGTCAGACCCTGGGTTTGCTGGGGGTGGGGATACACCCGCCGGGAGAAGAAAATTGTGCACCCTTGGTGAGTGAAACCCACTACCTATCAGGCGCGGGGGTGCGGTCGA
>NW_024070205.1:137588-166046 GCF_014754425.2 Oryx dammah | reverse complement strand
GGGGGGGGTGGCTGGGGTGGAGGGAGATCCCCCTGAGCTAGGGGGCGGGGCGGGGCGGGGTCAGGGCCTGTGAGAAGGACCGTAAGACGCTGAGGGTGGGACGGCAGCGTTTCCTGCTGATCTTCCAGAGGAACTCTGCAGAGGCCCCGGGGCGCCAGTGCTGACTCTGGGCTCAGTTCGGTGAACTGGGGGCGGGGGAGGGTCTGGCACCCTTGGTGACTGACGGCCTCACCCTCTCCACCCCGGGGCTGGGGGTCCAGCCTGACTGCGGGCACTGTGAAGGCGGGGGTGGGCACAGCCCCCATCGTGCTTGGGTCCCAGGGGCTCTGCTAGTAAAAACGATTGTGAAACGCTCTGCAAACAGCAGAGCTGCTCACAAGAGAGGGATTCTTCCCCACAGAGGGGCTTCAGTTCCCGCGGGGTCCGCCTGGAGAAGGGGCCCTTCTGTTCCCCCGCGGTCTGGGTGGACGCCACGTCCCCGGGAGAGCGCGCCAGGCCCCATGCCTGCGGCTGGCAGCCGCCCCCACACAGCACAAGGACGCTTTGTGTGTCTCCCGGGCCCGGCGCTGGGGCTGCCGAGACCCGTGAGGGTGCGGGCGCCGGGCACCACAGGGCGACGAGCTGCCGCCAGACACCCATCGCACCCCGGCCCCACGGCCCTGCTCACGCACCCCTCAGTATCACTCTGAGAGGGGGACCAACACCGCCTGCCAGGGGCCAGGACCCCAAGATGCCCTGATGCTTGGAACCTGCCTGTGAACATGTCCCCCGCCCCGACACGAGGGCTCTGGCAGATGTGGTCGGGTTTCGGACCAGGGGTGACCCCGGGTGATCCAAGGGGACCCGACCCAGTCACACAGACCCCTCACAGCAGAGCCTCTTTCCCGGTTTCAGAGACAGAGGGCGGTGAGGGGAGGGCCCAGGGCCCTGCCGCTGCTCAGAAAAGGAGGAAAGTTTCCTCAGAAGCTGCCGAGCGAGGAGCCCCTGAGGAGCACACCCAGCCACGCAGGGCCTGAGCCTGGTGGTTCCCCAGGGCCCCGAACTACAGAGCCGCGGGCGATGGGGGTGCAGGGCGGGTGGGGAGCCACCCAGTGGGTGGGGTCAGCCCCCAGGGACGCGCCCCCCACCGTGAGAGGTGGGGAGGGGCAGGGGCAGGAGGACCCCTGACCTCGGCCCCAACCAAAGGAGATACCCCCAGAGCCCGTGCTCAGCCTGGCCCCATGGGTGGGCGGCCTGCAGAGCCTGTTGGTCGCCTGCGGGCCCCCCGTGCTCCCGCCCCCTAACCTCAGGCACCCCTTCAAACAGGAATCGTGCCTTCACCTTGCAGAAGAGGAAACAGAGGCTCAGAGAAGTCGGGAGGGGGGGTTTAGGCCTGGAGCACACGCCCCAGGCATCCGATTCCACCAGCCTCCGGTCCGCGGGTCCAGGGGCCACCCGGGTACACCCTTGCACCTGCGGGATCTGCTGGGGTCCTTCGCCCCCAGGCCGCGCCTTTGTGCCCATGCCCCGCCCAGCCCGGCTGCCCCAGGAAACCACGCCGGGCAGAGGCCACTCGTGGGGTGAGCTGGCAGCCCTCTGCTGTCCGAGCTTCTCCGCGGGGTTTCTCCGGGTCACGTTTCCTGCCTGTTTCCTCAGGAGCGAGCCCGGGACGGCTCCCCTGTGCTGCCCTCTGCCCAGCCTGTCACCTCTGAACAGGGTGGCCACTCCCCACGGGTCAGGGCAGCTGAGTCGAGGGCCCAGGAGGCCCGTCCCGGCAAACACCGCTCACGAGGCCCACGTGTCACCTCCCTGACCGCCCAGCACCCGCACAGCCTTCACCCATTTTTCAGAAAAGGAGGCCGATGCGACAGAGCTCACGGGCTGCGGTCACCAGACACAGGGGTCCAGGGTCCAGGCGACGGTCGTGGCCCCAGAGCCCACCTCCTCCCTGGGCCCTGGCCTCCTTACAGACAAGACCCTGGACAGAGCATCGGGGCAGGACCGGCCCAGCGGCCCGCTCCCCACCAGCCCCCGCGGCCTGGAGCCCGCCCCAGCCCAGCCCAGGGGCCTGGCACAGGACCGCTGCATGTGAGCTGCCCGAGCACAGCTTGGGGCTGGGCGGCCGCCCGGCCAGGACCCCTTGGCTCTTCCTACCGAGATGCAGCCGGCCTCCCCGCTGCCAGCCCAGGCCGGCCACTCAGTCCGGGCGCAGCCTGCTGCGGAGGGGCTGCTCTGCTGGGGGCGCTTGGGGGGAGTCACAGGGCCCGCAATCAGAGCCTCCCAGGCCTGCTCCCAGCCCGGCGTCTGCCTCCCAGACCCTCGCCTGCAGAAGCCCCTCCTGCCCACAGCACCCTGACCTGAGGTCCCGAGGTGGGCTCGTCTCAGCCCACCAGCCGCTCTCAAACTTAACGACTCTCAGTCCTCAGGTGCCTTTATTCTGATCTTCAAGATCTTGCTCCCAGGCTGATGGCACGGGAGCTCCTGCCTTCAGCGAGAGTCCTCCCAAACTCACAGGAGGCAGAGCCCACCCGCAACAGTGCCTGCCATCTGGGTAAAGAGACCCAGCAGGGAAACCTAGAAACACAGATGATGGAGAGGGAGGCCAGCCGCCCTGCAGGTCGATCTTTAAGCCCAGGAGGCTGACGTGCCTGTTGGCCACCGGGCCAGCAGGGAGGAGAACCGGACGCATGCCCGGCAGGGAAGGCCCTTCATCCCCTCTCCCCCTCGAGGCTGGGGGTCCCTGCTCTCTGCCGTTCACAGTCACCACCCTCCCAGCACAGAAACCTCACCTCGTTTCGTACCGTCCTTGACCGACCGCTCCCATAGTCCCAGCATTAAGGGGCTGCCAACACCATCCCTTCAAAACAGAGGGGGGACTTGGGGCAGAGCAGGGCCTCCCAAGGCTCCCGGGGTCAAAGCAAGGACTCAGGGGTCTCAGCAAGAGGGGGTTCATGGCGCCAGGACCCCACCCCTACTCAGCCCCAAGACAGCCCCTAGACGGATGCCCCCTCGGACCCCGGAGGGAATGAGGGCTGGGAGTGCAGCAGGGCGCTGACCTGCCCCAGGCCCAGGGTGGCTGCATGCCCGTGGGGCTGGCCCGGAGTGTGGCCAGGCCTCGGGGGTCAGGACGTGCTGCTCAGGCCCTCTGTCCAAGGAGGCGGCGTGGAAGGGATGGCGAAGCCACAGACCTGGGCTGCGAAGGCCTCGGGCCCCGTGGGGCACCGACCGGGCCTGTGGGGCCGGGGGGTGGGGTTTCAGGGGGTCTTCGCCCCTCAGGGGCTCTGTGGGGCGAGGCCCCTGGCGGCACAGTCCCAGCCCACCTGCTTCCCGCTGGCTGCGTCGCCCCCTGGCCCCGAGCTGGTCCAGATACAGGGCTGTCGGGCTGGCTCAGGACGCCCCCGGGGCGGCGGGCAGTGGTGGAGGAGGGGACGCCCGAGCCTGCCCTGAGCCCTCAAGGCGCAGAGCGGCCGAGGCCCCAGTGGCCTACATACAGCCCACACGGCGATGGGACCCGCTTCTGTGGGAGGCTGCGCCCCCTCGTGGCAGCGGTGGGAAGACTCAGCCGCTGCAGACAAAGGGTAACCGTCCTGCCTGGGGCCCTGCACCAACCGCACAGCGGCCCCACCTGAGGAGGGCGTGGACAGGCACGACCCTGTTCCCGAGGGCTCCCAAATGGAGCCCCGAAAGGGGGGGACCCCACAGCTCCAGGCGACGACCCCGCCCTGCACCTCCAGCCCCTGCAAACCCGCCGGCCTGCGGGCTGGGTTCAGGGACCCGGAGAGCATGCAGCCCAGCCTCGACTGTCTCCTCAAACCACAGGCAGAGGGAGAAGGGGCTGAGCACGAGCTCACGATCCGTGCCTGGCTGGGCAGCCACGCCACCGCTGGGAGCCGGGGCAGCACAGGCAGGGCCAAGCCTGTCCCCTGGGGTGACGATTTTCCGGGGCTCTCACGTGTCTCCAGCACAGGATGCCGTCGGCCGGCCAGGAGCGGGCAGCACACCCGAGACGGCCTCCGGGGTGGGCAGGGCCTCGAGAGGAGAAGGGCTGCTCGGAGACCCCCACCGACCCCCCACCGACCCCCCACCAACCAGAGGCCCCCTCCGGGACAAGTCTGGGCCAGGAGGCCCGAGATCAGGAGGCTGGGGGCTTTGGCCTTGCCCGAACCCCTGCCCCGCCCTGCCCCGCCCCACCCTCCGCCTGCCTCAGTCCTGGGAGCCCGCCCCCCATGAGGCCACAATCCCTCCTGTGTCGCCCCCGCCAGCCCTGCGCTGGTCCTGCTGCACAGCTACCCCGGGCTAAACCCTGGTTTGCTTTCCCACCAGTGTCGTCCCCGAGCCTGGACCACCCGTCCCAGGCCCAGCGCTGCCCCAGCAAGAGCTCAGGGAAACGGCCAGGCGCCGGGGCGTCAGTGAACGCGTGCCTCCCTCCCGCTCGGCCGAAAGCCCGTGCCCCACCCTCCGGACCTTCTCACGCCTCTCCTCCTGAGCACACGCCCGGCAGAGCCACCGCTAGCCCCCAGCAGCCCTGGGTCGCCCACTGGCCTCCGGCTCGCTCACCTCCGGGGCCTTCCTCCCTCCCAGGGACCCGCTAGCCTCTCTCCATCCGGCCTGTCTTCCGGAAACACCTCTTTCCTCCCCGCAGGCCGCTGTGCTTCCTGCAGGAAGAGGGCCTTCGCATAGGAAAGTGTTATTTATAGCGCCTCACTGGGGGGGGCCAACGGCCAGGGCTGCAGGTGAAGCCTCAGGCCTTGTGAGGGTCCGACCCTGAGGAGGGAAGCGGGGTGCCTGGATGAGGGCAGGCCTGAGAGGTGGGGCTCGGACACCAACCGGTCCCCCCAGCTTCTCTGCGTCTGTCAGGGACCCCACAGCTTCCCCAGACATGAACTCTCAGAACTGCGGAAGCAAAGACTTGCAGGCCTGACACCCGGAGAAGAACCCGGAGACCAACTCCGGTGAGGAGATGGAGGCGGGGGGGAGGGAATCCCTCAAGAAGGCACACGTGCCAGTAACCCCGCGGCACGAGGCGGGCGGGGCGTTAGAGGCTGAGCCGTGTCCTCAGGAAGACGGCTGAGGCGCTAACTTCCGTCATCTCAGACGACCTCGTTTGGAAACAGGGCCCCTGCAGGTGTTAGCGGCTGTGACCCCGGAGCAGGGCACCCGGGTCAGGAGAGGGAGACCCCGCACACAGACACACGTCGGGGCCTGATACGAGGACTGCAGGGAGGAGGCGGCCCTGAGCACGGAGGAAGAGACCACGTCAGGAGCGGCCCGCCGGGGGCACCAGGCTGCCGGGGACACGGGCGGCCAGAAGCGGCAGGGCAGGCGAGGGGGCCCGGTCCCGCCCCGCAGGCCAGCGCTCAGCCCGCGCGAGACGGCAGGCCGCTCCGGCCGCCCCGCTCGCCCCGCTGCTGGCACCGTGTGACGCAGGCCCAGCGGACCAACACGCGCCCGGCCCTCTTTGCCTCCCCTGGGTCCGCGGTCAGGACAGCGGGCTCACTCTCGTGGGAGGAGTCCCTCTGAGGGTCATTCCCACCAGGCCGCCCCCAGCAGCTGCCCGTGGCTGACAGCAGACCCCTCGGCCCACCCGTTCCGTCCACTGGAGGCTCCCCTTGGAGCCCAGAGCACGGGCTGGGGCCCCTCCAGTGCCCGGAGCTGAGCCAGAGCTCAGACCCCCAGTCGGACCCCCTCTTGGAGCCTTGGTCTGAACCCTTCCACTCCGGGAGGGAAGAGAAGGCTCCACGGCCACAGACAGGGAGCCATGACTCAGGGAGCCGTCTGGGCACAAAGGCGAGAAGCCCCCACAAAGACCTCCAGCTCATCTTCAGGCCCAGACCCTGAGAGCCTCTCGATGCGGGTGGGTGTGACTCCCCAGGCAGGAAAAGCGTCAGGAGCTGCCCCACAAACAACTGAGTCCATCCCCACGGCAGGAGTGGGAACTAGCAAAGCACACCACTCGGCGCGGATGAGGCTCGGAAGCCGCTCGCTGAGTGGAGGAGGCCAGACGCGCCCGGGGCCCGCTGCGCAGTCTGGCTCGTGGAGTCCAGGGCGACAAGCGCACAGCAGTGAACCCACGGCAGAGGCGCTGATGCCGGGGATGGAGACGGGCTGAGGGAATCGTCCTGGGTCTGCACTGGGGCAAGGTCACCAAGCGGCGGTCTGTCTGAACAGCTCAGCAGATGGACACTTACTAAATGTAAATCACGCCTCGAAAACACAGGCGAATAGGGAGAAGGAGAAAAGGGTCCCTTCCCTCTGGGTTGGAGGGAAAGGAGCTCCTGGGCTGTGAGATGGGCTGTGGACGGTGGGGTAAGGTCCTCCTGCTTCTCTCTGGACGGGGTCTCGCTCAGGCTGTGCTCGGGGCCCGGCCGGCCAGCTCGGGGCTCGGCCGGCCGGCTTGGGGCAGCAGCGGGTACCCCCGACGCGAGGTGGGCAGAGGCCACGGCCCTCCTGGCTCAGACACTGGGCTCCGTTCCGCCCTCCCTGGCACCCTGCTCCCACGGCGACGGCCACACCAGGCCTTCGGCTCCTGAGGCTTGAGCTCATCGTTTCAAGTCTCCCCCTTCCTGTGTCCTCCGCCTCGGCCACACCCGTGAAGCCGGGGCTGTTTATGAGGCCCTGGAGACAGCCAGGGCCAGGGTGCACAGGCTGTGCCCAGGGGCCTGGGGCCCTCCAGTGCCCCCCACCCGTCCCGCTCGGACATAAAAACACCCCCGGGGCATAAATCCACCCAGAAGCATGGTCCGCGGGGCTGGGCAGCCAAGCATTTGTGGCCAACATACTTTGGCCCCAACACCTGGCCCAGGGGTGTTTGCCCTCTGAGGACCACGTGCAACGGCGCTGGGGGCAGCTTGGGGTGCCCAGACCAAGGGTGACAATCGGGGCCAGTGGGGGGTGACTGCTCAGTGGCCAGGGAGAGCCAGGAGCAGGGGCTCCTGTGGGCAGGAGAGGGGACGGACGGCCAAGGCTGCCCGGGGGAGGGACAGATACCCAGGACCACCCGGGAGAGGGGACGGGCGCCTGGGAGATGGATGAATGCCCGGGAGAGGGACGGGCGCCCGGGAGAGGGGACGGGCGCCCGGGAGAGGGATGGACACCTGGGTTGGGGACAGATGCCTGGGAGACGGACGGACGCCCAGGAGAAGTGACACTTGGGAGAGGGGACGGACGCCCAGGAGAGGGACGGACACCCACAACCACCCAGCAGAGGGGACAGATACTCATGACTACCCAGCTATGGGTGCCCCACCGCGTCCCCTGAGGCGTCCGTGAGCCAAGATTGCCTGACCTGCCTGAGCCAGGACCCTCAGGCTGCTCCAGGTCCAAGTCCAGCCCAGCAGGCTCTCCTCCGTCCTGGGCTGCCTCTCCAAGCCCTGTGGGCCCATCGCCCCTCCCAGACCCAGACACGGAGGCCTCTGTCTCCGCTGCACGTGGGGCTGGGTGTCCTGGCCCCTGTGGCCGGCTCTGTGTGACCCCTTCCACCCTCTCTCCAGTCACGCCAACTCTGGGGCACATTCTGGATGCCCCAGGGGTCACTGCCAGCACGAGGAAGTGGGGTGACTCGGGGTAACATGGTCTTGAGAGACAAGGCCTTGTGGTGATGTGCGGTAAGGAGCTGGGTAGCAGTGGAGAGGCCTGGGCTCACGGGACTCGGGAGGCTGAGGCATCAGCTCCAGGCCAGCTGACGGGCCGGAGTGCTCACTGCATCGCCAGACAGCGCAACGAGGTCCATGCAAAACGGTTGTTTTCAACTCTGAGGAGAAAATGAAAAACGGAACTCAAAATATACGCTTTTGCAGTGATCCTCAGACTAACCAGGTAAAGTCTGCAGGGATGATAAGGTTCAGTTCAGTTCAGTTGTCGCTCAGTCGTGTCTGACTCTTCGCGACCCCATGAATTGCAGCACGCCAGGCCTCCCATCACCAACTTGGAGTTCACTCAAACACACGTCCATCGAGTCGGTGATGCCATCCAGCCATCTCATCCTCTGTTGTCCCCTTCTCCTCCTGCCCCCAGTCCCTCCCAGCATCAGAGTCTTTTCCAGTGAGTCAACTCTTCCCATGAGGTGGCCAAAGTATTGGAGTTTCAGCTTCAGCATCACTCCTTCCAGAGAAATCGCAGAGCTGATCTCCTTTAGGATGGACTGGTTGGATCTCCTTGCAGTCCAAGGGACGGACTCTCAAGAGTCTTCTCCAACACCACAGTTCAAAAGCATCAATTCTTCAGCGCTCAGCTTTCTTCACAGTCCAACTCTCACATCCATACATGACCACAGGAAAAACCATAGCCTTGACTAGATGGACCTTTGTTGGCAAAGTAACGTCTCTGCTTCTCAATATGCTGTCTAGGTTGGCCATAACTTTCCTTCCAAGGAGTAAGCATCTTTTAATTTCATGGCTGCAGTGATCTTGGAGCCCAGAAAAATAAAGTCTGACACTGTTTCCACTGTTTCTCCATCTATTTCCCATGAAGTGATGGGACCAGATGCCATGATCCTCGTTTTCTGAATGTTGAGCTTTAAGCCAACTTTTACACTCTCCTCTTTCACTTTCATCAAGAGGCTTTTTAGTTCCTCTTCACTTTCTGCCATAAGGGTGATGTCATCTACATATCTGAGGTTATTGATATTTCTCCTGGCAATCTTGATTCCAGCTTGTGCTTCTTCCAGCCCAGCGTTTCTCATGATGTACTCTGCATAGAAGTTAAATAAGCAGGGTGACAATATACAGCCTTGACGTACTCCTTTCCCTATTTGGAACCAGTCTGTTGTTCCATGTCCAGTTCTAACTGTTGCCACCTGACCTGCATATAGGTTAATCAAGAGGCAGGTCAGGTGGTCTGGTATTCCCATCTCTTGAATTTTCCACAGTTTATTGTGATCCACATAGTCAAAGGCTTTGGCATAGTCAATAAAGCAGAAATAGATGTTTTTCTGGAACTCTCTTGCTTTTTCCATGGTCCAGCAGATGTTGGCAATTTGATCTCTCGTTCCTCTGCCTTTTCGAAAACCAGTTTGAACATCTGGAAGTTCACCGTTCACGTATTTCTGAAGCCTGGCTTGGAGAATTATTGAGCATTACTTTACTCAAAGTAATGCTTTGAGATGAGTGCAATTGTGTGGTAGTTTGAGCATTCTTTGGCATTGCCTTTCTTTGGGATTGGAATGAAAACTGACCTTTTCCAGTCCTGTGGCCACTGTTGAGTTTTCCAAATGTGCTGGCATATTGAGGGCAGCACTTTCACAGCATCATCTTTCAGGATTTGAAATAGCTCCACTGGAATTCCATCACCTCCACTAGCTTTGTTCGTAGCGATGCTTTCTAAGGCCCACTTGACTTCACATTCCAGGATGTCTGGCTCTAGATGAGTGATCACACCATCGTGATTATCTTGGTTGTGAAGATCTTTTTTGTACAGTTCTCTGTATTCTTGCCACCTCTTCTTGATATCTTCTGCTTCTGTTAGGTCCATACCATTTCTGTCCTTTATTGAGCCCATCTTTGCATGAAATGTTCCCTTGGTATCTCTAATTTTCTTGAAGAGATCTCTAGTCTTTCCCATTTGGTTGTTTTCCTCTATTTCTTTGCATTGATCGCTGAAGAAGGCTTTCTTATGTCTTCTTGCTGTTCTTTGGAACTCTGCATTCAGATGCTTATATCTTTCCTTTTCTCCTTTGCTCTTCACTTCTCTTCTTTTCACAGCTATTTGTAAGGCCTCCCCAGAGAGCCATTTTGCTTTTTTGCATTTCTTTTCCATGGGGATGGTCTTGATCCCTGTCTCCTGTACAATGTCACGAACCTCATTCCATAGTTCATCAGGCACTCTATCAGATCTAGTCCCTTAAATCTATTTCTCACTTCCACTGTATAATCATAAGGGATTTGATTTAGGTCATACCTGAATGGTCTAGCGGTTTTCCATACTTTCTTCAATTTGAGTCTGAATTTGGCAATAAGGAGTTCATGATCTGAGCCACAGTCAGCTCCCGGTCTTGTTTTTGCTGACTGTATAGAGCTTCTCCATCTTTGGCTGCAAAGAATATAATCAATCTGATTTCAGTGTTGACCTTCTGGTGATGTCCATGTGTCGAGTCTTCTCTTGTGTTGTTGGAAGAGGGCGTTTGCTACGACCAGTGCGGTCTCTTGGCAAAACTCTATTAGCCTTTGCTCTGCTTCATTCCGTATTCCAAGGCCAAATTTGCCTGTTTCTCCAGGTGTTTCTTGACTTCCTACTTTTGCATTCCAGTCCCCTATAATGAAAAGGACATCTTTTTTGGGTGTTAGTTCTACAAGGTCTTGTAGGTGTTCATAGAACCGTTCAGCTTCTGCAGCATTACTGGTTGGGGCATAGACTTGGATCACCTTGAGAGTGAATGATTTGCCTTGGAAACGAACAGAGATCATTCTGTCATTTTTGAGATTGCATCCAAGTACTTCATTTCGGACTCTTTTGTTAACCATGATGGCTACTCCATTTCTTCTGAGGGATTCCTGCCCACAGTAGTAGATATAATGGTCATCTGAGTTAAATTCAACCATTCCAGTCCATTTTAGTTCGCTGATTCCTAGAATGTCGACGTTCACTCATCCGAGCTACCTGGGACGTATGGTGGCTCCTCTCGGCCGTTCCTGTGCCGTCGCAGCCTGGCACTCTCGGCCGCTGCCCCTGATCTCGGATGAGGCATAGCTCCTCTTGGCCGCCTCCCCTCGGGCATGGGGTCCTCCCAGCTTCTGCCCCAACCTCGGACGTGGGGTAGCTCCTCTCGGCCACGCTTGTGTGCCATCGCAGCCTAAGGGTAAGTAGCTGCTCTTAAAAGACAAATCTTAAGCATTTGTCAAAGTAAATGCAATAGGAAAGTTAGCAGAAAGTCGATGTGAGAGATCCCTGCCTCTGTGTAACAGACACAACGCCTGCAGTTTACGTCCACGCACCACTGAAGACACTGCCCACCGCGGCTGTGTAGGCTGGGGGTGGGGCGCCGGAAGGAATACCCCATTCCCTGGAGCTGTGTGGCTTTGGGCAAGTTACCTACCCTCTCCTGTTATTGTTCGGCCTCTAAGTCGTGCACAGATCTTTGAAACCCCACGGACTGCAGCACGCCAGGCTTCCCTGTCCTTTACTATCTCCGAGTCTGCTCAAACTCACAGCCGTGGAGTCCGACCCTCTCTGTGTCCTAGCTTCAGCATCTGCAGAAAGGGGACGTAGGTCCTGCCTCCTAGGGGGTGCCAGGGGCAGGGAACGAGATCCTGGAATGGGAAGTCAACCCGCGGGGGCCGCTCACAAAACTAGAGGAACTTCCACAGGGCAGGCTTCAGAAAGAGGCAGCTGGGGACGCAGGGCCAGGCTTGTGGGGCTCCAGGCTGGCTCACCTTCATGCACGAGGTCAGGACACAGCTGCACTTGGTGTGCCCTGAGGGTCTGCGCGCCACAAGCCCTCACAGCACATCCTTCAGGGCTACCTCTGCACTCACCAGCCCCACCAGCTTCTAAATCAGAAGGCCTGGGGCCGAGGAGACCTTCAGAGGCCCGCAAGGGAACCTAGGTTCCAAAATACAAAATAAAACTCCAAAAACTGACATTAACCAAAGTGCTTGCATCTGTGAATCCTGACACCGTGCCAACTGAATCGATAATTATATTTACTTTTCATACAATGCATTATATTTGAAAATAAGTGGTAGGTAAATGTTTTCTCACTTCACAATAGTTTCTGCTGAGGTTCAGGGTCACCAAGAAATAGCCAACATTAAATGATTAAGAAACGTGTTGCCGATGTCCAAAGACTTTGAAAGGTGCTTTTAAAATTCTTACAACGAAAACACCAGTGCTCCTCTGGGGGTGCAGAGAGTCCTAGGGCTCTGGCTGTTGAGAGGGCCCAGCGGGCCTGGGGCCTGGGCTCAGCATCCCCAGTCAGGCCAGCCTGCCGCCCAGGGAGCCGCCGCAGCCACCTCTTGGGGGATGACCGACACGACCTGGGACGATACGCCGAGAACTCCACTCCCTGTTTCGCATCTTTAGAAAACACCCACTGTTACCCGACAGAGCTGTAGGAGGGGTTCCCAGGTGGCGCCAGTGGCAAAGAACCCAGCTCAGTCCCCGGGCGGGGAAGGCCCCCGGAGGAGGGCACGGCGCCCACCCCAGCATTCTCGCCGGGGGCATCCCATGGACAGGGGAGCCCGGCGGCCTGCAGTCCAAGGGGCCGCAACGAGTTGGGCGCCACTGAAGTGACTTAGCACGGCACAGGCTCTTCCTCCCAAAGGTGAATTCTCATTCCTCTGACGGCTATTTCCACCTATGGGCTTGAGTTTCGGTCTCTTGTTTTCGGACAGTTCGACAACTCTCTTGAACTGCCCCCCGAACAAGACAAGCATGTTGGCGACACTGCCCCTCCCCTCCTGCCCTCCCCGAAGCCACACCTGATTCTCCATCACCCAGAGACCACCAGCCACACTTAACTCCCCAGAGACCGCCAGCCGCACTTAACTTGCTTCAGGAGGACAGTGCAGGTCACGCTCAGGGTTGGGGCTGGTGACTGTGGTCTGTACCCTCTCACTCTCCTCCTCGGTGAAACGGGCGGCATAGCAGGCCTCACAAGGCAAGGTGGGGAAGATAAGGAATACGAAAGACATGTACAAGACTTTCTGCAAACACACGCTCACTTGACATGCGGCCTGGAGCGGCTGGAACTGGTGGGGCCGCCTGGTCAACTCTCTGACCCTCAGCTCCCTCCCCAGGAAAACAGGGAGACCAGTGCCCATCTCACTAAGAGGCTGTGAGCTCAGTTCAGAGCGCTTTGCCCCGAGGGCACGCCTGGCCCAGTGTAAGGGGTCATGACCGCAGTCCCTCTTCCACGAGAGAAATCCACAGCTCAGACCTCAACAGGGCAGGTGGAGGGAGGCACGGCCCTCTGGAGGGGGCATTGGGGCAAGTGAACACGGCCCGTGGGGGGGACACACGTGAGCCGGCCCAGTGTCGCCCGTGTGACTGGGGGGGGGACACATGTGTCAGTTTGGTGAGATTCAGGGTGACTGTGGGGCTGTAGGTCCTTGTCCTCGGGTAATGCGTGGGCTGTGGCTCGGGAGACTGCCTGTGTGGGTAGGAGGGCAGGTGGAGAGGGTGACAGCTTCGGAGCAAGACGGTAGCAGAGTCTAGACATGCCCTGTGCCAGTCACTGACCTCTACGGACCAGACGTTTTTTGAAAATGAAACATTACCAGGGAAAAAAACCTTCCCACATCAGAAGGCTCTGCCATGCCCCTCAGGGCCGAGGAATCGGGGCCAGCCCTGACCCAACAGTTGCCACCGTCCCGAGGGCGTGTGTGTTGCGGGCGGGATGTGGGGGAGGGCCGAGACCCCCAGAACCGCCCCAGACGGGGCCAGGTGGGCGGCTGTTGGTGGGTCCCAGCCAGGGCTGCACCCGGCGGCAGGTCAGCTGTCTGTTTGGTCCAAGGAGAACAGACAGAACAGTTGGCATCTCAGCGGCGCCCGGAGCCCAGGCTCCTGCCCAGCTAACTCAATTATCTGCACCAGTGAGCTGGGCGGAGGCACCGGCGTGACAGTCACCTCCCAGGGTCTACTGCACGCTCTGCCCAGGTCTGCAAAACTAGCGGTCCGCAGGGCACGTGAGGAGCGCTACAGCAAGGAGCAAAGGAGGCCTGCCACCCCGGCCTCCTGCCCTCTGGCTGCGCCCAGCTCCTGAGGGCAGCGCCTACAGCGGCACAGCGGGCTCGCCTGGCTGACGAGCCGTGACGCCCACAGAGGGCACGTGGAGGAGCGGGAGTAGAGAGCTGCCTCCCCCGGATACGGGTGGTCCCTGCTGGCCTGCGGATGACTGTCCTGGGGAGGGGCAGGCTCCCGGGCTCCTGCCACCCAAGCGCTCCCCCAGGGAATTTCCCAGCCTGGCCAGACCACAGGGATCACGCTGACGGAAGGGGTGGGCTGAGACCAGGAGTGTGGGGAGCAGCGTCTTAGGAGACGGGAGTTTTCGTCACGCCCTCCTGGGGAGAAGCAGGGCCTCGGCTGGGTCTGCCTGCGCCCCGTGGACCGCACTGGCGAGCTCGGGGGCAGAGTGCGACCCTAAGGGCGGACACTTGTGGGCTATCCACCGTGCGCTGAGGACTTCGCTGCAAAGTCCAGACCTGAGCCTTGACCCCCAGTTTGCCTCGCTTCATGGCCAAGTTCCTGCTGTGACGACACCCGTCTTCCCAGAAGGTTCTGGAGATCACCCCAGTGAGCGCGATCTGAAGGAGACGGGTCAGAGCAAGAGCCTGGGGCCGCGGCCGGCACCACATCCAGACCCTAAAAGGCTGCCACATTGCTCCACTCGGCTTACCGCTAGCCCTGCTTCATTCAGGGGTGCATCAGGGAAGCCCCTTTACCCGGGATCTCCACCAGCGGGTGGCAATCATGCCCACCACAGATTAATCCAAGAGGAAGCCTAACAGGGCGTCCACATCGGAACCAGGCGGTTTCGGCAAGCTGTCGCGGGGTTCCCGGGCCACAGAGGGGTCCCGGCCTGAGGACCCTGGGGGGAGGGTTTAGAGGCGCCCGCGCTGTCTGGACGGCAAATACGGACGGAAAGAACCAAGACATGGTTCTTTCCAGCTCTGAGTTTAATTCTACAGAGGTTGGTGTTTATTCTGTTTACAAATGGACTTTAAAATCTGGGAGGGGTGAAAAGTGGGTCAGTTTACTGTCCAGATGGGGAGGAGTTGCGTCGCTGCAAGCAGTGACCAGCCCGGGGTTCCGGGGAGGAAATCGGCTCTACCACTCCCCTTCCCTGTCACCAGAGTCACCGAGGCAGCCACGTCCAGGCCGAGGAAGCCCCGGGCCCTGCCCTGTCTGAGGTCCCAGTGAGGCTGCCGCCGAGCCAGAGAAACACAGCTCATGCCGGGCTGGCCTTGTGTCCTCCCTCGGCTTCCCCCCGGAAGACCCCGTCGGTTCATGTCTGTGCTTGAGTGAGCTGGTGTCTACACCTGGGTCAGCTCGCGTCTACACCTGGGTGAGCTCCTGTCTGTCTACACCTGCGTAAGCTCATTTCTATGCCTGGGTCAGCTCGTGTCTACACCTGGGTCAGCTCGTGTCTACACCTGGGTCAGCTCTTGGCTACACCTGGGTGAGCTCGTGTGTACACCTGGGCTGGTCGTGTCTCTGACGTGGGGACAGTGGTTGGCACAGTGTTTGTAAGTCAAGAAGATCTGAGTCAGAATCCTTCTAAGACGCTCCCTTTGGAGGTGGGGTGGGGTCCTTTAACCCTCCAATGCCTCCAAGTCCTGACTTTTCTAGTTTTTACAAAGTATTCAGATTCACAGGTGACAGCAGGTGGTGGGGGCGGCCGGGGCGGGAGGAGCGTGGGAGGCGGCTGTTGACGGAGAGGGCCCCCAGCTCTGGCGGCAGCGACGTCAGCAGGAATGTCCTCAGTGCCACAGAGCGGCTGCTTAGTCATTAAGTGGTCAGTTCCATGCCATATATATTGAATCACAATAAAGCTTTAATATTTAAAGTATAATAACTATAAAGAAAAATATAATAAACATGCATCAACCCACCCAACTACAAAATGTTAGCACTTTGTCAAAGTTTCCTCAGCTTTTTACATAAAAGAAATGAAAGTTAAAAAAAAGTTTCAGAGGGATTTTTCTCAGGAACTCCAGGGAACGTCAACCCAAGAGAAACAATCAGTGTGACCTACCAGGACACACGACGACCTCAACTAACACAGACAAGACTCGCGTGACAAACTCCAGCGTGCGCGATACAAGACACTGAGGAAAGCTGGGCTAGGAGGGATTTCTTCAGCACGACAAACAGCATTTATGAAAAACCCACGGCGAATATTCTGCTCTGTGGTAAGGACTGAAAGCTTCCTTCTCAGATCAGGAACAGGTCGGGGCTGCCGGCTCTCACTGCGGCCGCTCCGCTCTGCGCGGCAGGGCGACTGGGGAGAAGCAGAAATGAGAGCCATCTTCATGGAAAAGGAGCACATCTGTCTCCACTGTTGACACGACCCTACCTGTAGTAAACCCCAAAGAATCCACACACAGAAGCCACAAGAGCGAAGAAACAAATGTTTCAGGGCACAAGATCGGAGCCCGGAAGTCAGCGGCAATTCTGTGCCCTGGCAGCGAATAATCCGAAGACGACGTGAAGGAAACAGTGCCACTCAGGAGCGCTCTCGAGCGTCTGAGGTCTGGGCATCAGGACAACCTGGCGGCCTCTCGAGGTGGAAATATCTCGTTATTCACGGTCCTTGCAGGGGGAGCCGTGTCGGCTCCTTCAATTTTTCATGCCTGTTAGCGCGTCTCATTACAACCAAGGAAAGCAAATGCGCTTGATGGGGACAGACGGGCAGGAGGCGGGGGCCACACCACAGCAGGCCCGAGCGGCCTGGGTCTCTGGACCCAGGAGCCGTCTGGCTCCCTTCATGTCTCAAGAGTCACAGGAAAGCGGGAGCAAAATCCCAGGCACCTTGGAGGAAACGGCGCCTGAGTCAGCCTTCCCCAGAGCGGGGAGGAGCAAAGCAGGCCCGAGAATTTGTTCTTAGGGGGGTGTTTTCCACTTGAGAAGTTGGTGGGGATTTTTTAAGTTGAAGACGGAACTAGAAGTGTTTTTAAAGATGATTTTGTGACTCGGGGCCAGAAAGATGAAGTATTATCTCCCAGTTCTCTCTCTGTGGTCCTGAGACTCTCAGAGTTGGGGGCTGCTCCCACCATGGACATGGTCTCCCTTCCCTCGTTTCTGTTCTTCTCTCTTGCCAACACCTGTGTGACACCTGCTAAGATCTGTGGATGGAGATACCAGGAAGAGAGATGCTCTGAAGCACACAGGTGACTGGCTGGGAGAGAAGGCGCCTTGGACCAGCACAAGGGAGCCCTGCCTGCCGGGCAGCGTCTGCAGCCCAGCAGGGTGGCGCGGAGCCGCTCCGCTCCCTCCCAGGGGCCCCGAGTGCCCTCTGTGGATGGGAGGGCGGGCAGGGCAGGGGCCGGCATGGGAAGAAACCCCTTTGACTCGTTTTCCTAAAGGCCAAACCCATTAAGAAGTCAAAAGAACTTTGAAAGAAAAGGGAAATGATACTGATGGAAAATGAAAAGAGGAAGAGAGACGGGTTTTAAAAGATGGACAAGAGATGTTTCTATTCCAGGCCATTCTGGGGCCAGAGCTGGGCTGAAGCCAGAGGCTGCCATGGACTCAGGATGGGGTGAGGTTTGGGAAGGGAAGGAAAACACTCACAAGGTGCCTGCTAGGTGCTGGGCCTTGTAGGTGGTCAGACAGGAGCTGGCAGGAGGGCATCCCGGGGAGACAAACACACAGAGCAGATTGCGAAACCTGCCCTCGGGGAGCTCAGCGGGAGAGGCTGTTCCCTTTAAACCTGGGCAGCTCGGGAAACTAGAGGCGGGAGTGCAGATCAGAGCAGCCTTGTGTGTCCTCCCCCGGTACAGAAGTGAAGAACGACCCGCCCCAAGGTTATCCAGGGCGTGAGCTGGATAACACAGGCTGACCAGAACTACAAACAGATCAAAAACTTTCCCCCCAAACCGCTGCTGAAAGCCCAGTCCTCTGTGACGCTTTGTCTGGGGAGGAAACCCAGTCACCGTGATTCCTGGTCTCATTTCCAAGTTTAATCCCAAAGACTCACAAACCCAAACTCAAAGCGGGAAGAAAAACAAAGCGTGCATAAGCAGGCTGGAGTCCTCTCGCCCGACCTGAAGGGAGCCCAGGTCCAGGGACCCGCAGCTCCGCCCACTCGGGGAGGGTTCTTTGTGCGGTCAGCGGCCCCATTAGAAGTGAGTTGCAGTGGACACCGCGTTGAAGAACCAGACACTCACAAGAGGCAAACCCCGGCAAACCCTCTGCTTCTGCGGCTCGAACAAGGCCGCAGGCTACTCAGCATTGCGTTTGAACGAACCAATGGTGTCCCAACAGCTGAAACAGGAAGCCAGATAAACGGCACTGCCGCGGGGATGCGCGGCCCGGACGCGGCGCCGGCTGAGCCTCAGGCTCTCTTAACAAAGTCCCCTGACTCGCCGGCCGAGTGAGGTTCCTCTGTTGCGCTGGGGCTAGGAGCCCGTCTGCCGGGCGGGGTCACCTCTGCACCCCGCCCCTCCGCCTCCCCTCTCGGCCCGAGCAGACCCGGCCGGCTCCTTATCCTCCGCCCAGTCTCCGTGGCTATGAGCACAGAAGGGACCACAGGGCCCCCACACCCTTAGGTGGGCTCTGAGTCCGGCGGCTCCGGGAAGCCTTCTCAGGCGCGCGCCAAGGCCGGCCTCCGAGGACCGGCCCGAGGGCGCTTCTCCGCGCATCCCGGAGCCAGGGAACGCTTTCTGGAACAGCCGCCAAGGTCACCTGCCCGGCAGTTCACCGCGCTCGGCTGGGATTGAAGAGGATGTGGGCAGGGTGCGTGTGTGTGTGCCGGTGTGTGTAGCAACGTAGCGCCCGGTATCTGATCATAGATCTCAACACCCTTTAAACTACACCAAGGGAAAGAAAACGCGGCCCAGACGGGGTGGGACGGCCCCCGACCAGCCGACTCCTGCACAGACGCGCAGCCCCGCGGGGACCTTCCCGGGTGCTTGTTCCAGTTTCTCTCCCGCTCCCCGCGCGCAGCCTCCCGCAGGCGCAAGACCACCTCCCGGGACTCGTGCCCAGCCCCGCAGGACCCCCCCGGCCCCGCCCCGGAACCCGCCCGGCGACCGCCCGGTCCTCGCGCCGGCCACTCACCCGCGCGCCTGCGCCCCGGGGCCCGGGCTCCGCGCCGCCGCCGCGCACAGCTGCTCATCCGGACCGCGCCGCAAGAAAGTTCTCGGGCTCCCGCGCCGGGTCGGGCCCGGTGGAGTCTCGGCGTCCACGCTCCGGCCGCGGGTGGCACTAGGGCAGCCGCCGGCGCCGGGCCCACGACCCAGAGAGAGGCGGCATCCCGAACAAAGTGCGTCCCCGGCCGGGCGCGGGGCGGAGCCTGCTGACCCGCTGCCCCGGGCACACGCCGGCTGCCTCCCCAGGCCAGGGGCGGAGGCTGCGCCGCCGAGCGCCCGCTCCCCCCCGCGCTGTGCCAGTCGAACCCACAGAGGGGCGGAGGCGCCGGGCCCTTCCAGACTTTGTCATTGGAAAGCTATTCCCGTAACCCTTTCCTGCCTTCGCCTTCCGTCCCGCCTCCGCGGCCGCAGAAAGGCGGAGCTGGGTGGGGGGCAGGAAGCCTCCGCACAATCGGGCCTTTCCTAGGCCGGGGGACCCGCCGCCCCCGCCCCGCGCGCCCTCGGGCTGCGGCCGCCCCGCCGTCCGGAGGCGCCGGGACAGATGGGTCGCCCCCCGCCCTTCCCCCCGGGCCCCCTTCCTTCCTCTCTGCTCCTCGGTCTGGCGTGGGACGCGGGGGCAGAGGGGCGGGGAGACTCCAGCAGGGCCTGGCAAGTAGCTGTGCTCAGTGAAACGCCCGCCCGGGACTCCATCCTACCTCCTGACCCTGGCCTGTCCCGCCTCCTTCTGGGGCTTGGGACGAGGAGGAGGGCAGGAAGGGGAAAGGAAACGAGCGGACCCTCAGACCGGCTGAAGGAGGGGCCAGGCCGCGTGCCTCCCAGAAGGCCCGCGAAGGCCAGGTGGCCCCAGCTTCTGGAGCCTCCGTCCCTGAGAAAGGCAGCTGTGGGAGCAAGGAGCCAGCAGCCTGGGACCAGAGGCGGCCAGCTCCACAGAACAGGCAGATTGACGTCCGGGGCCAGGTCCCTGGGAGGTCCCCAAATCCGCCTGCAACATCTGCTGTGGGCAAAGGGTCAGCAGAGTTGCGCCCAGCCCCGGCCGTCAGTCACACAGGTCACAGTGGCTGTGCACACAGAGGACGAGAGAGGTGCGCCAGGCAGTGGCTGCCGGTGACACTGAGGAAGTTCTCAACTGATCGCAGAAAAGATTTTGATGTCTTTTTTGCCCATGAAAAGAATGAGTTGTCTGTTTTGGTCGGGAGAGGGACAGAGAGACTGTCCCAGAGGGACACGCAGGCGAGTCCTTGCCCTGAGGATGTAACGGCTGAGTGGATGTGAAGGCAAAGTGCCCCGCTCAAGTCCGTTTGCTCCTCACCAGCTGTGGGAACCTGAACGGATTCTTTGGGGCCATTTTGGTTTCTTCATCAGCTGCCATCTTTTCCAATTGTTGGGAGGATTAAGCGCGATAATCTAGGTGGCACACGCAGCATAGTGCCTGGCACCCCTCAGTAAACCATAGTTGTTATTTTGATCCCTCGGTCCTGCAAGCCTTCGTCCAGTTTGGCATTCAGTGATGGGCTGACTGGGATCTCTCTTGCTTTTCACAGGTCCACCGGCCTGCACAGGGGAGCCTGGTTCTTTTAGAAGAAGCACCGTCCTGTCTCAAAGGCTCACAGGATAGGCTGGCTGAGCGCCTTGCCTCTGAGGCCTGGGGACGGAGGCCCACACAGCAGACCCTGAGCTGCCCTCTAGTTCACCCCCAGGATGCACTCGGGCCCCGCCCACACTGGTCTGTCAGGAAGGTGCTGTTCCCAGGGCGCTGGATGGGGGAGAAGGCAAAAGCCACGGTTTCCTGAGGGTGAAGTCTCTCCCCTTGTGGGGTCAGTGTTTCCCTCCCGTTTGTGAGTGGCGGATCATACCCGTCCCCAGCCCTGCTCTGCATGACCTGGTGTGGAGCTCCGACGGCGAAGGACGTGGACAGGCGGGAGCAGGGAGGAGAGGACCAGGCCTGGGTTGCTGCGGGGCGGAAGCTGTGTGAGCCCAGTTGGTGGGACAGGGCCACGTGTGAGGAGCCGCAGGGCCCGCGGATGCAGCCTCGTCTGGGTGGGAAGTGGGATCCCGCCCCGCCCAGGAGAGGCCTCTGCCAAGCAGCTGCCTTGTGAGCACTTTTCCTCCAAACCCCATGATGACTCAGTTACTCTGAATCAAGCAAATGGATTTTCCTTAAATATGAAAATCAATAAGAAGCAAAAGCAAGGGCCTGGCTGCCGGGAGAGGAGGCTGAGGGAAGAGGAGTGGTGCCTGGTGGAGTGGCTTGCCGTGAGGGAGACAGTGGGATTCAGGCTCAGCAACACCCCTCCCCCACCCCAGGAGTCCTCCAAACTCTACTGACCTCCCGGAGACTCCTTAAGCCCCACAGCTGCCCTGGCCTCTTCCTCCATCCAGCTTAGAGCTGATCTGAATCGGGGCAGGAGATTGTTAACAAGAGGATTAACGTCAATGTGACAAATGGGTTTTAAAAAGTCAGCCCAACAGCCTGTTGTCACCCCCGTGGCCCCAGAGGCACCTGCAGGTCTGGCCTGACTTCCTGCGGCCCCACCTGCCTTCCTGCCCCTGAGCCCTGAGGACTGACGCGCACTGGTGTCACGTCTGGGACCCCAGGGGCTTGCAGGGCCAGAGCGCCCACAGCCCCTGTGCAGGGCGGTCTGCAGGGCAGGGGTGGAAGCACAGTGCGCGCCTTACTCCTTGAGCGCGGGATCAACGGCGTCAGAGTGACTCTCTGGCTTCCTCCTTAGGATAGTGGAAAAATACTGGGCGTCAGAGGACTGAGTCCACATTCAGCCAGGCCCTTGCCAGAACCTCTGTGTGCTCGTCGGTGAGCTGGTGACACCAGGGGCCCCGGCCCCAGCAGGGCCTGGGTGGGCGTTCAGTGAGAGAGCGGAAGGGAGAGGGTGGGTCCCACAGGCCAAGTACATACAGGAGACGCGCGGGTGTCAGACAGAAAACACGCCTCACGCCGTCCCCAGCCCCCAAGCCACCTGTGTGCTCCGTGCTCAGACTGACCGTCTGCTATCAAGCCCTGTCCTCTCTGGCCTGACCCGTGAGTTGGGGGGAAGGCGTCACGCCCGTGGGTGGGGGCACGTGGGTGTGGCTGGTGTGCCCTCTGTGGCCACGTATCCTCAGGCTCAGCATCGATGGTCTGAGCTCTCGGGGTCCTGAGGGCGGCTGCGGGAAGATGCTGCTCTCCATCCCAGGAAGCGAGCCGTGTCCCCTGTCTGCCCAAAGACGGCTTCTCCAGATGCCGGGAGGGGAGGGCCTGCCGGGCACAGACGGGCTGGGCACGGAGGCGGTCCCCTCTCGGGCGCCCAGCTCTGGCTGGAGCTGAGCTGAGGCGGTCGTCACAGTCCAGGCCTCAGAGCTCTGCTGGGGGCAGCTGCTGCCCTGAGCCCTTAACAGCGCTCTCATCTTTGTCCCTGTTTTACATGTGAAGAGACTGAGGCCGCAGTCTTGCCCAAGTCCTCCAGCCAGCCAGCTCTGGAGCCGGACTCATAGGCCGGAGCGGACTCACAGGCTGGCAGCCCGGCATCAGCCCACGCTCCCGGCGCGGGGCGCAGAGCGAGGGGGCGGGGCGGCCGCGCTCTGTGACACCCCCACCCCTCCCCGGCTGCAAACGCTTCCTTCTTTCTCTCTGCTCAAGCGGCTTTGTGGGGTGCAGCTGACATACTGAAAGTCAGCCCCGTCAGCGTGCGGGTCCGTGGCTTGTGCTCTCTGCAGAGCTGGGCAGCCGTGACCACACCGGGCTGCAGAACGTGTCCGTCCCCCGGACACTTCCTCTTTCAGTTGCTTTAATGAGCCTCGACTCCCTTGTCTGTGACGTGGAAACAGCGGTGCCTGCCTCAGGCCTGTCTTGAGCATGAAGTGGGCCTGCAAGTGGCACATGGTAACCGTGCCCTTAGCATCACCTCTGTGCAGATCTGGCGTGGCCTGGGAGACTGTCAGACCTCATGCAAGCTGAGCGGCAGGGCTGGGCTAGAGCTCCAGTCTCCCGGGTGGCAGTTCAGTGCGTCTCACCTCCTGCATCTGAGGCTCGGGGGGATGCTCCCAGTACCCCTGCTCTTTGTGGGGACCCCCTCGGAGCTGCTTACCAGCAGGTACGGATCACAGGAGTTTGCTGGTGCTGGAGGCAGAAGGCCCAGGACTCTGGCCTTGGAGCAGAGAGCAGTTTCGGAAAGCTGGACACGGACTCCAGGGACAGGGCCCAAGGTGGCGGCTGGGGCAGGAATGTCCCTGGTCAGGACAGGCGATCCGTGGACTCAGAGCACCCACAGGCTGGCCAGCTTCGTGGGCACAAGACCTGTGTGGTCACACAGACCCCACACTGAGGAGGATCCATGCTCACTTTAATGCTTTGCTGTTGCCGTCTTCAAATTCCTAACAAGTTTTTAAACACGGGACCCCACATTTTTTTCACACAAGCCCTGGTAAATTGTGTAGTTGGTTTTGCCCATGTGACAGAGAGCAGAGCCCAGGCTAGACTCTCAAGACCTCAGCAGACACAGCGTTTCTCCACCCAGAACTTGTACAGGAGCTCGTAGCGTACACGACACCATTGCAGGGACTTACTGCAGTGCATTAAGAGAAATAAAATCTGCAAAACAGTTTGCACACTGGGATCCAAGTTATGGCAAAAGATGCCCCACAAAACCATGTATTTCTATGAGCACTACACTAATACTTGTATGAAAACATTTTCAGAGAGCTCTGGAAAGTCTCCAAAATGGTTCCTGCTGGAGGAGAGTCACCCAGGGGCTTGTTAATTCTTCCTGTATGTTTGTGTTGCTGGGGTTGTTTTTACAAGGAGAGCGTATCCAGGTGTTACTTACGTGATGATGTGTAAGGTGGTAAGATGCCCTTAATATATCAGTAATTATTCTTAACACATTAAGACATGTCTTGGCATTCCCTGGCAGACCAGTGGTTAGAACTCCACGGTCTCACTGCCAGGGGCCTGGGTTCAGTCCCTGGTCAGGGAACTGAGGTCCCACAAGTCACACGGTGAGGCCAGAACACAAGTGTCTTAAGAGGGAAGAGAAGGAGCACCGAGGTGTGTGGAAGGCAGAAGATAGAAAGATTCAGACACATCAGGGCTGCGGGAGGGGGCTGGATGGGAGGAGGCGGGAGGGGGCTTGGGAGCCGTCACCCACAGGGCGGGCTGGACGTTCCCCTCTGGGATTTGGAGGGTGCGGGGTCCCCTCTGGTGCCAGAGTCAGTGATAGGGTGTGTTGGGGCGTGAGTTGCCCAATGAACCCAGTCATGACTTTGTAGAGGTGACTCTGGCTACAGTGAGCAGAGATGGAGGGTGGGGGCAGGAGGGAGTTCGCTCCCCAGGAGGAGGGGTTGGGCCCCAGGGTGGGATGTACCCGGAAACGGGAGGGTTCAGGCCCGTCCCCTGGGGAGAATACAAGCTGTGGAGTCCCGTGTGCGTGCGTGTGCGCGTGCGCGTGTGCGTGCGCGCGTGTGTGCATGCGTGCGTCTGTGTGCGTGCACACGTGCGTGTGCGTGTGCGTGTGCGGATGTGCGTGTGTGTTGGTCACTCAATCGTGTCTGACTCTTTGCGGCTACATGGACTGCAGTCCACCAGGCTCCTCTGTCCTTGGGGTTCTCCAGGCAAGGATTCTGGAGTGGGTTGCCACGCCCTTCTTCAGAGGATCTTCCCAATTCAGGGATCGAACCCAGCTCTCCCGCTCTGCAGGCAGACTCTTTGTTGTCTGAGCTGCCAGGGAAGCCCCGTGGAGTCACGGCTGCAGTCAGATCACCACATCCTGACTGTATGACGTGACCACGGCCAGCGTCTGTCCCCTGGGAGACAGAGGGTCTTGACAATACACATGTGGCAGGGTTGTTGGGCAGATTTGATGAGATGATGTCGGTGAGACACTGGACCCAGCACCTAGCTCACACCAGGTGCCCTGAATATCGCCCTGCCCTTTAACTGCCTGCAGTTTGAAGCACGGATATGACGAGAGGTCATGTGCATGTATGGAGAGCCTTCTTTCCAGGACTTCCCTCCAGGAGCCGCATCGAGCCTGTGGAAGCTGGGCCAAGCCGCCCTCCCCTGCCAGGGAGGAGGCATCAGTCGCTACAGCCAGAGGGCTGGGCAGAGACGGGAGGACGGGGCTCCGGCCCCAGGGCTGCAGGGGGTGTCCCTCCTTGGGGAGCCGGGAAGAGGGTCTCTGTGAGTGCTGACCCTGGTCCCCCACATTTAGGGTGTCCTCCCGGCTTGGGGTGGCGTGTGTGCTTGCTGGCAGCCGCGGCTGCCCCTCTCTGGTTACAGACGTGCCCTGAGGCAGCGGGGATGCCTGCCGGCCCGCACCTGACGCCCGGGTCAGCTGCTCTCCTCCAGGGAGGGCAGGCCAGCGTCCTCCTCTGCAGGCGAGAAGGCACGGCATCTGCCTGTCCGGCATGTGGAGGCTGCCTGGAGGGGGTTGGGCCTGCATCTAGCACAGACTGAGCCTGCGTCCAGCCCTGCAGCTGTCCCATGGGGGCTTCTGGTTCTCTGCGTGCTCCCGCCCCAGTGTGGGGAGGCCGGGGGTCGTCCTGGAGGCAGGGGCAGGCTGGAGCAGTGGTGTGGGGTGGGGCAGAGGTCACCAGAGCCGGGAGAGAGCGGGCCGTGGGGCGGATGGGGGGGATGAGTCTGCAAACAAGGGATAAGCTGGCTGCATGGCTCGTCTGCAGAGACCTCTGCGGGGGGTGCCGGGTGGAGGGCCCCTTTTCCAGCTGAGGGGGCGGGGTGGAGCTCGGTGGCTTCGTGAGACTCCTTGGAGAGTCGGGCACCCACTCAGCCAGGAACTCGAGGTCCCTGGGAAAACCTCAACAGGGCATTCTCTCTCTCCTCCTCTCTCTCTCTCTCACACACACACACACACACACGCACGCACACACATGCACACGTGGGCACACATGCATGCACACATACACATGCACGCACATATGCACGCACACACGTGCACACACGCGCACGCACACATGCACACGCACGCACACACATACACACACACACATACACACACGCACACACACAAGCGGCATCACATGTATCAATCCATGTGAAAATGTCCCAGAAGAGAACCAGGTGGTGAATCAGCGGGGCTGCCGTCTGCATTGCACACCCACCCCACCCACCAGGCGAGCTGGCAAGGTCCCCACAGGAAGCTCCCCGTCAACCCCGACCTGCTGGGACCCACAGCCCAAGAGGCGGTGGCCTCAGCTGGCTGTGGGACGCTGCTGACCCCTGCCGGCCGCCGGACCCGAGTATGGGCCCGGCCAGGCGTCTAGGAGGGGTGGGAAGAGAGCCCAGCTCAGGACCTGCTGGGTTCCTCGGATGAGGCCAAGGAGGAATCAGAGTAAAGCCCAGACAGAGCTTCTGGGAGGAGGGCTGCTGGCGTGTCCTCCAGCCTCCGTGGCCTGGTCAGCTTCCAGCTGCCCAAGAAACCATCAGCAACACTGCACAAGCCAAGTTCAGCTACTTAACTGGAAAGAAAAGGAAAAGCTGAACTTTGAGAAAGAGTCTCTGTGGGTCTGCTGTGTCCCTTGGACCTGGGCTGACACGGGGTGACTAAGGCTGTGCTCTCTCCTCTTCCATGAGAGGGCTTCATGTTACACTTTGGAAAACCACTACCAGGAAAGCTGACATCTGGAGAATCTGCCTTTGGTTAGATATTTAAAAATCATTTCGTCTACCCTAAGGATGCAATTTCCAGAATCTTTACTGGAATGTTCCCAGGGAACAAAGGAGCCCCAGACTCCAATAGTTCCAACAGAGTTATGGAGCCACCAGGAGAAGTGAGGTCACACCTCCTTGACTCCCTTTGTCTACCCCGCCTCCACCCTTGCACAGACCAAACCTCCCTCCACGGCACAGCTAGCCCCGGGTGCACACTCCCCCAGCCGCTGCACATGCCGCTGAGCCGCCCCGCGAGGCGATCGCAGCCTCCTGGGAGCTGAGTCTTGTGTGTGCTTCCCAGCTCTCATTCTGCTTGCCTGCTATTGCATCTGATGTCTTAACACCATTCGTCATTTATTTATTTCTAATTTTATATGAAATGTTTTATACATGCTAAAGGTATGGAAAACAACATAGCAAGCATACCTGTTGCATTCATCAGAGTTCTGCACACAAACAGAACCGATAGGATATTTATTCATTCATCATTCATTTACCTATAGCAAAGAGCCGGCTCAGGCAGTTATGACAGCTGACTCATCCCAAGGGGGCTGGCGGCCTGCAGACCCAGGGCAGCCAATGGTTTACTTCCAGTCTGAGTCTCAAGGCCTGAGAAACAGGCAAGCTTCTGGTGTAGTTCTAGTTGGAAGGAGGCCACCAGGCATGATGACCCGGGAGAAGCTGATGTCCCAGTTTGAAGGCAGTGAGACAAGAGGGAGCCTCTCTTATGCAAGGGGTGGTCAGCCAGAGGCCTAGAGGAACAACCCCAAGACCATGGCTTGGCTGCTGCGCGAGGGCAGGAAGGCGAGAGGAGCTACTCCACGTTCAAGGTCAGGAGGGGCGGCCATGAGGGGATACCCCTCGTCCAAGGTAAGGAGCAGCGGCTGCGCTTTGCTGGAGCAGCCATGAAGAGATACCCCACGTCCAAGGGAAGAGAAACCCAAGTGAGACGGTAGGTGTTGTGAGAGGGCATCAGAGGGCAGACACACTGAAACCATAATGACAGAAAACTAGTCAGTCTGATCACATGGACCACAGCCTTGTCTAACTCAGTGAAACCAAGCCATGCCCACGGGGCCACCCAAGATGGGCGGGTCATGGTGGAGAGGTCTGACAGAATGTGGTCCACTCGAGAAGGGAATGGCAAACCACTTCAGTATTCTTGCCTTGAGAACCCCATGAACAGTATGAAAAGGCAAAATGATAGGACACTGAAAGAGGAACTCCCCAGGTCAGTAGGTGCCCAATATGCTACTGGAGATCAGTGGAGAAATAACTCCAGAAAGAATGAAGGGATGGAGCCAAAGCAAAAACAATACCCAGCTGTGGATGTGACTGGTGATAGAAGCAAGGTCCGATGCTGTAAAGAGCAATATTGCATAGGAACCTGGAACGTCAGGTCCATGAATCAAGGCAAACTGGAAGTGGTCAAACAGGAGATGGCAAGAGTGAACGTCGACATTCTAGGAATCAGCGAACTAAAACGGACTGGAATGGGTGGATTTAACTCAGATGACCATTATATCTACTACTGCGGGCAGGAATCCCTCAGAAGAAATGGAGTAGCCATCATGGTCAACAAGAGAGTCTGAAATGCAGTATTTGGATGCAATCTCAAAAAGGACAGAATGATCTCTGTTTGTCTCCAAGGCAAACCATTCACTCTCAAGGTGATCCAAGCCTATGTCCCAACCAGTAACTCTGAAGAAGCTGAAGTTGAACAGTTCTATGAAGACCTACAAGACCTTTTAGAACTAACACCCAAAAAAGATGTCCTTTTCATTACAGGGGACTGGAATGCAAAAGTAGGAAGTCAAGAAACACCTGGAGTAACAGGCAAATATGGCCTTGGAATGTGGAATGAAGCAGGGCAAAGGCTAATAGAGTTTTGCCAAGAGAACACACTGGACATAGCAAACACCCTCTTCCAACAACACAAGAGAAGACTCGACACATGGACATCACCAGAAGGTCAACACTGAAATCAGATTGATTATATTCTTTGCAGGCAAAGATGGAGAAGCTCTATACAGTCAGCAAAAACAAGACCAGGAGCTGACTGTGGCTCAGATCATG
>NW_024070205.1:74807-132588 GCF_014754425.2 Oryx dammah | reverse complement strand
ATGGCATCTGGTCCCATCACTTCATGGGAAATAGATGGGGAAATAGTAGAAACAGTGTCAGACTTTATTTTTCTAGGCTCCAAAATCACTGCAGATGGTGACTGTAGCCATGAAATTAAAAGACGCTTACTCCTTGGAAGGAAAGTCATGACCAACCTAGACAGCACATTGGAGAAGGAAATGGCAGCCCACTCCAGTCCTCTTGCCTGGAGAATCCCATGGACAGAGGAGCCTGGTTGGCTACAGTCCACGGAGTCGCAAGAGTTGGACACGACTGAGCGACTTCATTTTCACTTTCACTTTCAGTTAGATAGCATATTGAAAAACAGAGACATTACTTTGCCAACAAAGGTCTGTCTAGTCAAGGCTATGGTTTTTCCAGTAGTCATGTATGGATGTGAGAGTTGGACTGTGAAGAAAGCTGAGCACTGAAGATGATGCTTTTGAACTGTGGTGTCGGAGAAGACTCTTGAGAGTCCCTTGGACTGCAAGGAGATCCAACCAGTCTATCCTAAAGGAGACCAGTCCTGGGTGTTCATTGGAAGGACTGATGCTGAGGCTGAAACTCCAATACTTTGGCCACCTCATGCGAAGAGTTGACTCATTGGAAAAGACCCTGATGCTGGGAGAGAGTGGGGGTAGGAGGAAAAGGGGACAACAGAGGATGAGATGGCTGGATGGCATCACCAACTCAGTGGACACGAGTTTGGGTAAACTCCGGGTGTTGGTGATGGACAGGGAGGCCTGGCGTGCTGCGATTCATGGGGTCGCAGAGTCGGACACGACTGAGCAACTGAACTGAGCTGAGCTGAGCCCTGACTGAAGGGAAGAGGCCCACCCACGTTAGGGGGCGATTGGGCTGACTCAGTGTACTAATCTAAATGTTGGGAAAGTGAAAAGTGAAAGTGAAGTCGCTCAGTCGTGTCCGACTCTGGGACCCCGTGGACTGCAGCCCGCCAAGCTCCTCTGTCCATGGGATTTTCCAGGCAAGAATACTGGAGTGGGCTGCCATTTCCTTCTCCAGAGGATCTTCCAAACCCAGGGATCGAACCCGGGTCTCCCGTGCTGCAGGCAGACGCTTTACCGTCTGAGCCCTCAGGGAAGTCCTGTGGCTAAATGTTAATGTTGTCGAAAAACACCTAGAGGGCCTCCCCAGAGGGGACACAGCTCCGTCCCCAAAGAGGGGCTCCTTGCTTCCACAGCAGGGAGCACAGGTTGATCCTGGTCAGGGAACGGAGCTGTTGCATGCTGGGAGGTACGGCCAAAAAGTAATGAGAACTGTTGAAAACGAAAGCAACCAGAATAATTTTGGCCACGTACCTGGGCCCAGTTATGTCAACACATAAACTCTAATCACCGCAACCGTAAACACCATCCAGTGTAAGAAATGAACCAACTCAAGGACACAGTCTAAGCTCCCCCAGCACTGCTGGCCTCTCTCTTCCCACAGAGGGCTGCTAGTCTGCACTGAGCCTTGCCCCTTCCTGTGCCAGTCTTTACACTTTTACCACGGTATGCATACACTGCTTTAACTCTGTCTGGACAAGTCACGGATGTTTCCAGAAGTCCCCTGGCTCTCCTGGACTGACCAGATCAGGTGTGACTAGGAAACCAGCAGAGATTTTTATTATTATTTTACATTTAACTCTGTTCTTCCCTCCTTTTTTTCCTTTTCTTCTTTCCTTGATTCACTTAACTCTGATAGGATACTCACCCAGGTGTCGTGCACACGGAATTTGACCAAGACACAGTTCTGTCCCCAAAGAGGGCCGCTCCTGCTCTGCGTGACACCCGCAGGGGGCTTCCGAGTGATCGCAGTCTCATCTCTCCATGCGCCTGCTGCTTGCTTCCTGCTCTGAGCCCGCTGTTCACAGGGCCCCGGCCAGTCCGAGACTCCGACCCTTCTTGGCCACTGGCTGTGGAGACACCGCCTAGTTCTTCCCTCTGAGAGTCCATCTCGGCAGAATCTCACCCGACAGGTCCCCTCAAAGGCCACTGTTCCCTCGCCGTGGTGGACAGCCTGCACGGTCACAGCCCCCTGGGCACCCGTGGGAGTGCAGCCGGCATTTTCAGAGGCTCCTCTGCAGTGAAATGTTTTGGCCAGTCTTAGTGAGGATGGCTCAGTGGATACTTTTTTCTTTCTTTTTTAAGAGCTGTTTTAAAAACAATGTTTATTTATCTACTTATGGACGCGCTGGGTCTTCACTGCTGCTCTTTGAGGTGTGTTGAGGTGTGTCAGGCGTCTCGTGGCGCTGGCTTCCCTTGTGGAGCCCGGCCTCCAGGAGCTTGGGCTTTGGGCTTCCACGGTTGCACTTCCAGCCTTTGAGCACAGCCTCAGTCGTTACGGCACTCAGGCTTAGCTGCCCTGCAGCATGTGGAATCTTCCCAGACCAGGGGTTGAACCTATGTCTCCTGCATCGGCGGGCAGATTCTTAACCACTGAGCCACCAGGGAAATCCTTGGTGGATACCTATAAACCCTCGTGTTTCCGCTTAGCAACACCCCATGTATAAAAACTGATTTCTTCCCCAGGAAATGCGTCCCTGAAGGCAGTTACTGAAGGGACCCACCTGGAGTAACCTTCCTGCCTCTGGAAATGGTCTTTTCCTGAAAGAGCTGCAACAGTATTTCTCAGCCCCTCACATGCTGTTCTAGAACCTCCCCATGTGCACAGAAAGAGGGTGCGATCTGTGTCCACTTCCTCTGAAGCTGGCACTTCCTCTGAAGCTGGCTCGGGCTCCATGACCCCAGCAGAGCTCAGGGAGGTCCTGCTCTGCGCCTTCTGAGGCTGGTTTGCAAAAGACCAGGCACACCCTCCTGGTGCACTTGCCCTCGCGGCCTAGCCCAGGGAGCTTGCTCCTGGGGTTCCCGCTAACAGTCCCAGCCGCCAGCTGCTGCCAGCCCTGTGGGCACGGAAGTCCTGTGATAACTCTGGCCAGCCATCATCACTAGACAATCCTGGTGGTCTCCGTGGCAACTCTCTTGTATCATTAGTGTGGTCTGAGCAGGAACTATCCCGCTGAACCCATAAGCCCAGAAAAATGGAGTGAGAAGCCTGGAGACAAAGATGAGCGGCTGCTATGGGTCCAACCAGCTGGGTTTGGGGCAGCCCCTTCTGCAGCCGTGGGTAGGCGGGAGCCCGTCGTTTCCACATGGCCCGGGGGGTCGCTCCTGAGACTCTGGTGTTCCGCACTGTCCGCCCTGCACCCACCCATCTGGGGAAGCCGTGCTCGGCACACTGTGGGTGCTGCTGGGAGGACGGGGCTCCTGGGCCTAACAAGCTTCCACTATTCCAAAGGCCTTTCTCTCCGACCAGGGGCCCAGGGCTTTGGGTTTCTCTGGTAGGAACCCAGGATGTCTCAAGTGAGAGTCATAAGAATTTAGTGTCAAACGATCCCGGTGAAAAAAGGATGAAGGGCGCTGAGACCCCAGGCCCCTGCGGGTGTGATTCATAAGCTCACCAGCAGGGGGAAGCCGTGCTCACAGTTCTTGTGCAAATCGAATCTTTCCGGTGCTGGAGTTCCTAAAACATAAAAATTCTAAACAGAAAACAAGTAAAGCCAAGCACATCTCCAGGGGAGGTGCACGCGAGCTACGAAGGAGACGGGGCCTGCCTCCGCGGCTGTGCAGCCGAGTAAACGCTCTCTTTGGATCGTCTGATCCTTTCTTCCGCCTGAGCCTCACTGATCAACCCTGATGGACCAGAGGCCGCGGAGCTCTTGCCTAAAACCGCTCACCCCTCTGCTAGCTGGCTAGGCCACCAGAGATGCTTGGAGGGTCTTGGACAGGAGAACCGGAAAAAGGTATTAGAGCGAGAGGGAACCAGAGGGGCTAGGAGCAGAGGAGGCAGCAGAGGGCCCTCCAGGCCTCGCTGCTCCCCGCTGCCGTCCCAGCCGCCTCTCCCCTCTGCGCCCCCATTCCCCGCCCACAGCTGCCGTGAGCCCCGCCCCTGGGTGAGCGCAGGAGGGGAAGTGGCCTCCCGTGGCCTTCGGATGGGGGCGGGAAAGGAGAAGAGGTCACTTAAAGTCATTCTGCGAGTTTCATAACACCCCCGAGCAGCAAACCGGGGCCTCTGAGTCCCCTTCCAAGCTCCCTGGAATATTCGTGTGGTTCACCGTTTAAGGGGCTTGAAGAAGGAAACGCATTTCCCTGTCAAAGCCCCTGTAGTGCCCTTGTTTCTCTCCAGGTGGATGCCCCCCGATCTTGCTTCCAAGCATTTTCTCCTCCTGACATTTACACGTGAACTTTCCTGCCCTTTCTTTTGCGTTTTGGCCATCAGGCTCATTTCTCTTGCAGATCCCGAGGGGCTCTGGGATTCGCCCTCAGGAAACATGAAGACAGGAACAGACGGTCCAGGTCAGGAATGTGGGCCCATCCGTCAGCCCGGTGCCACAGCCTCAGCACTGCAGAGCCGGGTCCAGGCGGATCCAGGGAGATCCCGGCGGATCCAGGCAGATTCAGGTGGATCCAGGTGGGTCTGGGGGAGATCCAGGGCTGGGAAGGACCTTAGAGCCTCCCCTAAGCCCCACACAGGGCCTGTCACAGCCCAGGGTCCTCAGAGGCCCGCAGGACACACTTTCCAAGAGACGATTTCTCTTTTCATAAGTCATTCTCAACAATATCTTTTAATTAAAATAAACACAGGTATTTGTGAAGGAGAATGCAAATTTTAAATAACTTTTTACCATAAAACTGAAGACCTCAGGGCCCTGGGGTGGCCGATCCCACCCACGTTCTGGGCACTCAGGACAGGCACATCCCTCTGTGCTGGCAGGACCACGGGGTGGGAGCCTTTGATGGCTCAGAGCTGGTCCCAGCCTTGACCTTGCACATGGGGAAACCCAGGGCCTGGACCACAGTCACATGGCCACCAAGCTGATCAATGCCCGCAGTCACTCACATGCCCAAGGTGGGGGTGAATATAGTCCCACAACCTTCAGGCCCTGGGGAGCCCCGTGGGGAGGGCCCAGGGGCGCTGGTGCAGGCAGTGTTGGCGTCAGTCACAGCCAGTTTCCCGGGCTGTAAATGACACACGGCTCGGGGTTAGGTTACGGCGTGCAGCACCTCGGTCTGACTCACACCTCCGGGAAGATGGCTGGGTGAGCCTCCATCGCCTCAAGCAGGCACTGCGCTGAGGACGTGTGAGAGCCTTTTCCTTGCGATGAGGCCTCTTCGGTCTACCTTAACGACTCTCCTATGCACCGAGCAGCAGTGTTGGTTACTGTGCTGCGCATTCGTCCCTACTCCCTGTTATCACCGGAAGTTTGTACCGTCTGGTCGCCTTCATCCGGTTCTCCCTGCCTCCTGTAAGCACAAGTCTGATCTCAGGTTTTTTGAAAGAAACTTTCATTTATTCATTTAGGCTGTGTCGGGTCTTCATTTACGGCAAACGAACCTGGGACCTCAGCAGTGAGGCCTAGGACGCCTGGCCACTGGACGGCCAGGGAAGTCCCAATGTCATTAATTTAGATCCTTGACGACGGAGCTGAGACTCACGATACAGGTTCAGCCCTGGCTCCTTCAGAGCGTCAGAGCCCTGGTCATCCACAGGCCTTGGTCCCTCAGGTCCCTCTTGGTTGTGAAGTGGCTGTGCCTGCCCTGGGCCTGTGGTCATCGCATTCATCTGCGTCTGTTCTCCTTGACCCCTCGCTCCCCATGTGCCCGGGCAGCTCCCCCCTGCGAGGATTCACTTTCTCACTGACCCCGTGGTCTCCCCCGAGAGAAGGGTTAAGTGTGGTGGGTCACTGCCCAGCCTGGGGCCATCCTGCTGCCTCAGCTCTCTGTAAACCAGCACCGCTCCCGCTCTCTGCAGCCATTCCAGGGGCAGGACTCAGCACACAGCCCCCTCATTTACAAGGCTCTGCAAGAGCCTGCAGGAGAATCCAGGTGTGCTGGCCTTTCCCCAGACCTGCCCTGAGGCCGCTTCCAAGCAGAGGGTGACTGTCCTCACTGGGGAAGTCCTCTGGCAGCTTCCCCACCCAGGCAGCACAAACCCAGACCAAAGAAGGAAAGGCCCTTCTGTAAAATCCTGGGCAAGACTCCAAAGCTGCGCTCCGCAGGGTAGGGGAGCCGAAGGGAGGCAGGATGCTCCCGAGAGACGGGCGCGTCTGGGCAGCGGGCCCACGGGCTCTGATGCCGCTGCTCTATAGGGCAACACGTCTGTGGTACTGCACGCTCGGTGTGGGGTGACCTGCAGTCTTCCTGGGTTTTTCTCCTACACTGAGGTTGGGTCAGATGAGAAGGCCTGATCTGCAAGAAATCCTGGTGGGGTCAGTGCTCCCAGTCTTGGGAGGGCCCTGTTTGTACAGAGGGCCCGGACCAAGGAAAGATGTTCTTAGGGTAGAAAGTAAAAGCTTAGACAAATATTTCATTTTCTGGACTGTAAGATTCTTGACTTTATTCCTGGAAGAGTTGATTCAGCCCCCTGGGGCTTTAAAGGACGGCTGTGTGTGTTGAGGCTCTGACACCTGTCCAGGCTGGAAGACACAGCATCTGTATCTCCAGGTGACCTGGGGGAGGGGCCTGCCTCCACAGTGCACTGCCCCGAGCAGAGGAGGCATCCTTTTCCAGAGACGCTGCTGCCAACACAGCAGCAGGGAGGGGCACACGGCACCCACCCAGTGGACACAGCACAGTGCAGTGGGCACCCAAGATCGGAGTGTGCCACGTGCCTACTCCGGCTGCAGTCTGTGCCAGCTGTGCCATCCAGCCTGGAGGATCAGGTGGCATTCCCTTTCGACTTAGAAACGCAGTGAATGAGCTACCAAAACTACAAACAAAAAGAAAGCACTTTGTCTTTGGAGGTGCCCCAGGTCCTGGGCACACTAGTGTCTCAGAAATCCATGACCCTCTGAGTCCAGATCCACAAGCCTAAAGGGCAGTGAGCCTTGGGAGCCAGAGGCTGGCAGGACCGTCCGGGAGGGGATGGCACCTTCCTTGAAAGCCTGGTGCCCTCTGCTCCCCAGCAGGGTCCTCCCTGCCAGGAGCCTGGGTGCTCCTTCCTTGTCCAGGCCACTGGGTTTCTGGGCTGTTCCTGCACCCAGGAAAGAGCTGTGCACCTCTGTGCCCTCTGAGATGTCCGCAGCAGGCCCCTGGGCAGCCCAGTCACGGGCAGCTACCCCAGGACAGCCTTCCAAGGCCCGGAGAAAAGCCCAGCGTCACTCCCACTTCTCAGAGGGGCTGTTTGGGGGGCGGGGGAGGGTCCTCGACTGGGGAAGGCCGAGGGGGCAGAGCTGTTGCAGGCGGGGTGACCCTCGCTGAGGGCACTGCTGCAGGCTTGCTAAGCTTATGGGATCTCCCCTGCCCGCCACAGCCCCACTTCCCTGTGGAGTATACTCCCTTCACAGACTGGGACCGAGGCCTAGGGGTGGGCCACCCAAGCCTGGGGACCAGCGGGTATGCGGAAGGGGCGGGGTCAGACCTGAGGGGGCGCGATGTCCTAACCGAGGCGCGGCGCCCCTTCCCCGAGTCCCTGACTTCCTGCTACCAGGACACCAAACACGACGACCCCCCCTTCTCATGCGGCACATGTTTATCTGGGCTCTTGGATCGTGGATGACGGATCACGTGTGTCTCCACCCTCGTCCGGCGGCCGGGACCGCTGAGAAGTTCCGGGCACGGTGAGCCGCTGCTTCCTCTGCGGAGGGGGGCACAGGGGCTCCCCGAAGCGCAGCCGGCGCGGCCCGGCCCTGGGGGCGGCCCTGCGCCGTGACATCAGCCCGGGGCGGTGACGTCGGCGCCGGCCTGGTGCGGTGTGCAAAGCCTGTGGGTTGGCGCGGCCCGGACACGCCCTCCCCGAGGGGAACAAAACTGCGCGCGGGCCGGCGCGCCCAGCCTTGTTTCCAGAGCCCGCCCTCTCGCCTGCCCGCCGCCCGCCGCGCTTGGCCGCTGCCAGGTGAGTGCACCCCGGGCTCGGACGCCCGGCCCGCGCGCCGCCGCCGCCCAGGCCCCACCCGCCGGAGCGCCGAGCGCCCAGGTCCCCCACCCGCCGGAGCGCCTGCCCGCGCGCTCAGGGCGCCCCTGGCCTTCCAGCCCCGCCGCCGCCTGCAGGGATGCTACAGGGAGGGTCGCAAGAAAAAGGGGCGCTGGGTGGGCGCGGGAGGAGGAGAGGGGTGAAGTGGCCGCGGTTCTCTTTCCAGTTAGCGCGGGGCCCCTTACTGCCCCGGGCGCCGGGACGCAGGCGGATCCTGCGGCTGGACAATGGGCGATTCTGCGCGCACTGACGCTCCTTGTGCGGCGGGGGATGAGGGCACCCGTGCCACCCCTCCTGCCCCGGGGGAACGTGCGGCGGGCGGGTGGGGGCCCGCCTGGCACAGCTGTGCCCGGAGCGCGAGTGCGACTTTCCCCTTTTGCGAAGGGCTAGATGGAGGTCGCCTCGTCGCCCTCACCCCTGACGCCCCGGGACTTGGCGCGGCGCGGGGACCACCACCCAAGCCTGGAGGAAGCCACAGTGTTTGCAGCCTCAGTCCCGAAGGCCGGGGGCAGGAAGGGGCGCTGTGAGCACACTTGAAGCAAGTTGCAACCCGTTCCTAACAAGCAGCCTGCAGGCAGGCGCGTCCTCCGCGCTCACAGCTGCCGAGTATGCTGCAAACGCTCGTCCAGTTCCGCCGTTTGTGATCTGATCGAAACCCGGGGCTAGACGGGAGCGGGGGTGGGCTCCGCCTCTTCCTGGAGGCCTGGGCCCCGCCCCTGCTCCTGGGCGTGGACGGGTGTGCAGTCCCTCTCAGCTGGGGGTACTTGGCCTGCGGGTCCTGTCGCAGTAGCTCCGGGAGGCCCGCGGGGCTCTGGTGGAAGCGGGGCCTCAACTTGTGGAGGTGATGCCGAGGCAGACTGACCCGGATACTCTGCCGGCCTGGAAGCCGGGCTCTGCTTCTCTGGCCGCGGTCCTGGGAGGGCAGGGCTTGTTGTCTTTGCCCCCAGCCTTCCGGCCTCCCAGAATTTGCTGGAGAGGCCAGAGGAGTGGGCTTCCCCTTGTCATCTCAGAGAGCAGCTGGGATCAGGGCACTCCCTGGGGGTCGTGTTCCCTGCCGCCACTCACTGTCTGCCCCTGAGAGGCAAGGTGGGCTCAGGCTGGGGGCCCCCGCCACCTCTTTCCAGAGAGACTGTCCTTGTGGCTGGATCGAAGCCTGCACTGCTCGCTGTCTCCCAGGGAAGGACCCGGTCCTGCAGGGAGGAAATCCGGGGTGGAGGAGGCGGACAAGGAAGGAGATTTACTCCCGAGAGGGTGTGCTTGGAGGGGGAGGGGCAGCGCTGGCTCTTTAAAGGGTCGCTGGGGAGAACCGGTTGGCACAGGTCTGCAGGCCATGCCCCGCCCCTGGGCCGTCCAGCGCCTGCCCTCCTGGGCCAGGTGTTCCTTCTCTTACAGCAGACCTCTCTGCCTTGTGATCCTGGCAGGGCCTTCCTGGCCGGGAGCTTAGTGTTGGCACCTGGCTGGCGGGCAGGAGACATTTGGTGAGTGAACGGGTAGGTGTGGGCTCGTAGCCGAGCTGCCCTGCTGGGCACGTGTGGCCCTTGCAGACCCATGCTGGCCTGGCGTGCCCGACACTGAGGCCCAGGTCAGGTTCCCATTAACCGCGGGCCTCCTGGTAGAAGGCAGACTGGGGAGGCTTCTTTGAGAGGCTGCTGGAGCTGAAGTTTCTGTAAGCCGGCTTCTTGTGAGGTTGGCTTGGAGAGGACGGGGGAGTCGTGCATTGGATATATTGAGGCACTGAGGAGAATGAAGGTCGCCACTTGCCACCCTCAGACGTGTCAGCAAATAAGGAAAGAGTCCCGACCCTGGGCAGGAGAGCTGGCATTTCCTGAGAGAACAGCTGGCTGACGTCTGTGCTCGCCTGGCCTGGGACTGGCCTGCGTCCGTAGCCGTCTCGTCTGGGGCAGCCTGTGAGGTGGGGTGGAAGCTGGGGCTCAGAGGTGGCCAGTGACTCACTCCGGGTCAAAGGCTGCCACTGAGACACAGGCAGACCCCTTCCAGGCCCACACCCAGCCTCCCGGTCACTCTGCCCTGCCTGTCTCTGATCAGCTCTCCAGGGAGAGATCCGCCACTCCTGAGACAGACGTGCTTTACAAAGAGCTTTACAGCAGCTTACACGCTGCTTAGGGAGGCAGCGGCTCTGCCAGTGTGGATGTGGAAGGAATACAGTGAGAACTGGCCGCCCCTGGGTCCTCTACAGTGTGGGCGTAGGGGAGGGCCCCCCGGAAGTTGGGGCCTGGGTCCCGGGAATGCACTCTCACCAAGTCTGATGCGTGTTTGGATTTCAGTGTTAGGTTGGCAGGAAAGAGAAGCAGCCTGGAGAAGAGCCTTCCCGAGGAGAAGCCAGGTGCAGAGCTGGGTTGGGGCGGGCAGGGGGGGGGCGCCCGCAGACCCAGTGGTCAGGAATTTCTGCGGTGACGCTGGGCTTGCACTACGCAGTTCCCCAGGAATTCATCTGACGTCATCGCCGAGTGATTCCATGTATGGTAAAGAGTGGAAATACGGAGGCACTTAGCTTTTCCGTGGCTTCCTGGGGCAGGAGACAGCGTCTGACTCCTACGCAAGGCTGACTCCTACGCAAGGCGAGCAGACCCCTGTCTGCGGTGCTGCCTTTCTGCAGGGCCCGCGGGGGTTGCCTGACCTGTCCGCTGCAAGCAGCCTGTTTTACAAGGGCTAAGGGCTCATGTGCTTTGTTTTTGCTTTTAAAAATTTAATCCAGGAAAATAATTCAGACCTTTTCATCGTGGGTGACCGTTACTAAATTGACGTCATCCCAGATGAAAGCAAATGAACTTTATCTGTTGGTTAATCTATGGGACCTTGTTACAATTGTTAGGCTTCCTGTGACAGTTTGAAAGTGCTTAAATCCTAGCCCGCTGTCTCTACCTCTGTTGGCCTTCAGGCTCTGAACCCTGCGGGGGGTGCCCTGCTGGTAAAGGCACGAGGGGCGCAGTCACCGCCCCACAAGGGCCTCAGGGCCTGGGCTTGAAGAGAGAGCTCAGAGCAGGGAGAGACGGGGCAGGGTGACCGGGTTGGAGCCCCGTGGGGTCCGCACGGGGTGCTGGCGGGCTGAGTCGCCTGCAGAGTTCCGGCAACCGTGTGACGCTGAGGCCGCGCCTGCACCCCATGTCGGTCCTTGCGCCCCCGCAGTGACTGACCGCATCTTTCAGGGCAGGACCGTTTCCCGGACTCTGTTTCTCTGGGCACCCCTCCTTCCTTGGCTGCCCTCGGGTGTAGGGGTGGGGAAAGGCTTGAGCAGCAGGTTGGAAAGAATGACAGCTCCCTTGTGCACCTGGCCAGGTACCACCCAGCCCAGCCAGGCCCCGCCCAGCCCACCACCCAGCCCAGCGAGCCCTTCCCAGCCAGACTGCGTGGAGGGGACCTGCGCTCTGGGCCCAGGAGTTGCCCTCTGTCCCTGGGGAGCAGGAGGCTTTGGAACAGAGAAGTTTGGGATTTTCTACTGGGGACCAAGACACGGTGGGGAATGCCGTCAGGTCACTGATCTGAGGAGGGGAGACCTTCCCGCAGACGCTGGCGGCCAGTGGTTAAGGGCTGACATCGCCGAGCCGGTTTCTTAGGTGAACCGTGAGCGCCCTGGGCGTCACCTCAACCTGACGCTCGTACGCGGCTTGCGCTGGTGGAACGTGAGCGTCTCTGTGCTCCGCGGCCCCGGAGCCCGGCCGGGTCTCTGCTCCCAGGACAGAGGAGCCGTGAGCCGGTCTTCATGCTGCAGCTGGACGAGGCTGGGGGCAGCGGGCCGACCCGGGTGCTGGTCGGGAGAATCCAGTCCCGGGCTTCTAGCTTCTGGCGGCCCTGAGAGCCTTGACATTTCAGGGGAATAGCTGCCCGGGTGTCTCCAGCCATCCCACAGGAGATGAAGCCCACTGCTCAGTGGGGTTTGTAGACACGGTGAAGTGGACAAACCAAAACACCCAGGGGTCAGGGCTGTGTGTCCACAGGGTCGGCACACGGAGCAGACATGGCCTGGGGCAAGGACAGCGCACGTCCAGCCCTGGGGGGCCCTCAGGAGCGGGACCCACCGCACGCCAGGCCCTGGGCCGCTGCTGTCCTTTCCCCCGACCCTCAGAATGAGACTCAAGACTTGGAGTCAGCGGATGGCCTGACCTAGGGAGGAGCACACAGAAGCGCAGAGGAAGGGAGCCTGACCCTTCAGCTGGGAAGAAATGGGTCCAGATCCCCTTTCTCGACCTCTGCACTGCCTGGCCCCCTCCCCCGCCCCCCCTGCCGTCTCCTGCGGGGGAGGGGGCCTCTGCCCCCAGGCCTGAGGAGGCAGCTGAGAGGGAGCCAGGCGTCCCTGTTGAACTCCAGATGGTCTGGGAAGTAGGTTTCCTTTTAAGGCAATCGGGCTCCATCAGCTGGACTCAGGCTGGCAGGAGGGAGTGGGTGGAGCAGGAACCTCCTCGGTGGAAGGAGGTGGCCAGGCCCCCAGCTGAGCCCCCAACCCATAGATTCCCAAGGGGTCCTCACGAGGGCGGGGTGGGGGGGGTGGTGCCCATGGCCTGGGCAGTGCTCTTCGCCCCAGGATGCCAAGCCCTGTCTGTCCCCTGGGTTCCTGAAGGGGACCTCCCCACAGTTTGGGGGTCCCCGGCTGGGAGGTGGCCTGGGCAGTTTCTCGCCTCAGGTTCCCAGGCCCTTCTGGACACGGGCCTCCCGAGGGAGGAGGGCTTTTGTGTCGGGAACAAACCACGGCTGGGAACGGCTCCCCACCGCGCGGTCAGAGAACCTCCCCACTCGGGTGTCCCAGGGCTGGCGGACAAAGCCTGTGGGCTCAGGGGCAGGACGAGGCGAGGCAGGAGCCCTCAGGTCCCCATATCCCCAAGCCCTGTCCGCTAAGCGCAGAGGGCCAGCATGGGGCTGGGTGGCCAGCCTCACCACAGCCCCGACTGCAGGCCTACCCCACTCCGGGTCCTCATCTGTGCCCTAGGCAGGTCCCCGCCTCCGGGTGGCCAGGAATGGTGGATGGCGCTTGCAGACTGCTCGGCACACAGTGGGTCTGCAGGCTCGGGGCAGGCTGTCTGCCGAATGCTGAAGGCTGGGGTTCAGGGGTCACGTTCTGGCACCCGTCAAGAGGCAGGAGGGAACCCATATGTCTCTGTGGGAAATGGCTCGTCCCCCAGGACTCCCCACCCTGCTCGCGGCTGTGCCTGCACCGCCCCTCAGGGGACTGGAGTCACTGGGTGACTTTGGGGTCCAGGCTTTGCCCTGAGCACCTCCTGGGGGTCACTTGAGGGAGTGGGGGCTGCCTGATTTGAATGGGGTTCTGCAGCAAGGAAGGGTCAGGAGACGGCTGGAGGTTAGGCCGACTGTAATGACCACACTACACCCACCTGACTGTCCGTCACGGAGATAGTTTTGCAGCCCTGCCACAGGGGGCCAGAGGAACAGCGGGGCCTCAGGGACCCGCCCTGGGGGTATGGGAGCTAAGCCCCGAGCCGGGAACCTTGGCAGTCAGGTTAGGTCCAGTGCCCTGGATGAAAATTGGGCTGATTCCCAAGGAGAAGGGGGCTGTTGAGAGTCAGTGAACCCCTGGTGAGAAGAGGCCTGGAGAGGTGGGGAGGTCAGAGTTTGGGGTGAGTGGGTGGAATGGGGAACAGAGATCCTCCCCATTCTGGGGTTTAGGATGAGATTCCTTAGTGATCAGAGAAGATTATGGTTCCAGCAACAAAATGGACAGTCAGGAAAAAGAGCATGTTGGAGAGAAAAGGTGATGAGTTCTGGTAGCTGGTGTTGAAATCGAGGTGCTTCCCTGAAACTGGGTGTGTGAGCCTAGGCTCAGGGCAGAGGTTAAGGTCAGTGGTCAGTGAAAGTGCTCGGCGGGGTGACCACAAGAGCAGTGGGGCCAGAGGAACCCCACCTCGGGATGGGGAGACAGAGCAGAGGCCGTGGAGAGTGAGCGTCCCCGCTCCCTGCACCCCTCACCCACAGGAGCCTGCTGTCAGCCCGCAAACCCCACTGAGCATATTGTGGGCCTTGGGCTGCGGCTCTGAGCATTAGGGGGGCTGACGTCTCAGACACCTATGTGAACACCTGTGTGCCAGGCGCACACTCCTGTACAAACACCTGTGTGCTAGACACACGCAGACTGGGGACGTGGTAGTGAACCTGGCTGGACCTCCTCCTTGAGCAGACACCTGTGTCCACTGTTGGGGAAGCAGTTTCCCTCCACCCTCCTAGCTCCTTCTAACTTGAAAAGAGTTACCTTGACCTGAGACAGAAGAACAGGAGAAAATCAAAGCTTAATAACATGTCTACCTGGGAGAGACCCCCCAAAACCGAGCAACTCCCAGAGTGGCCCAAACCCTCACATCAAATACCATGCTCAGCTAAAGCCAAAAAAGGAAGTTGGGGCAGTGGTTTGGGACTTCAGAGGCGAGGAAGCCAGTTGACATGGAGAAGGAAGAGCAAATGTTTGGAAACCAGTGTTTGCTGGGCCAGGCAGAGATGAGGGGACAGAGTGCATGGCCTCCTGGCCCCGCCTGCTTTCCCCCCGACACCCGGCCTGTGTTCTTCACAGAGATCCCTGGAAACTGCGGTAGTGGGGAACTGGCCCTCTATCAAAATTCTTTTAGGCATTTGAGGGAAGGTTGATGTTTCTTCCTGAGTCTCTTGGGCCTTGATTGTTTTCAGCTTGAAATAATCCATGTGGCAAAGAGACGTTTCAGGGGCAAGCTTCCCCCCTGCACTGTATCTGATGGGAAGCCCCTGGCGGTAGGGACCATGCCCCCTGCCCCTGCCCAGACTCCAGCTGCCGGCAGCGCCCTGGGTGCCCATCCCCGAGTGCCCATGGAGGGCACTCCTCCCCGGCCCCCCACCGTTTCCCAGCACCCCAGTCCTCCCATGGAGTCCCTCCCCCGTGCACTTCTGTCCAAAGAGCTGGAAGGGTCACCGTTCCTGATCCTGGGCTCTGACCCTGCAGCCCTGGGTCAGGCACTGAGCCGTGCCTCCCTGATTCCCCAGAAGTAACCTGTGATGTAGCTTCTGCTTTTGTCCCCATTTTACAGATGCAGAAATGAAGGTTTACAAAGGCTAGCTCCCTTGCCCAAGGAACACACAGCAGTGAGTGGCAGGGTCAGAAAAGGACTAAACCCGCCCGGCCTCAGGACCCCAGCTCAGAACCAACCTCAAGCTTCTCAACTTGTCCCAGGCTACTGCCTTCAGGGTCACCTGGGTGCTGGTTAAATATTCCTGTTCTGTGCCCCGTCCTCAGAGGTCATGATTCATTGGGTTGGGGGTGGTACTGGGAAACCAGATTTTGCGAACGCTCCCCCGCCCCCCACCCTAGGGGACTCTAAAGCTTTAGTCCTGCCCTCTGGGTCTGACTCCTGCTTTTTCAAAAAAATTGAGGTTTTTTTTTTTGGAGGGGGTGAAATTCCCGGGGGGTTAAGACTTGACATGTTCAATCTGAGGGCATAGGTTTGATCTCTGATCAGGGAAGAAAGACCCTGCAAGCCCTGTGGTGTAGCTAAGGGAAAGTCCGGTGCACTAAATCTTACATACAAAAGAGCATATAAAGCCTACATGCAGGGACTTATAGAGCTTATGGAGAAGCTCTACACAGTCAGCAAAAACAAGACCAGGAGCTGACTGTGGCTCAGATCATGAACTCCTCATTGCCAAATTCAGACTCAAATGGAAGAAAGTAGGAAAAAAACACTAGACCATTCAGGTATGACCTAAATCAAATCCCTTACTATTATACAGTGAAAGTGACAAATAGATTCAAGGGATGAGATCTGATAGACTGCCTGAAGAACTATAGACAGAGGTTCAGATCAAGACCATCCCCAAGAAAAAGAAAGGCAAAATGGCTGTCTGAGGAGCCCTTAGAAATAGCTAAGAAGAGAGTCGAAAGGCAAAGGAGAAAAGAAAAGATACGTCCATTTGAATGCAGAGTTCCAAAGAATAGCAAGGAGAGATAAGAAAGCCTTTTTTAGTGATCAATGCAGAGAAATAGAGGAAAACAACAGAATGGAAAAGACTAGAGATCTCTTCAAGAAAATTAGAGATACCAACATTTCATGCAAAGATGGGCTCAATAAAGGACAGAAATGGTCTGGACCTAACAGAAGCAGAAGATATTAAGAAGAGGTGGCAAGAATACATGGAAGAACTGTACAAAAAAGATCTTCACGACCCAGATTTTCACAATGGCGTGATCACTCACCTAGAGCCAGACATCCTGGAATGTGAAGTCAAATGGGCCTTAGAAAGCATCACTATGAACAAAGCTAGTGGAGTCGATGGAATTCCAGTTGAGCTATTGCAAATCCTGAAAGATGATGCTGTGAAAGTGCTGCACTCAATATGCCAGCACATTTGGAAAACTCAGCAGTGGCCACAGGACTGGAAAAGGTCAGTTTCCATTCCAATCCCAAAGAAAGGCAATGCCAAAGAATGCTCAAACTACCACACAATTGCACTCATCTCACACGCTAGCAAAGTAATGCTCAAAATTCTCCAAGCCAGGCTTCAATAGTACGTGAACCATGAACTTCATATGTTCAAGCTGGATTTAGAAAAGGCATAGGAACCAGAGATCAAATTGCCAACATCTGCTGGATCATGGAAAAAGCAAGAGAGTTCCAGGAAAACATCTACTTCTGTTGCAGGAAAGGGGACCCCTTCCAGGGCCCGAAACTGGGCTCTTCTCTAAGACTCGGAAATGAATTGTCCGAGGAGACATGTGCTGACAAAGCAAGAGATTTATTGGGAAAGGGCACCCGAGTGGAGAGCAGCAGGGTAAGGAACCCAGAACTGCTTTGCCGCGTGGCCCGCAGTCTCGGGTTTTATGGCAGTGGGATTAGTTTCCAGGTGGTCTTCGGCCAATCATTCTAATTGAGTCTTTCCTGGTGGCGCACACGTCACTCAGCCAAGATGGATGCTAGCGAGAGGGGTTCGGGGAAGTGGACGGACACGTGGTGTTTCCTTTACACCTTTTCCGAGCTCTTCCGGTTGGTGGTGGCTTATTAATTCCGTATTCCTTATCAGGATCTCCTGTCATAAAACAACTCATGCAAATGGTTACTATGGTGCCTGGCCAGGGTGGGCAGTTTCAATCAGTGTGCTTCCTCTAACACTTCTGCTTTATTGACTATGCCAAAGCCTTTGACTGTGTGGATCACAACAAACTGTGGAAAATTCTTCAAGAGATGGGAATTCCAGACCATCTGACCTGCCTCTTGAGGAACCGATATGCAGGTCAGGAAGCAACAGTTAGAACTGGACATGGAACAACAGACTGGTTCCAAATAGGAAAAGGAGGATGTCAAGGCTGTATATTGTCACCCTGCTTATTTAAATAATATGCAGAGTACATCATGAGAAACGCTGGGCTGGATGAAGCATAAGCTGGAATCAAGATTGCCAGGAGAAATATCAATAACCTCAGATATGCAGATGACACCACCCTTATGGCAGAAGGTGAAGAAAAACTAAAGAGCCTCTTGATGAAAGTGAAAGTGGAGGGTGAAAAAGTTGGCTTAAAACTCAACGTTCAGACAATGAAGATCATGGCATCTGGTCCCATCACTTCATGGCAAATAGATGGGGAAACAATGGAAACAGTGAGAGACTTTCTTTTCTTGGGCTCCAAAATCACTGCAGATGGTGATTGCAGCCATGAAATTACAAGACGCTTGCTCCATGGAAGAAAAGCTATGACCAACCTAGACAGCATATTAAAAAGCAGAGACAGTACTTTGCTGACAAAGGCCCGCCTAGTCAAAGCTATGGTTTTTCCAGTGGTCATGTGTGGATGTGAGAGTTGGACTATAAAGAAAGCTGAGTGCCGAAGAATTGATGCTTTTGAACCATGATGTTGGAGAAGACTCTTGAGGGTCTCTTGGACTGCAAAGAGATCCAACTAGTCCATCCTAAAGGAAATTAATCCTGGATATTCATTGGAAGGACTGATGCTGAAGTGGAAACTCCAATACTTTGGCCACCTGATTCGAAGAGCTGACTCATTGGAAAAGACCCTGATGCTGGGAAAGATTGAAGGCGGGAGAAGGGACGACAGAAGATGAGATGGTTGGATGGCATCACTGACTCAATGGACATGAGTCTGAGCAAGCTCCAGGAGTTGGTGATGGACAGGGAAGCCTGGCATGCTGCAGTCCATGGGATCGCAAAAAGTCAGACACGACTGAGTGACTGAACTGAACTGGTGTCTTACCTGGTGGTCCAGTGGCTAAGATTTCTCATTCCCAATGCAGAGGCCCAGGTTTGATGCCTGGTTGGGGAACTTGATCCTGCATACTGCAACCAAGACATGGTGTAGCCAAATAAATAAATAGTTTTTTTTTTTTTAATAAACCTATATGCATAGTGCAGAGTACATCATGAGAAACACTGGGCTGGAAGAAGCACAAGCTGGAATCAAGATTGCTGGGAGAAATATCAATAACCTCAGATATGCAGATGACACCACCCTTATGGCAGAAAATGAAGAGGAACTAAAAAGCCTCTTGATGAAAGTGAAAGAGGAGAGTGAAAAAGTTGGCTTAAAGCTCAACATTCAGAAAACTAAGATCATGGCATCTGGTCCCATCACTTCATGGGAATTAGATGGGGAAACAGTGGAAATAGTGTCAGACTTTATTTTTTGGGGCTCCAAAATCACTGCAGATGGTGATTGCAGCCATGAAATTAAAAGACACTTACTCCTTGGAAAGAAAGTTATGACCAACCTAGACAGCATATTGAAAAGCAGAGACATTACTTTGCCAACAAAGGTCTGTCTAGTCAAGGCTATGGTTTTTCCAGTGGTCATGTATGGATGTGAGAGTTGGACTGTGAAGAAAGCTGAGCACCGAAGAATTGATGTTTTGAACTGTGGTGTTGGAGAAGACTCTTGAGAGTCCCTTGGACTGCAAGGAGCTCCAACCTGTCCATTCTAAAGGAGATCGGTCCTGGGATTTCTCTGGAAGGACTGATGCTAAAGCTGAAACTCCAGTACTTTGGCCACCTCATGTGAAGAGTTGACTCATTGGAAAAGACTCTGATGCTGGGAGGGATTGGGGGCAGGAGGAGAAGGGGACGACAGAGGATGAGATGGCTGGGGGGCATCCCTGACTCGATGGACGTGAGTCTGAGTGAGCTCCGGGAGATGGTGATGGACAGGGAGGCCTGGCGTGCTGCGATTCATGGGGTCGCAAAGAGTTGGACACGCCTGAGCGCCTGGACTGAACTGATATGCGTAGTTTGAAGAGTAATTACGACAGGAGCCCCCGTGTGATGACGCCTGGAGGCTCCCTTTTCCTGTCTTTGAGGTGCCGAATCTCAGATAGTAGTCTTGGATGCTCACCCTTGTCTTTCTTTATAGCTCTCTCTCACGCGTGTTCCTCCCGACGGTGTGAGTTTTGCCTGTTTCAGACCCGACACAGACAGTTTGGGTCTGACGAGTTCTAGCTTACTTGTTTCTTCTGCTGAGACCCGCCCGCCTGATGCACACAGCAAAGGGATTATTGTTGTTTCCACGACAGCCTGCGTCTTGTTCGAATTTCTGTCCTAGCGGGCTGGCGGGGGGAGGCGGGGGAGGGCGCGCAGAAAATACGGTGGCTGCGCAGCGCTTCCCTGCGGGCTCCGGGGTGGGAAGCCCCCAGGTTGCCGGCTGGGGAGGCCTCTGCCCCAGGCCCTGACCTGGGCCGTCCGGGTCTCCACCTCCCTGGAAAGTTCATTCTCTCCGCTGTGTCTACTTCCAGGATGCCGAACTGGGGAGGAGGCAAGAAGTGTGGGGTGTGCCAGAAGACGGTGTACTTCGCGGAAGAGGTCCAGTGTGAAGGCAGCAGCTTCCACAAGTCCTGCTTCCTGTGCAGTGAGTGCCCGCCCAGGCCGGCTGTCGCCATGGGGACAGCCGCTGGTCAGCCCCTGGGGGGCGGCCCTCGGGAGGGACAGCCGGCGTAAACAGCCCGACATTTGGCAGGAGCGCAGCGGGGCGGGGAGGCGCTTCAGGGCCCCCGTGTTCCTCAGAAGCTGTTTCTGAGGCGGAGGTGGGGGCTGTTGGGGGCTGGCCCGCCAAGCTGAAGGGGGTGGACTCTCCAGGGCCTTGGCGCCACGCCGGAAAGACGCAGCGGGGAAAACTTCCCGCTCACTTTGTCTTCCCTCTCTCTCTACCACAATCCCGGCACTTAAGAGCAAGACACTTTCAGCCCAAGGTTTCACCAACCCTGCACCCAGATCACCCTTTGTTAAAAGGCCACAGAAATCACAGAGGCGGAGGATGCAGTCCTGGGGGAGAGCAAGACCGGGAGAGGACTGAAAGGCACAGTTACGTGTAAGACAGAAAAGCTGCGAGGGTGCATTGTGGAGAGCGCAGGGAGCACAGCCAACACTCTGTAACAGTCACAGGCGAGCAACTTAAAGAGGCGAAGCTCGGTGTTGTGTAGCTGACATGTCATGCCATAGTATGTCAACAGCAACTGCTGTTCCGCTGCCCAGTCGTGTCTGACTCCCTGTGACCCCGTGGACCCCTAGCACGCCAAGCCTCCCTGTCCCTCACCATCTCCCAAAGTTTGCCTGAGTTTACGTCCTTGGGCAATGGACACAGACATGTCAACTATCCCTCAGTTAAAGATAAATGCACCAGCAGCAGCCTCATGGGCAGCTGCGTCTGGGGAGGGGCTGGGCTCCCCCAGCATCTCTGGGCGGGAGACGGTCCGGGTGAGGGGATGTTGATGTCGTCCCGAAGGCTGGGAGGAGAAAGGCCCCGTCTCTGCCTGGTGGGCAGGCGCCTGGGTGCCTGGGGTGCTGGGCTTGGCCGGGGCCCAGGTGTCCTGAGCGCCGGGACTTGGAGGTGGGGGGGACATCCACAGGCTCCTGACTGACGGGCTCAGAGCCGAGGGGCTTAGAGGAGGTGACCTGTTTCCCTTGAGCCCAGGAAGTGGCACTGGGCAGGCAGGAGCATGTTGGCCAAGCCCCGAGCCTTCAGAACCAGTGGGCAGGAGTCCAGGTGTGAATTCCCTTTCTGTTCTCTGGGTGCTGAGGGCCAGGTGCCTCCTTCTCTCTCTGCATTTTCTCAATGTTACAGGGGAGAAAACAACACCTACTTCATGGGGCGGGGCTGCGGGAACTGAGAGGAAGGGGTCAGAAAACAAAAGGAGCAGTTGTGAGTGTTCAGTCAACAATAGCTGCTCCCTGACACACACACATACGCACACAGACACACATGCACAAGCAGACACACATTCACACGTGTGCACACACGCGCACACATGCAGACACACACGTGCACACGCACACCCACACACGTGCACACACATCCACACATGTGTGCACACCCTCGCACACAGGCAGACACACGAGCGTGCGCGCACACCCACACACGTGTGCACACAGACACGCACCCACCCATCCATGCACAGACATGTCCACACACATGCGTGCGTACACACACGTGGCGCAGGGGATCCCCACCAAGAAGACTGGCACTCAGGGAGCCCCCAGCCCGTCGGGGAGGTCCGGGAACCAGGCCGTGCCCTCCCCCACAGCGTGGCTTCACTGCTTCCGGAGCCCCTGCTCCCAAGCGGGACACAGGTCCCCGGGGCCACCTGCCCTGAAGGAGCACTGGCTCCCACCAGCTGTGGGTGGGCCAGCCGGAAGCCACCTCCAGAGCAGGCAGAGCGGGCCCCGCGCCTGCCGAGGCTGACCGAGGGCTGTGCTGGCCTCGGGTGGTCAGTGAGCTCGGGCGGAGCCTTTGGCATCCGGCCCAAAGGAGGCTGACAGCCGTGTTGTGTCATCAGCAGCTCACTGCGCTCAGGAATTTTTAGGCCATTTATTTTTCTCAGAGGGCATAAGAGGGCTTACTGATGGCCAGGGAGAGGGTCCAGACTGCTGGCCCCAAGGACCCCTCTCCACCCTCACATGTGGCTTTGATCACCAACGGCAGCTGCCGGGGAGGAGTGACCGCCAGCTGGGTGGTCAGGGAAGCCAAAGGGGCGGGGCTGGGGGGACGGGATGGACCCTGGGCTGGGCTTGCAGCGTGCGCCCCAGTGTCCGAGAAGCGGCAGACAGTGCCCAGCCCGGGTGGGGGGCCTTGGCTCCGTGGGGATCGGCCCTGAGGCTGTCTCGTCTCTGAGCTGTGACAGCCCTGTCCTGGGGCAGGTCAGCCCATGGGAAGGCAGAGCTGGTCTGGCCGCACCCCCGGGTGCTCACAGCCCCACCCACAGTGGCACCCCCTTGCCTGCAGGTGCCAGGCGGTGGGGCCGTTGGGAGGCGCCAGCTGTAGACCTGGGGCCTCTCTGAGCTGCACCCCCAGGTCCCTGCAGGGAAGGTCGCCCAAGGAGACCTCAGCCCCCGGGCTGCTCTGTCTCACTCGTCGCCTCCCGTTTAGTCTTAGGAATTTCCAGTTCACTCTGGGTCTTACGGGAAGCAGTTCCAGGCCGACTCCCGGCTTCCCGCCCTAGAAGGGAATGCTGGAGCCCCTGGCCTGCTGTGCCCGCTTCCTCCAGGCCGGAGCCAAGCCCTGGGGAGGTGGCGGGGTGGCCCATATTTGGTTGCCCGCGTGCTGGAAGAACATGGGGATCTCACAAGCAGGACAAGAGGGTCCTTATTTAGTCTGAAGTCTCCAACCCGGCCCAGGGGTGGGGGCGGGGGCAGAGAGCTGGCCTTTAAAGGCAAGGGGAAGGCTGGGAATTCCCTGCAGATCCAGTGGTTAGGACTCGATGCTTTCACTGCCAAGGGCCAGGGTCAGCCCCTGCTCAGGGAACTAAGATCCCGAGAGCCACACGGTGGGGGTGGAGGTGGGGGTGAGGGGAGGAATCTATCTCAAGGCAAAGGAACTGGCAAGGGGCTTGGAGGTGAGCTGAGTGCTCCTCGAGAGGAGGAGAGGCTGGCTGCTCCCGGGGACCTTCTTCAGAAGGACGTGTTTGAGGGCGTGGTCCCAGTGGGCACACTGACTCCCCCATCTTGGGGCCTTCATGGAACCCTATCGTTATCCTAGGCCCAAACCTATATCAATGGGACGTGAGTCTCTGGAGAGACACACTCGGGGGTTGGACGCTGCTGGTCTTCTGGGGCCTGGCCCTTCAGGGCGCTAACTCTGTGTCACACCGTTGGGGCAGCCAGCGTTCATGATGACCTACTGTGAGCAGGGCACTGCGCTGAGCTCTTCCCTGGTGAGGTCTCATTTAACTCTCAGCCATATTTCGGGGGGCACTGTCGTCATCTGCTGCTGGGGACACAGGGCTGGGGAGGCAGGCAGCCTGGCCAGGACACTCCCTGGACATGGGCTAGCCTGGGCTCCGTGTGACCCTGGGCTCCACACTGTCTCACTCTGGGTCACGGGGCCGCTCTGGGGCCCACAGGAGGCTGCGGGCGCCCTGCAGGCCTCCCAGTGTGCCCCATTCCAACCCCCCTTCGCCCCGGGTCGGGGAGTCTCTCCCAGCATCTGACCGCCTGCGGCCAAGTGCTTTCCGACTAGAAACTTCAGGTCTCGTTGTCGCGATGAGTACGACCTGCGTCTCATTTCCAAGCCAGTCATGCTGGGTGCTGAATAAACGTTGACCTTCTCCCCGGGAGTGTCTCTGCCCTGCCCCCTGCCCCCGCACCCATGGGCATCCCTTCTGAATCAAGTCACAGGAGGCAGGACAGCCTTGCCCTCCTTGCTTCTCCTCTTCTGTTGGGACCCACGGTGTCTGTCAAGGGCAGTGAGGCCCCTGGGGCGTGGGGTCGGCCTAGGCCGCTGGCCCCGTGAACTCAGGAAGCTCTCAGGGTGCGGGGCAGGCGGCGAGGAAAGGCCACCCGGCTCCGGGAGAGGCGCTAGGCCAGCATCCGTAGGCCCTCCTCCCCTCCCAGTTCCTGGCCACCCCAGCTCCATCGCCAGGCCCCTGGCTCCTGGGAGGTCAGGACGTGGCGTGCGCAGCGCCCCAGGGAGCTTCGGCGGCGGGGGCTGGCCGTGACCCGCTGGCCCTGTGCGCCCCCTGCAGTGGTCTGCAAGAAGAACCTGGACAGCACCACCGTAGCTGTGCACGGCGAGGAGGTCTACTGTAAATCCTGCTACGGCAAGAAGTACGGGCCCAAGGGCTACGGCTACGGGCAGGGCGCAGGCACCCTGAGCATGGACAAGGGAGAGTCGCTGGGCATCAGACACGAGGAGTGAGTACCCCCACCCAGAGCAGAGGTCCTCCTGTGCGCCAGGCCCCGTCAGAGCGGCAGCGCAGAGGGGCTGGAGCAGCCAGCCCATTTCCGTGCACTGGGAGGAGCCCCGGGAACTGCTGGGCCCCTCTCCTCTGTCCACAGATGAGAAAACCCAGCGAGTATCAGTGACTTGAAGGCGCCCCACAGCCACTGAGGGTCTGAGCCAGATGACCTCACAGGCTGGCTCACCGGTGTTGGTTCCCTTCCCGGAAACGGGCGTCACTAGGCCCCCAGCACCCCGAGCACTGACCCGCTGTGAGCTGGGTGTTGGCAGTCAGCCTGCCAGCCCCTTGGCCCTGGGGGATGGTCGCAAGTGACGGTGACTCTCCACGCTTCGGCCAAGGTTGTCGCCCCATGGGAGCGACCTGTCAGCTGATTTCTCCTGGGAAGTCTCTAGTAAGAGATGGGCTGCACGAGCAGGGGGGCAGAGGGCGCCAGTTCTTAGCAGACGAGCTGTCAGTGACTCTGGCATTCTAACTAGGGCGGAGAGGAGTCTGACATGTCGGGGAAGGAATCTACCGGCCCCTGGGGGGGTCCCCTGTGGGCGGAGGTGACCCTCGGGCCCTGGGGGGTCCCCCATCAGCAGAGGTGAACCATGGGCCCTGGGGGGTCCCCTGTCAGCAGAGCCGACTCTGCAGCCCTGGCAGCTATAGCCGTGCGGTGGGCTTGGCCAGGTGCCGGCGGCTGGCGCCCTCCAGGCCTGTCCCCTCCACTGTGTCGCTCCTGTACGTCCCCTCACTGCATGCTTTTCCCTGAGCAGGGCCCCCGGCCACAGGCCCACCACCAACCCCAACACGTCCAAGTTCGCCCAGAAGATCGGGGGCTCCGAGCACTGCCCGCGGTGCAGCCAGGCCGTCTATGCGGCCGAGAAGGTGATCGGCGCTGGGAAGGTAAGGCAGGTCGTGCTGGGGGCGGGGCACACATGTTCCTGGGAAGGCAAGGCAGGTCGTGCTGGGGGCGGGGCACACATGTTCCTGAAACATGCGTTCTGGAGCTTTGAGGTGCGCTCCCTCCCAGGAAGCCTGTGCCCTTGATGTAGCTCCCCCTTCGTTTCAGAGCCCACCATGAAAGGGGTCCCTTTGTCTGTGAGGCTGCCTGTTCCCTGGGCCTCCCAGTCTCCAAGGAGCTGAATCCCTCATAGTAGCAGCCTCACCACTGGCCCATAGAGAAGGCTGAGTGCCTAAGAACTGATGTTTTCAAATCGTGCTGGAGAAGACTCTTGAGAGTCCCTTGGACTGCAAAGAGATCCAGTCAGTCCCTCCTAAAGGAAATCAGTTCTGAATATTCATTGGAAGGACTGATGCTGAAGCTGAAACTCCAATACTTTGGCCCCCTGATGTGAAGAGCCGACTCACTGGAAGAGACCCTGAAGCTGGGAAAGATTGAAGGCGGGAGGAGAGGGGACGACAGAGGATGAGATGGCTGGATGGCATCACCGACTCGATGGACACGAGCTTGAGCCAACTCTGGGAGACAGTGAAGGACAGGGAGGCCTGGTGTGCTGCAGGCCGTGGGTTCGAAAGAGTTGGGAATACCTGACTGACTGAGCAACAGCAAGCGCACTCCACGGGAGCTTCCGGTCGACCCGTCTCCAGCGTCGGGGTCTGCTGGCCTCTGAGGTGCATGGACACTGGCCCTGGAAAGAAGGTGCACCGTTGTGTGGGCTCACATCTCTCTCTGGGAAGAAGAGCCATAGCTTTCATCACACCTTTGAAAGGACTTGTGATACAGAAATGTTAAGAACCCCCCAAAATCCACAGAAACCCACTCATGTGCCCCCAGGGCAGAGTTAGCCAAGGTTCAGGCCTGTCAGAGCCTCCCAGGAGGCAAACTTGGTCTGGCTGTCTCGCCTGCCCCCACTGCGATATTTCAGTAGTAGACTCCACCCCCACTCACCAAAGGGCAATGGGACCCTCCCTCGGAGAGGCTGCAGGGACAGGTGGCCTCAGGTGAGCTGTCAGAGGGCTGCAGGAGAAGCTTCTTCAGGAGGGCCCCGGAGACAGTGCTGGGCCTTCACGCAGATGTGGCTGGGGTCACGTGGTCAGCTGTGATACCGCGGGGCCTGGAGCCTGTCTGCAGCCTCTCTGGACCTGAGTCTTGGCCTCTGGGGCTTCTCAGCTTTGAGCAGCAGCTGGGCACGTGGATAGGGGACGACACATAGGACGGGTCTAGACCAAGCACGGTCTCCGACTAGCCCCAGGCCCGCTGGGGAGGGGGTCGCACCCATGTTACCGGTGAAAGCACAGCTTTGCCCACTCCTAGGAGCTGGCTGCCACTGCTGGTGCCTCCTCTTGGGGCCATGTTAGCCCGTGAAGCTTGTCTCCGCCTCTGTCCATTGGGAGAGGTTTGTAAACCCAGCAGGATGGCCGCCGTTTGCTTGGCGTGAAGCCTGGGCTGATGGGTGCCCCCCTGAGCCGCAGCCCCGCGTCTGAGCAGAGCCAGCGCGGGGAGACCGGTGCAGTGCAGTGCTCGGTGTGGCGACGCCAGTCAGCTACCATCACCATCATTGCTTTTGTGGGTTCTTGTGAGGCTGAAGTGAAGATCCTTGCTGTTCACTAAATGATATGATGTGATTAATATTGAGTTGGTGTTTCTTCTGCTGTGTCTCACTATGAGAATAGGGAATCACCAAAAAATACCTAGGCATCAGCATTTCCATTCCCCCTCGGGGTCTTAGAGTGAGGGCCCCTCTCTCCCTTCGGGAGGAGGGGTTCTCTTGCGGGCAGAGGTGGTAGGGGGAGACCAGCGTGCGTGCCGGGAAAGGGCTGAGAAGCAGGAGGACTTCAGGTGCTGACCCCACCAGCGGGGCCAGACTGTGTCTGCACGGACAGTGGCGGTGGTCAGTTCCCCATCTGCCCGGAGACTGGGGGGCAGCCTGGGCTTCCCGAGGACAAGCTGAGGCCGGGGTGCCCTCAGCACGGACACCGAGGCCCCTAGAGCCCTGGGCAGGAGCCAACACGCGTGGGCCTGGCTGCCAGGAGGCCCAGGGCTTGCCATTCCTTTCCATCTCCAGCTCAGAAAAGGCAGCTGTGCAAGGGAGCCTCCTTGCCCTTAAAAGGCCTTGTTTTGCTTCATCCCGTCTGCCACCGCTGGCCTCCGGCTTTCCGGGTTGTGCAGAGCTGTCAGCTGGGAGCTGGCGGCTGACCTGGGGTCTGGCTGGCCCCCGCGGGGCGCAGACCGGGGCTGGCTTCCCCTGAGGGGCTGTTGGCCGTGTGGCCTCTGAGCACCTCACTGGAGCAGCGGGGCTTCTCTGGCTCCCGGCCTTCTCCTGGAGCCCCGAGGACCCTTTCTCCTTCCAGGGTGCCAGGCACCGCCTCTGCACCCGGCCCCTGCCGGGCTGCGGCCTCCCGCTGCAGCGAGGGGCCTCGAGAAATCCAGGGGCCTGCTGACCACAAAAGCCTGTGTGTGTCACGCCCGTGAGGAGGGAGGGGCCACTGGCCTGGAACCAGGGCCAGGGTGGGTCCCAGCCCACACCCACACCAGGAGTCCCGGTCGGGAGTCGGGACAAGGCTGGAGGGTCCTGCCTGCCCTTCGTGGGGCAGCTGCGGCACTGGTCCCCAGCACCTCCTCCGGGAGGTGGGGGAGGCTGGGCAGACCCCACAGGTGTCTTCTTCATGCCGCCAGGAAGGGGCTGGAGCAGCGGAGTTAATTCTTTCCTTCCCTCCCCAGTCCTGGCATAAGTCTTGCTTCCGGTGTGCCAAGTGTGGCAAAGGCCTCGAGTCCACCACCCTGGCCGACAAGGATGGCGAGATTTACTGCAAAGGTGAGCGGCCTCCCCTCGACGCCCTCCCTTCCCGGAGAGCTAAGCAGTCAGGCCCGTACGTGATGGCCAGTTCCAGCCTTGCAGTCTCCTGAGGCCTCTGTGTGCAGCCAGGAAGGAGCCCCGGTGGGGGTGCGGGTGGGGGTGCGGGTGGGGGTGGGGGACGGTCCGTGGCCAGAGGGCGGGGCCGGCTGGGGCCTGGGCTCCCTTCCCTGCTCCTAGCCCGACCTCTGACCGCAGACGGCTCTTCTCCTGGGATTTCAGAGGCAGGGGAGTAGCCAGGGTGCTTCTCACTATCGGCGTTGATGTTGGGAGGGCTGTGCTGTGTACCCCACTGGCCCAGAGGCCCCAGCAGGTGCTGGGGCAGGAGTGGGGGTCCTCACCCCTCTCTTCTCTCTGCAGGATGCTACGCAAAGAACTTCGGGCCCAAGGGCTTCGGCTTTGGGCAGGGGGCTGGGGCTCTGGTTCACTCTGCGTGAGCCCCCTGCGCCCACGCCCCGCTGCCCACGCTGTGCTTCTCATCACCCCCAACCCCAGCGGCCTCGAGACTGCCAGGCTCCCTCCCTTCCTCAGCCCTGCACGTGTCGCTAAGGACTCAACCCTGGGCGTCCGGCTCCCTCTGGTTTGGGTGTCTGCTGTAGGTCCCCCCCTCCCAGGAGCTTCCCCCTCCACCTGGCCCACCATGTCACCAGAGGGGCCTCTGGTTCTGGGTGTCCCCCCATCTCTCCCCTCCCCTGCCCTCCCCGCTCCACAGACCCCACCCTCAGAGGCTGAGTGTCTGTCATCGTGGGTCCCTGCAGGGGGAGGGCCGTGTTCCTCGTGGGGGGCCTCCTAGTGTCCTTCAGAGCAGGCCCGGGGCGTCTCCACCTGGGAGTCACGGGGGACGTGCAGACGGGCCCCGAACGGAGGGGCCATCTGCCCTGGCCTATCGCCTTCGAGGCCGTGGGCCACGGTGCCCCCGAGCTCGGGGCTGGGGGTGCAAGCCAGGGCCTAGGGCCCCAATTCAGGATGTGGTCTGGCCTCCCTGGGCTCGAGCTCCCGTGTGGCAGGGCCCTGATGAAACACCCCTGACCTTACGGCCGCCCAAACCAGAGGGCATCTCTGCCCGGCCCGAGTCCTGAGGCAGTGGGGGATGGGGCTGCGGGGGCTGCGCCTGTCAGCACAGCCCAGCCCCAGGATCGTCCTCAGCACGGCCAGCTTGGCCCGCAGAATCGGAGGGGGGCGCATACAGCTTGCCTTCACCTGGATACCCACCCCGGCCCACCTGGGCCCTGCCCCCCACTCTTTTCCTGGGACCCTCCCCCTCTGGCCACACTGCCCACCCCTTCCAGGCCCCAGGTCCAGAGCAGCAGGCGGACGGGGCAGGGTTAGGCCTGCTGACCCCATGGACGGAGGGTGATGCCACATGGCGCTGCCTGGACTGAGGGCTGTGCTCAAGCTGACCTGCACCCCATCAATAAAGCTGTCAGAACAGAGCCCGTTGTCTGCCCTGCCCTTGGGGTGGGGGGCCAGCGTCCTGCTCTGGGGGTGGGGGCTGGTGTCCTGCTCTGGGGGTGGGGGCTGGCGTCCTGCTCTGGGGGTGGGGGCCGGCGTCCTGCTCTGGGGGGACGTTACAGGAGCAGTCAGGTTGGCAGGAGGCCTGGGAAGGGAAAGTGTCTGCTTCCTCCCCAGTGTCCATTCTAACTAAACCCAGGCGGGGGGTCCAGCCAGCCCGATCCTGCTGCCCCATCTGGGCATGAGAGCTGTGAGCTTGGGACTTGCGAGGGGCACAGCCAGGCCCCCAGACTGTGCTCAGAACTGTTCCCAGCATGGGAAGCGCCTGAGTGAGAGGGCAGCTCGGCCACAGGAGCTTTGTGTCAGATCCAAGAAGCTCAGGTCTGCTGGAAGGGCTCAGTGGAGAGGGGGAGGGATGGGGGGTTTCCAGGGGCAGCGGTGCCCTCCTGGGGGCTCCGCCTCCCAGAGGCCCCTCCCCCAGATTCCAGTGTGTGACTGTGTGAGTTGAGGGGCAGCAGCATTCGGCCCCCAAGTTCAGCACCTTTCACGCACGGAGTTCCTTCCCTCTAGCCCCAGAGTCTAGACTCTTGTCCCAGCGCCGCCACGCTGGCCGGGGTTGAGGGGTGCAGAGGCCGGGCGCTCATCCCACTCCTGAGGGAGAACCAGGGAGGGAGGATCTGGGACAAGAGAGTCCGAAACGGAGCGGGGCAGACGCCTCTGGACCACGAAGCCAGAGACCAGTCCTCCGCCTTTGGCCTAGGGCACAGCGGGTTCCCCCCACCCCGCCAGGCCGCACGGAGGGGCCCCTCAGCTGACCCCAGGTGGAGGGCACTTCTCTTTCCCCTGTCAGTAGTGGAGAGGAGCCAGGTCGCTCTGCCCACGTTTTCCCTGGAGAGCTCAGCTAGACACCCTTGACCTGGGGTCCGCCTTCCATAAAAGGCCAGAGTCTGAACACGCCTGAGCCGTGTTCTTCGCCACTTTATAGCAGGGGCTCCCCCGACCGCTTTCCAATACCACGCCTCTCCTTTCTGTCGTCAGGATGGCTTTCTACAGCATTCTGCTTGGAATCACTTCCTCCTTTTGCCCTGAGATGGCTTAGACTCGTTCTCCAATGCTCTCCGCTTTCTGGGCTCTCACCGGAATCCCCTTTCAAGGTCTGTTCACGATGATGTAGGTTTTTCCTGGCAGACTCCCCCAGACCTCTCCAGCCTCTACCCATCACCCAGTCCCAAAGCCACTTTCACAGTGTTAGGGATTTGTTAGAGCAGCACCCCACTCGCTGGCACCAGTCTCTGCCTTGGGCTGTTCGGGCTGTTAGAACAGAATGCCACAGTCCAGAGGCGGGGCTTGAGGGGGCTTCTTAACAACAGAACTTTACTCCTCCCAGTTCTGGAGGCTGGGAGTCCAAGGCCAAGGTGCCAGTGGGTTCAGTGTCTGGGGAGAGCCCACCTGCTGGTTCACAGACACGCCACCTCACAAGGGGGCGGGGGCTCTGGCTTCTCAGGAGGCACTAATCCCACTCAGCAGGGCCCCTCCCTCAAGCCCTAACCACCTCCCAAAGGCTCCATCTCCGAACGCCATCCCCTTGGGGATCAGCATTTTAACAGAGTTCCGGTCTCCTCGACCAAGTCCACGGACACGTGAACTGCATGAGCTCATCTGAGGGCTGCCTGTCTCATGCTGGGGGCTGGGCTCCTCTGCCCGCGCTGTGGATTTACAAAACAAGAGCAGCTGCTTTAACAACAGCAAGTCTGTGCATCACATCCATAGGACCAGACCCAGGGGAGGCCTTGACGGAACCCCCACCCCAACTCTGGGAAAGGGTCTAAACATACAGGACTGGTTTAAGACCAGTCAGCGCCGCGGAGTGCAGGGGGTGCAAGGTGAGGCCCCGGGCGAGATGCCCTCATCCTGACACTTCCACTCTAGGCAGCCCGGGATGCGGTCGGCCGGATATCTTCCCAGAAGGGTTTGCACATTGGGTATGGGGGTGGGGTGGGGATGAATAGTTCCACAAACAGATCACCAGCACGGGCTCTGGGAGGGCCCACAGGAACAGCTGGGTGGGGCGTCTGGGCCCCAAAGCTGGGGACAGGCTGCCCTCTGCTGGAGCCGCAGCAGAAGCCTGTCGGCCAGCCTCCAACACCAGCTGCAAGCTTGGGACCACCTGTCACCCAAAGCAGCCTCGGTGGGGAGGGTGCCGGACGCACCTCCAGGCAATGAAGCTGGGTGAAGGCAGAGGCTGTTCCCAGAGGCCGGTTGCTGGCCTGGAAGCCCCTCAGGGCAGCGTGGGGCGGGTGGACGAGGCCTGGCTGATGTGAGTGAGGCCAGGCCCCCTAAAACTGAGTCCCCCTGCCGGGTTCATGATGAATCTCTCTATCCATCACCTTATTCCCTTTCTTGTCAGGACTGAGGCATATCAAAGCCAAGGGGGTGCTGAGACCAAACAGGACCCACAGGGCCCTCCCAGTACACCCCCTCCCAGTCCCCCGCTTCCTGTCTGCAGGGAAAGGCTTTGTCTCCTGGGTCCTCCCTGATTCCCGAGTCAAGGGCAAAGCAGAAACACCCCCTTGGAGAAGACCCCCCTGCCAAGGCCAGCTCCCGGTTCCCAATTTTGGACACTTCGTGGGTTTCAGTCCACGTCCTGGGCACTTAGTGCCTCGGCCTCTGTGAAGGCCTAAAATGCGTTCACCCCTCTGGGGCGGGCGCTGTCATAATTGCCATTTACAAATGATCTGACTGAAGCCAAGAACCAAACAGTGGCTTGGGATCTGGCTCAAGGTAAACAGCAGAGCAGGACAGAAAGGCAGGAGCTGGGTCTAGGCCCGCCTCCTGCACCACCTACCTGACACTCTTCCTTCGCTGCCGTGGGCCGGGCGGTGCGGTGCGGTGCGGGGCGGTGCCTGCTCTCTTACCCCGCGTACTTGGCACAGGTCTGGGTGCTGTCTGACTTGACCCCTCCATCAGCAGTAAGCAGAGGTCATGTTACCCCTTTATCCTGCAAGAGGAACCCGAGAAGTAGTGACTGTGTAAGTGACGTGTATTCAAAGGCACTGCCAGTGGCGGAACCAAGGCTGGAACCAGCTGTGTGACCCTGGGCCCGCCTCCTCCCCCTGGGCGTCAGCCTCTCCCATGTGAATGGAGACGTGACCTCGATTAAGTCCACAGAAGTGCTTCTCAGGCCTGAGAACCTCCTGGGGATCTTGCGAAGCTGAGACTCCAGCTCGGCGCTTGGGTGGGGCCTGAGACCCAGCACCTCCTGTGGGCTCCCAGAGGAGGGAGGTGCTGCGGCTGTGGCTTCCAGGCCATCCTGGGCAGTCAGGCACCTGCCAGCTCTGATGTTCTGCATTTATGGGCCTGGGGCGCCTCCTCCCAGAGGCCATGGAGATTCCAGAGGCTGGTAATGGTGAACAAAGTGCTTAGTGGGCATTTTCTGCCCCAGCTGAGCCCCTGGCCCTTCCACTCTGTGACCTCGTCCTGACCCTCTGGAGGGCTCAAGCGCTGGGTCTTGGGCCACTCCCACTCGGGGTTACTCCTCCCAGTCCCCTGCTCACCCCGTTCCCTGGCAGAACACAGCTCACACCCAGGGCCCACACTGACGCTCCTCTCCACGGACCTCCCTAGGATCACATTCACGAGCACGCCAGGAGCTTCCTCCCTCCCCCAGCTCCCCCACCTCCCCCACCTCCTCACTTCTCCTGGACCCCAGTCCCAGGCTGGACAGCTACAGCCGTCTCTGACTGATCTTGACAAAGGTACCTGTAGGAACCTCTCACTTCTTAAGTGAGAAAGGTGAAAATTCATAATCCTCGCTACACAATGCTGGAAATGCAAAGGCAATCAGGGAAAACGGTCCTCTCGTGTAGAAGGGACTCGTGGGGACCTGGGTCCCTTCCCCTCCATCACCCCCACCCATGTCAAGTCCATGATCCGGCTGCCCTTTAGGTGGAGACGTAAGAGCTACCCGCTGGTGCAGAAAGTGCCAGGGCAGGACAGGGCCTTCCAGTCTCTGGGACAGACCCCGCACATGGCCGGGGGGAGGCTGTGGGGTCCTGTCCCCCTCTCTCTTCTGGGTGCAAATGTGTGAGTCAAGACCAAGCTGAGGGACTTCCCTGGTGGTCCAGTGGCTAAGACTCTGTGCCCCCATTACAGGGAACCAGGGTTTGATCCCTGGTCAGGGAACTAGGTCCCACATGCCACAACTATAAGACCCCACATGCCACAGCTAAGACTCGGTGCAGTCAAATAAATAAAATATTAAAAAAAAAAAAAAAGACCAAGCTGAGCGACTTGTTTCTGGGGCCGGGGGACTGGAGGGGTAGAAGAAGACACTTTCTTGTCTTGAACTTTTTTTGGGGGTTGCTGTGGACCATTTTTTAAGTCTTAATTGAATTTGTTACAATATTGCTTTTGTTTGGGGTTTGGTTTTTTAGCCACAAGTCATGTGGGATCTTAGTTCCCCGACCAGGGATCATTTAGCCACACCTCCGCGCTGGGAGGTGAAGCCCTCACCACCGGACAAGGAAGGCTCTGTCCTGAGTTTCCTACAGCAGCAGTGCGTTCAAGTGTTGCTAACACTTCAGATCCAATAGCAAAATGAAAAACACAGCTAGAAGCAGGCGACGCGCCTGAGTCTGCCCAGCAGTGCCGGCAGGCTGGCTGCGGCCTCTGGGTCCCTGGGCAGCGGCCAGGCTCCTGACGGGGTCGCCTGGACCCGGGGCCCCGAGGGTGAGCTGCTCCAGGCTCCTCTGGCAGGGGCACCCAGATACCACAGCAACGTGGGAAAGGTGAAGCCTGAGGGCGGCCTCCGCCCGACCCAAGCGGGGATCAAACGCTTCAAGCCCAGACTCGGAGATCAGAGAGGGGCAGTGGGTGCTCTCGAGAGGAAAGGGAGCCTGGGTGAATCAGGAAAGTCACTGGGCTGGAAAGCGATTAAAGGGTGAGCGTGGGAGGGAATTTCCACGGAGAGTGCCCGGCCCAGAGCAAGTCCAGGCGGGCCAACTGCAGGCTGTGGCCCTCCTGAGGGCTGTTGCAATGCTGCCCGTAAAACCCAGATCCGTGGAGACTTGAGGCCTTGATCTGGTTTCTTTTCTCTTATGTTGCCCTTTAGAAAAATGGATCCGAGGAAACCCCAAAGCTCTAAAACAAAGCACTCTCCATCAAAGGGGTGTGAGCAGTCAGGAAACGTCTTTGGGAGAGGCCAGCTGGGGGTGTCCCCAGACGGGTGGGCTTGGGGGCACCCGGCTGCGAGGTGACCCACCTTCCTCCCCATCCTGGGGCTGCGGAGTAGACTGTGGGGGAGAAGACTCGCCCCTGCCGTCTCTCTAGAAGGACGACAGCGCCTCCCCCGAGACAACGCCGGACACCGGAGGCTGCGGTTAGAGAGAAGCGGACTTGTCCCAGGCGTCACGTATCTGATGCCGTGTATCCACCGCTAGACTGCTCTGATCTCCCCTGTGACCATCTAGGGGCTGTTACTGTCATTTTAAATAATGTACCTGGACCTCGCGTTATCAGTTCATATATGTAGCTGGTGTTTACTGACTCCTGATAATGAAAGAATGGGAAATTCTTGTGTTATCTTTCTTCCTTCCAATTTTTGTTGGTTCCATTTCCGTTTTATCCCGTCACTCAGCAGCTACGTACTGAGGCCCTACTGTGTGCCAGACGACATGCTGGGTCCACAGGATCAAGAAAACACACAGAACTCCCGGCTGGCATGGGGCCTGCGTTCTAGTAGAGGGGTGGATAGTAAGTAAGGAAAATATTAAGACTTTCAGAGAGAAATCAGACAGTGTGTGTGCGTGTGAGAGAGAGGGCATGAATGTGCGTCTGGGTGACTGTGTGTGTGTGAGTGGGATTGTGTGGGGCGGTTTCAGCAGGGCGGTGAGACAACCTCCCAGAGAAGGTGCTGCCTGAGTACAGAGCTGTGTGAGGGGAGGAGACAAACCCCGAGATGCTGGGGGGGGGGCCGCAGTCCAGGCGGGGAGGAGCCGTGACCCTGGGGGAGGGCTGGTGAGGAGGCCTGAGAGGGGTGGGTTCAGGTCAGGAGGAAAGAGGCAGCTTTCCAGGGGTGCGTCACAGGCCGCAGGCTCTGAAGAGTTATAAGCAAAGGGGAGACTTCTGCTGCCTTCAGTTTAAGTTGTACGGCGTTAATATACATCATCTTCGTAAATAAATTAATCTTCAGTGCTTGTTCTATGGAGTGAGCCTCACAATCAATGAGCACTAAAGTGAATTTACAGTAAGATTAAGTAAATAATGTAGGAAACAGCAGAGATTTTACTCCCGGTTCCTCTCTGGCCCTGTTCTTGCCTCCAGCCCACCTCGTCCCATCTTCCTTTCCATTTCATTCTGGGCAGTCCCCTGGAGTGGGCCAGACGCCCTGCAGCTCAGAGCATCTCTAGGGTGCTGGTTCCTGGGACCGTTTTGCAGTCCAGCCTATTGCAGCTGCTGCAGACGGATGGACAAAGGGAGTAGACCAGCTTCCCTGGGGGAGTGGGTGCCTACGGAGGGCAGGGGGCTGGCACGTGGGGACGTTCCGCGCAGCAGTCCTGTGTCCGGTCAGGTACAGAACTGAGGGAGTGTGCCCAGGACCCAGCCAGGCCCCAGCAGCTGACAGCCAGCGCTGTGCCCAGGGCTGTGTTCCCTGGGGTGCTGTTCCCAGGGGCGGGGTCCAGATGCTCTGGCAGGCAAGGGGTGTCAGCACTAGCCCCCTGCCCCTCTGGAGCCAGCGGAGGCTCAAGGACTCCAGTTGGGGTCTGAACCTCTCCCAGATGGGGCCACCAGCAGAGATCAGCTCTGGGAAAAGGTTTAGAGTGAGCCATCTCTCCTCCTCCCTGACAGACCTGGAGGGCAGACCTGGAAGCTGTGTGCTGGGAACCGAGGCTTAGCTGCCAATGACCTGCCGAGTTCCCTCCCACGGCCCTCCCTTTATCCCAGTGCTCCTGTCTTTTTCCAGCCCATACTCCCGTGTCCAAAGGCTCAGTCGGCTGGAGAGGAGAGTTCGGGTGGCCAGTTCCCACGTAAAAGGAAAGCTGTGTCCCCAGATGCCGACACGGGGGCAGTCCTCTCAGCCACCACAGTCTTGCCCAGCTTTGTCATTTAGAAGCTGTGCGACTTCATCTAGGTTGCTCTGCCTCTGATCTCACGGGTCAAGAGACTCAAAGACATGTGAGGGTGCTCTGCAAACGTTTAAAGCCTGCACGTTTGTGAAATCCCCTGGGTCTGGAGAGAACACCAGTGTGTCCCAGGCCTGGAGAGGGAGGGGTGACCGCCAGAAACCAGCCGGAGTGGAGCTGGTCTGGAGCTAGCTGCTCAGGAGGATTCCAGATTACGCAGGTTTCGGCGTCCCCGGGAGACGGACGCCTCTGCAGGACTCGGGTCAGGGCCTGGGCGGGGCCGGGGAGCCCCAGGAGGGCGTGGCCGGCAGACAGGCTGAGCCCTGGGCTCCCTAAGGCCAGCCACGGCGCTCACTTGAGCTCCCCTCTGCCGCATCAGACGGTACCAGTCTCGATGGCCTCTCTCCTCTCTCGGCCGACCACGCCCTTTTCGGGCTGCGCATGCGGGCTGCAGAGCTTTGGGTGGGAGCTGGCAGCCCCTGACCTGGACGCTGTGTGGGGGTTGCCCCCCTCCCTTGGACACGCTCTGTTCCCGTTAGGCTCCGTGTCGCCGGGCAGGAGGGTGCAAACGCAGGGCGTGAGCACACCGTCATTGCTGCATGTCGCGATTCCTGCAGTGACCTACTGTGAACAAGGCTATGCACAGGCCCTAAGAGACCGGAAGTCCTGGGGAACGCGCCAACATGGGGTAGCACGATGACCCAGGAGAGCCTAGACTAGTCTCCAGGTTCCCATCTTTTTCTGGAGTCAGTAAAAGTGGGGGAAGGAGTGGAATGACTTTTTTTTCAATTAATTTTTTGGGCAGCGCCATGCAGGCAAGGGCACTCCACTCCAGTCCTCTTGCCTGGAAAATCCCATGGGCGGAGGAGCCTGGTGGGCTGCAGTCCATGGGATCGCTAAGAGTCGGACGTGCCTGAGCGAATTCACTTTTCACTTTCATGCATTGGAGAAGGAAATGGCAACCCACTCCAGTGTTCTTGCCTGGAGAATCCCAGGGACGGGGGAGCCTGGTGGGCTGCCATCTATGGGGTCGCACAGAGTCCGACACGACTGAAGCGACTCAGCAGCAGCAGTGCGCATGTTGTGGAATCTCAATTCCCTGACAGAGATCCCGCAACAGTGAAACCCTGGAGTCCTAACGACTGGGCCGCCAGGGAATTCCCTGGAATATTTCTTGAGCCTCCTTCCTGTGCTGTCACAGATGCTATCTTGCTCATTAGCGTTCCCTGAGATCAGAGCCAATTAACCCTCCCGCTTGACAGATGAGGAAATTGAAAGGTAATGAAAGTGGGCAGGACACAACCGAGGGGAGGAGTTGGGGTCGCAGAGCTGGGCAGGGCTGAGCCACTGAAGGCCAGCAGCAGCCGCAAAGGTGGTGTCCACGGGAGGCTCTCCAGGCGGCAGAGAGAGGGGAGCCTTCAGCCGAGATGGGGGTGGGGGTGGGGAAGAGGCAACAGGCCCCGGGGGCCAGGCCTGGCTCCCCCGGGCCCAGGTCTACGTGGGCTGAGCGCGGCCCTGTCAGGGGCGGTCCCAGGCCCGGTGCAGACGCGGTCCTTCCTCCTCCCGCGGGAGGGGAGGCTGAGGGGCCTCAGGTTCCTGCCTTCTAAACCACACCGGGATGGAGGCAGGTGCGGGAGGGTGGGCTGTCCAAGCAGAGACCGCTGTGGGCAGCCTGTCTGGGGCCCCCACACGGAGAAATCTGCCCAACGGGGAGGAACCCAGCTTAGCCTGATCCCCCTCGCCCTCCCCCAACCCCGCCCAAACCCCAGAACCGTCTTCATTTTTGATTGCGCAATGCCAAGGGGCAACTGGCCAAGCGAGGAAAGGGGTCAGAAGCTGGGGCAGGGTTCCTGTGGCCTGGGAAGCTCCAGCAACTGTCTGGCAACACCCCCACCCCCGGCGAGATCCAGCTGTGCCGGTGGGCGACCACGAAACAGGCCCCTCCCGAGCAGCTAGGCCTCTAGTCTGGACGACAACCCCTCCTTCCCCTTCCCACCCCCCGAGTCCAAGGCCTGGAGGTCCCCGGGAGCGGCGGACTAAAGGCCCGAAGGCCCGAGCGGCGGGACAGCAGCCCCTCGGTGCCCCCGCCCCACGCCCAGAACCCGCAGGGTGACCGCGCCCCGCCCCCGGGCGGGCCGGGCGCGCAGGGGAGCGGAGGGCGGGCCGGGCGCGCTGGAATGCGCGGCGGCGCAGGAGGCAGGGGGCGGCGCCGGGCATGTGAGGGCACATCCCGCGAGCGACGGCCCGGCGCGCAGACGGCCCAGGAAGGAGCAGGCGAGCGGGCTGCCGGGCTCGGGGGCTCTGGGGCCCGGGGCCGGGGCGGCGCGGCGCGGAGCGGCGGCCAGGGCCGAGGCGAGGCCCGACAGGCACCAGGCGCGCCGGCCGGGCGCAGCGCGGCCTGGCCGCGGTCCCGCGCGCGCCCATGGCGGCGGTGCTGCGGGAGGGCGTGCTGGAGAAGCGCAGCGGCGGGCTGCTGCAGCAGTGGAAGCGGAAGCGCTGCGTGCTCACCGAGCGCGGGCTGCAGCTCTTCGAGGCCAAGGGCGCGGGCGGCCGGCCCAAGGAGCTCAGCTTCGCCCGCATCAAGGCCGTGGAGTGCGTGGAGAGCACCGGCCGCCACACCTACTTCACGCTGGTGACCGAGGGCGGCGGCGAGATCGACTTCCGCTGCCCGCCGGAGGACCCGGGCTGGAATGCGCAGATCACCCTCGGCCTGGTCAAGTTCAAGAACCAGCAGGCCATCCAGACCGTGCGCGCCCGGCAGAGCCTCGGGGCCGGGGCGCTGGTGTCCTAGAGCGCGGGGGCGCGCCTGGCCTGCCCGAGGTCGCGTCAGGTGAGCCCCCGGGTCCGAGCCCCCCTCCTCTCTGGCCCTCCTGTCTCCTCTTTTCCCTCCAGAGGAAATGGGGCCCCCAACCTGCGAGCCCCCTCCAGGCTGGGCCGTCCGAGGGCCAGCGGGAAGGGAGAAACCCGGGGGAGCGCCCAGGAGTCCAGCCTGGAGCCGAACGCCGGCCTCCCCCGGGCGCCGGCGGGCCGACTGTGACCTCCGTGTCCGAGAGGAGGGTGGGCCGGCGGCCTCCCGGGGCTGGCTCTGCCCTGACTCCGGGAGGAGGCTGGCGGACAGGCCGCGGGGCCTCCACCCCTGCCAGGGCGGGGCTCCTGGGCTGAGGGAGCAGGGTGGGGGTGGGACAGAGAGGGATGGGCTTGCCCCCACTTTCTGCTGGGATGACTGTCGCCCTCGAGTTGGAGCGTGGAATTGTGGCAGGAAGACTCCCTCAGCGGCAGGGTGCTCAGCGTTGGGATGGGAACCGAGAAGCCAGGAATCCCCAGATGGGACTTTGGTGGGGGCTGGGCTGGACCTGGGACCCCCACTACCTGTTCTCAGGGCGGGGTCTGGCGGGGGTGGGGTGGGGGGCTCCTAGGGCCGAGCTGTTTGGGAAACCAGGAGATTTGGGAGGTTTGCAGGCAGGCCACTCCTGCCAGGGGAGGTGGGCCTGTCCACCTGCCCCTGGTGTCCAGCATGTGGGCTGGGCTGAGAAGGGGGCTGGAGGAAGGGTTGGGGCCCTGGTGGTGGGTGGGTCGGGCCACGATTTGTTGTTTGTGATGCCTTGATCTTCCGTGGGCCGAAGGGCAGGGGCAGGGGGCGGGCCTATGGTCAGGAAAGCTGGGCAGGGACCAGGGCAGAACCAGAAGCCCTGGCTCCCCTGCCTGGGCCCTCCCGTGGGAACCAGGAGCAGGCTGAGGAAGGGTCTAGTTGTCTTTCTCAAAGGAAACTGACGTTCCGCCACCGGCCCCGAGCCCAGCCCACCCATTGACGGCCTCTCACTGCGGTGGGGGGCCCTATGCAGTGGGGAGGCCTGAGCGGCCGGCTGGCAGGCAGACCCCAGGCCTTTGAGCTGGTTCTCTTTGGTGCCCCTGGCCTCAGGGACCGGAGGTCACAGGGGTGTTCTCCTGAAATGCGGGAGCAGGTCTGGGGACTCTGCATAAGCAGCTCCTGTGGACACGCTCCCCACCGCACCTGCTTCTGCCCTGACGGCTGTGCTTCCTCTCCAGCTTCTGGGCCCCCATCGGCTCTCGGGGCGTGACTGCTCCTGACTGTGCTCCGGGTGGCGAGGCTGCGGCTGCGGACACCCCCGTGGAGGAGGCGTTGGAGTCACTGGCCAGTGAGGAGGGGGACGGCCACGGGGCGGGGGGTGAGGATTCGGCCTCAGGCGCTCAGGTCTCAGGATGTGCCTGTCCCGGGCCTAGCCTCTGAGCTCCAGCAAAGCCCCCACCCGCTACGGCCCTGCTGTCTACTCTGCAGACTGTCTGCCTCAGGCTTGATGCTGTGCCTGCAGGAGGGCGGCCCCCCAGGAGCGCTGAGCCAGCGCCTGAGGACTCGAGAGGCCCGCCTGGGGACCACCAGATGAACCCCCGGGCTCAGCTCTGGATTCACCTCGGTGGGGGTAGCACTCTTGGGGTCGTCTGCTGCTTGGGTCCTTTTCAGGACCCCCACCCCTCCAGGCCTCTCTTTGCACACTTCTTACCCCCTCCTGCCCATCTTCCCTGCACTGCCATGCCAGGCCTGGAGGTGGTGGGGTGGGTAGAGGCTCAGCCATTACCATTTCACACCTGTCTCAGAATCTGATACCCTGCAGAGGGCAGTGACCACACTGTTCTCCAAGTGACAGTCTTTCCCACAAAGACCTGGTGTTGGGAACATCCCTCTCCTCGCCTCCACTTTCCCAGGCTAAACCCCATCCTGAAATCTCCAGCCTGCGGAGGCCGAGACCCTGCAGCCCAGAGAACACAGCCTCAGAGGTGCTGGTGGAGGGACCCTGGGGCCTGCATGGGCCGCTTTGGCCTCTGCTGTCCTCCTGGGAGGCAGCCATGTCTCCCCAGCGGGGCTCGTCCCTTCGTCACCCATACACTTGGGCCTGCTCCGCTGATATCATAAGTCTTCTCCGCGCGATGGTTTAAAAGGAATCATTTCAGCAGCAGAGAAACGGAGGTGGAGACAGCGCTGCCCTGAGTGACACAGAGACGGCCCGTTGGCTGACCCACGTCCGGCCTGCCCTGTTGCTGTGTGGCGGCTTCAGAGTCCGATGGGGCAGGGAGGCCGAGTGTCCACCACAGGAGTCTGGAAGCCGCTTCCAGCCCTCTTGCTCCCCACAGGCTCCTCCTCCCATCCGGTCACGACCCCTACTCTTTGTCCCCATCCCCCAGAGCCCTCTGCAGCTTCTCGTTTCTCCAATATGTGAACCTCATCTTACAATTGAATAAGAACCTACAAGGCACAAAGGCATTTTTACAGCCGCCTCATTTGTGCTCTCATTAGGCTGTCCACCCAGCCCATGATGCAGATAAGCACCCCGCCTGGGCCGGCTCGTGCTGTGATCAGCCAGTGGTGTCTGCCCTGAGCCTCCGGAGACTGTGGAGGCTGACAGCTCTGTGTGTGGGTGGAGGGCGAGAGACCTTGGTGTTGCCACTGGGTCCTGGACTCTGTGAAAGCTGTGTGAAAGGCTTGGCTTCATTCTGCTGTAGCTTCTAAGATAGATCCTGGCTCTTTCCAGCAAACCGAGGGAGGTGTCCAGGCACTCAGAAATGGGAATGTGTTTGTGAGCAGATGGGATCAGGATGTGGGACACGCTCGTCTGGCAAACATGAGCCTCTTGCAGGCAGGCCCTGGGGAAGTGGAGATGGAGCACCAGGTCTGAGCGGAGTCCAGGGGGCGAGCGTTTGCCGCTGTGCCCTCGAGGGGCAGGTGCCGTGGGGGGTGTCATCCTGGGAGGCTGGCTGCGAAGGGTAGTGAGGGGCACGGCCGGTGGCAGGGGACTTCAGCTCCTGGCCCTCTGCTTTGGGGGACACCACCCTGTCGGCTCTAAGTATCCTTTGGTTCCTGTCCAAGCCCACTTGGGCTGCTCCCTCTGCTAGGAGGTCCCGGCCCCTCTAAAGTGTGCTGCTGTGGGTCCCGGCACAGAGTATGCTGGAGCAGCTGGTGGGTGTCTGGAAGGGGAGAAGCACTAGGAACCCCGGAGGGGGTGTGGTTCAGACCTTGCTGGGGAAGAAGGCCCTCTCCCTGGGATCAGGGGTATCCTCATGCTCTGCCAAGGGGAGGAGCCTGGGCCCCGTGGCAACCCCTGGGAGTGCTCAGCTGCCCCGCTGATTGCTGATGGGGTCAGGGGCCCCCGGGGGCCCTGAGAGGCCGGCCGCACCCTACAGACCGGCAGTGAGTGGAAAACCCTTGCTTACAGGAGGCCTGGGTGGGGCCCTTGCCACTCTGCTTGCCCAGCCTCCCTGGCCGCCTCCTTGCCAACGCCTGAGTCATCAGTGGGAAAGTGAGGCAGGGCGAGTCCTTGCAGGCGGGGGTGGGGGTGGCTCTGTTCAGGTGAGCAGGGTGGGTGGAGGCTCAGACAAGAGCCAGCCTGTGGCGGGGACTGGGGGTGGCGGCTGGGAGCCTCTGGGAGCGGAGGTCTGCCGCAGAGGGAGTGGGCATCTCGCCACGACCCGGAGGCCCTCTCCCAGAGCTGGGGGTGCAGAGGCACCTTGGCAGTGTGCCCACCAGGCCCAGTGCAGGGGCCCTGGCAGACCCTGGGCTGCCTCTCCCAGCTGCTGGAGTGTGCCACCTGGGACGCGGCTCACCCTCCCGACTGGAACCTTCCCTGGTGCCCGGAGGACGTCCCGGCTCCCGGGAGGTGTGCCCTCCACGGTCAGGCACCTCCTGTATCCATCCCCACGCCCCCAGCTGGGACCCCTGCGAAGGACAGGCGGGGGCCCTTGTGCCCCCACTGCCCCCCGCCCTGGGGACTCTCCTTGCTCCGTCCAGGCCGCCCTCCCTGCTCCTCGGCCACATCCCCCCCGGCACCCCCCCGTCACCGCTGGGGACGGCCATTCCTGCTGTTCATGCGCGCCGCTGAGTTCCTGGGACTCAGTAGGTGCCTTGTCATCTTGACAGTGACTGAGCTGACTCCACGGGCCTGCGTCAGCACAAGGGAGTCATCCAGCCACAGAGGCTGTGGATTCAGAAACAGGTTATGTGACCTGCTAGGCATTCCAGTGGCTCACCAGGGGTGGGCCCTGGATGTGGGGCCTGGGTCCACGCCAGACAGCCCTTCTTGTGGGGTTAGCAGGCGAGTGGCCGGGGAGAGGGGCTCGCAGGCTGGCAGCGAGGGTGAGAGCAGAGGCTGGGGGCTGAGAAGGGGCATTGGGGGGCCTGTGTGGAGGGTGCTTGTGGACGGAGGCTGCAGCCAGGCCTTGACACAGCACTGGGTCCAACTCCAGGAGGGCACCAGCAAGGGGCCCCTCCACTTGGGAGGGTCTGCATGAGCCCACAGGGGCAGCCCTGGGCAGGACCCCCTGGGGCAGCAGAGGGGCCTGGGGCTGGGCAGCACGCATCCCGTGTTGGCTCCAGTGCTCCATCACGACCTGGGCACAGGGCCCATCCTGAGGGTGAGGCCTGGGCTCTGCTGATGGACCCTGTGCTGCGCAGCCTGCTCATGAGACCCACAGGGGGCCCACCTGCTGCTGGGGTGAGTGGGGACTCCTCTGGTTTCAGCACTGAAAGCTCTGTGTCCCCAGAACGCTGCGGGCCCGGGCCCTCGGGCCGTCAGTCACCTCCCTCTTGCTCTGCCCAGGGTCAGGAAGCGTGGCCCCCCGCCCGTTTCCTGATTTCAGCTGTCAGGCCTGCCCTTGGCCCCTGCGGAGTCCTGGGCTGTGAGCTGCGGGGCAGGGGCCCAGGGCACTGTCACCCCAGCTCCAGCCAGCCGTGCGTCCTGCATCCTCAGGACACACAGACTCCTGGCCGCAGGGAGGAGGGGGTGTCCCCAGGCTGCCCAGCCAGCTCTGCCTCTGCTTCCGCAGTGCCGTGCCTGCCCCCCGGATTCTGCCTCCCAGAGGTCAGGGAATGCAGGGGAGATGGGGTCAGGGCAGAGGCGCCAGGGCTGAGCAAGGGGAGCTGGTGCAGAGCGCGGGCGCAGCAGGGAGGACTGAGGAGGTGCTGCTCCGGGGCTGCTGGCCTGGTCCTGCTTCTTCCTCCAGGCAAGGGGCAGCCTGTTGCAGAGCTGCTGTTCTTACACATAATCCTTTATTTTATTACAGACATCCATTCATTGAGGCAAATATGAAAGGGTAGAAAACTATAAAGAAGGAAACAAACATCACCGTGGTGTTTCCATCCTTTAGAGATCACCTTTGTTAGCATTTTGTGGTATTTCCCTTCCATCTACTCCTCTGTAAATGTATGTGATACTTAACTATCACGTGGTTTGTAACATGTAACTACTTTTCACACACAGGGTCATGCTGTGTGTACCCTGCATCTTCATTTTTATGTATAATCCACTGTGTTATGAGGCGGTGACATTAAGTATTTTAATGCCTGTGTGTTTATCATCTACTGTTGTTTATTTGCCATCCAGCCCCTCCACGCCCTTTTAGTGTTTATCTCTGTGTATATAACGATGCAATGAACATTTGCCTATTTGAATCTCTCTGTGTCTCTGGATGTTTCTTTCTGAGAATATTTTTTAATTTAAATTTTCTTTTTTTTTTTAAATTGAAGTGCTTGAAGTACACTTTTGAAGGGCATTCTCTTAAAAAATTACATTTCAGGTGTAAAATATAGTGACTCAATTTTCAAAAGTTATATGCCATTTATAGTTACTATGAAATATTGGCTCTATTCCTTATTGTGCGTATATCCTTGTAGCTTATCTAGTTTATGCGTAGTCGCTCAGCCCTCTTCTTCCCCTGCCCCTGCGTCCACCCTGACTCCCTTCCATTCTCTGCGTCCACGAGTCTGCTCCTGCTCTGCCACACTTGGTAGTTTGCTGTATTTTCGAGATTCCACACGTAAGAGGCATCACACTGTATTCTTCAGGAGAATCCGTGATGCGCCGTGGCTTCATGAGAACCAGGGAGTGTGGGCGTGCTGCTTGAGGAGGCTGGTGGTCGCAGAAGACGGAGATGGGTGCTCGGGGCCGGGGCGCAGGAAGGGTACGGGTCGGGGGCTGGTGTGGAAGCAGTGCTGTGGGCCGGGTCTGGAGCCACACGAGCAGGCGAACGGGCGGCAGCGGAAGCCTGAGCCCTGATCTCAGCCCCGAGTGCGGACCCCGGCCGTGCCTGCTCGCTGACATGGTCTGCCTCCTGGATCGCCGTGAGACGTGTGGAGAGAGCGCCTGTGAAAGGGGCAGCACTCGGGGTGCACGGGCCGTCTGCGGGGACAGGCCTGGGTCACCCTCCAGCAGCACTGCTAACCAGGCCCTCTCCAGAGGCCCAGAGCCCTGCGAGCTCACAAACACACACATGCACACGCACACACAGGCACACATGCATGTACACATGCACAACCACATGCACATAGGCGCACATGCAGGTACACACATGCACTCGTACGCACACACACAAGCACATGCGCACACAGGCACACACGCGCTCACACAGGCGCATATGCATGCACACACAGGCACACACGTACACACGTGCACACAGGCACATGCATGTACACAGGCACACATGCGCACATGCATGTACACGCACACACACGCAAGGCGCACATGCATGTACACACGTGCACACATGCACACAGGCGCACATGCATACACACAAGGCACACATGCATGTACACAGGCGCACGTGCATGTACGTGCACACACAGGCACAATGCGCACATGCATGTACATGCACACATGCACGTACACAGGCACACACACATGTACACATGCATGTACACAGGCACACATGCATGTACACACACACACGCGCAAGGCACACATGCATGTACGCATGCGCACACACAAGCACACACACACACGGGCACACATGCATGTACACACGCACACACACGCACAAGCATGCACACAGGCACACACGGGGACGCCCCTCGGCTCTGGCTTCCTGCCGACCCCCGCGCTCTCCCTGAGCCCCCTGCTCCTTCAAAACTCAGCTCGGGAGTACCGCTGGTGGGCAGACCCCGTGCAGCCCTGCCGGTTTCTGCCTTCGAGGGGCTCGTGTGGATGCTGCCCCTCCAGAGTGACTGGCCTGGAGACTAGCCGGATGTCTCGCCCACACAGTGAGGGCTCCTGAAGGCCTGAGTGTCCATCTCACTCATTGCCTCCACTCGTCCTAGCTCCTTTTTAAGTTTTATTATCTCTTTATTTTTAAATGTTTTTGTTTTTTGCTCATGTTATGTGGCCTGTGGGATCCTGGTTCCCTGACCAGGAATCAAACCTATGCCCCCTGCATTGGGAGCCTGGACTCTTAGCCACTGGACCACCAGTGACGTCCCTCTTCCTGCCTGCTTTTGAAGGAAATGCTGTGTCGGGCAGGTGCACGTTGCGGGACTGAGCGTGGCCAACAAGCTGGTCCCAGCGACAATCACGTACTTTTGGAAGCAGGTCCCTCGTGGTTGGACCTTCAGACGAGAGCCCCTCCTGGCCGACATCCCGACCTCTGTCCTGCGATGCCCTGGGGCAGAGGCCCACCAGGCACATCTAGGCCTCCAGCCCTTGGGGGCTGAGATGACGCCTGGCCTTGTGCTGTGGCCATCCCCATGTGCAGGTGGCCTCACGCGTGCCCACCTCGGCATCTCCCTGAGGGCCCCCCGTCCCTGGCGCCCCTGTGGGAGGCCCAGGCTGTGTGGGGGGCATCCAGCTGCATCATGGGGCTCTCCTGGTCCCCGAGAGCAGCATCTCCCCGCAGCGCGGGCATGGCAGCCTTCCCGAGGGAGAGGCTGTCACCCCCACCAGCCACCTTGCCCATGGGACCGCTGTGTCGCAGGCCCGTCCTGCAGACACAACCCTGTCCAGGCTGACAGTCCCTGGCCTGGGCCTGCGCTCACAGGTATGATGCGGGCAGTCGGCCCCAGCGTTGTTTACTGGGGGACTTAAAATGGCCCACCCTGCCCCCAGCCAGGACGGGGCCAGGTGTGGCTGGAGAGGACCCCAGCAGGACCCCCGGGCACCCGGGCCTCCGTTTCAGTTGTTACCAGCACCCAAGAGGCCTTTGGTCAGAGCTGGACTCTGCCAGCCCTGGGAGGGCGCACCCAGCCCAGCCTGTTTGCTTAGCTCCTCCTCAGCAGACGGTGGGTGTCCGGGGGCGGGCCTGTTTATCTTTGGCAGACAGTAAATCCTGGATGAACGGCCGGGTGAGGCCGAAGGCTTCCAGTTGTCCGGTCACCCCTCCCCTCCTCTCCCCACGCTGGACCCCCTGGGAAAGTCACAGTGGTTCAAAGGCTGTTAGGACGTTGCTCACCCTGGGGACTGGGGTCTCTAGTCTCCAAGGAGCTGGACTGGGAGGGGAGGCCGCCCACCGGGCGGGAGCCAGACTCGTGGCTTCCCGGGGTGCGCAAGTGCACAGCGTCGCGGGGTCCTGACCCTGCCGCCCCGTTTGGTCTCCCACCCCTGGGAGCAGAGAGGATCCGTCTCTGCAAAGAAAGAAACGGAGACTCAGAGGAGTCACAGAGCGCTGACCTGCTGTGGGGTCTGCACCCAGGGCTGTGGGCTGGGAACTGGCTGGGCAAGGCTGGGGGGCTGGGGGCCCGCAGGAGGGACCATGATAAGCATTGCGAGGTGGGCCCGATCCAAGGTTTGGGCATTTATGCCCCTGCCTGGGAGACTTGGGGTGGTGAGGGGGCTGTCATTGCGTTTTCCTGAAGGCTGATGAGGGCGGGGCTCTGCTGGGTGTGTGGGAAGAACTGTAAATAATTCAGTAATAAAGCAGGAAGGCTGCACTAGCTAGCCTGGACCCTTGAAGGGTGGACACATGCACCGAGCCCTGGCCCCAGCCTTGTGGGCTGGTCTGGGGTGCGAGGCGGCCGTGGGCCCTGACCTGCCCCACCAGCACCCCAAGAGAGAGGCAAGAGACGCAGAGAGGCTCCTCACGGAATGGACCACCCGTGGACCAGCAGCTCCTGTGTGCCCTCACCAGCTCCTTCCCCCCGGGCCCTGGGGGTGGTCGAAGTTCAGCTGCCTGCTCACGCTTGGGGCCAGTGCTTGGCGGGTCACCTGGAGGTCTTGCGAACAGGGTGGCAACGGGCAGTGAGCTGGGGGCCTGGGGGCTGGCTCCTGGTGGGGCTTGAAGGGGCCTCCTCTGACCCGAATAGGGGGAGATGCTGAGCACCCAGCCCTCCCCTTTGGCCCTCGCCATAGCCTTGGGCGCAGAGGGCGCTCTGCAGATGAGGAGGGAGAGCTCAGAGAGGCCACCCTGGGATCCACCCCAGTGCCGGCGTGGGGACAGGACCTGGGCTGCATGTCTGAGTATGTCCAGAGGCTGCCAGAGGGTGGGGCCAGGGTCCCAGAGCACTCCCGTCCCACCCACGCTCACCTCTGTCCGCTCCCCTGACACCCCTGCCCCGCCAGGGTCTGCCTCTGGGGCCCAGCTGAGCCTGAAGCACCTCGAGGAGGGGCCAGGGCCCCAGCCAGACGGCTGCATTTACTCAGCCTTTCCTTGACATTCTACACACGTGAGCACTTGGCCGGAGCCTGGAACACTGTTTACTGGAACAATCTGTCTTTCAGGGCGCCTGCATCAATTGCCCCTTTGTCCCTTCCTTTCCTGGACGTCTCAGGCGGGGGAGACCAGCGTCAGGGAGGGAGGTGCCCCTGCTGCCCCGGTCTGCAGGCATCATGGAGGTGCCAGGGCTGGATGGGTGGCAGCGGCTTCAGGGCCTCTTCTGACCCAGTCACTTCTCCCCGTCGTGGTCTCAGGTCCCAGCGGAGCAAACCAGGGGAGGGGAGAGCCCACCGTGCTGGCGATCGGGCGCTTCGTGAAGGGGGTGCCGTTCCCAGTCCAGGGCCAGGGCTCAGCCCCGCGCTGCCCCAGGAGCTGTTTGGCCTTGGGTGGTTCAGCATCCTCTCTGGGCCAGCTCCGAATTTGGGCTCTACCCCTCGCTGGTCAGGTGCCAGCTGTTTGCCCTGATGAGCCTCAGTTTCTTGATCCATAAAATGGGCTGAATAACAGTCACTCCTCATTATCTGTATTTGCAAAGCGGCCCACTTACTAAAATGTATGTATCACCCCTGATCAGCTCTCCTCGGGCTTTTGTGCTGGGTGGGTGAGAACTGTGAGACCCCTGCAGGCCCACTGCCAGCAGAGCTTCAGTGAGGTGGCAGCTGCCTCTGGTTTCCATCTCATACTGCAAACAAGTGGTTGGTGCCACGCTTCTTGCGTATTTGTGCTTTTGTGGGTGACTCCAGCGTTTAAGATGGCCCCGGAGTTGGTACTGCAGGGCTGTCTGCTATCCTGAGTGAAGAAACTGGGACGTGACTGATGGAGAAAATACATGTCAGATGAGCTTCGTTTGGGTGTGAGTTCTCAGGCTGTTGGCCCGGAGTTCAACGTCAGTGAGCCAATGGCACGTATCAGATAAGGTGTCTGTAAACAGGCACACATAAAGAAGGTCATGCACTCGACAGGCTGGAGCCCTGGGACCCCAGCCCTGCGTCCCGTGTGCCGCAGCTCTGGGTTTGCCAGGTCACATTTTCTGATGATGAAACAGAACCTTGAATGATGAGTCAGCGACACTCGTCACACGGGCTCCGGAGGCTCTGAAGTCCAACTGTGTGCAGCTGGCCGGTAGCTCTGGTGGTTGTTACTGGTCCACGATGACGGGTCCACAGGTCTGTCTCCTGACCCCTCAGCCTCCCGAGGGTTACGTGCCCCCCAAAGTACACACAGGGCGTCACGGCCAGAGTGGCTGGGGCCTGGGGCGTCTGGGTGGCACTCGTTCCGCCTGGTCCCCTGCGAGGCTCTCAGAGCCGTGGAGGCCCGTGCTCCTCGAATGTCTCCTCAGGAGGCTGGAGATGCCCGATCCCAGCTCACAGGCAAGCTTGAAGTCCAGGGGCTGCATGAGCCGGCTGGGGCTCGCTCCTTTTGAGAGCCGCACCCGCTCACTCTGGGGAGACGAGGGCTTTGTGGGTCCCGGGGAACCCTGAGGACAACCGCTCCCACGTGGGGCGGGCAGGAGGTCTCATGGCTCAGCCGTCCACCTGCTGACCCTGCCCCTTGTCGGCCGGCTGGTGGCCGAGTCGCTAGCCCCCTCCCGTGGCACAGCTGCCTTCCTCCATCCGCCTCGTGTCCTCTCGTGAGTTTAATCTGGTCAAATTAAGAGCCTTTACGTAACTGGACTCTGTAAACACTTTTCACAACTGGGCCAGATAGCATACTATGAGCAGCATCCCTCTATCTAGCACTCGGGTTTCCTTTGACGCTGAGGTTTGCCTTGTTTGTGCTTCCTTGCTTGCTTGCGTGTCCACGACGCAATGCGCCTCTGTTTTTTCCGTTGGCAGAGTCCCTTCCTCCCCTCCTCCCTTCCTTTCCTTCTGCCCCCTGCACCCCGACTCTAACCTGCGCAGGTCCTGCTGGACCTGGGAACCTTCTTTCTCGCTGCCCCGGGAATTTCCTTCGCCTCTGCCTGGCACCCAGCCCTCCCCTTCTGCAGGGTGTTCATTCAGTGAAACCCAGGCTCCAGAAGCTTCTTGAGAAAAGAGACATAAGACTCTGAAGCTTCACGTATTTAAAAACATCTACACATGAAAAGATGCTCGCCATCACTCATAATTAGAGGAATGCAAATGAAAACTACAATGAGATGTCACCTCACAGCGTCCAGAATGGCCATCACCAAAGTCTACACACAATAAACGCTGGAGAGGGTGTGGAGAAAAGGGAACACTCTAGCACTGTTGGTGGGAATGTCAATTGATACAGCCAGTATGGAAGACGGCACGGAGCTTCCTTAAAACACTAGGAATAAAGCCACCATATGACCCAGCAATCCCGCTCCCAGGCATATACCCCGAGGAACCGAAACTGAGAGAGACACGTGTCCCACTGTTCGCTGCGGCACTATTTACAATGACTAGAACATGGAAGCAACCTAGATGTCCACTGACAGACGGACGGATAAAGAAGTTATCGTGTATATACACGGTGGAATATTACTCAGCCAGAAAAAGGAACATATTTGAGTCAGTCCTGATGAGGAGGATAACCCTAGAAGCTATTATACAGAGTGAAGTGGGTCAGAAAGAGAAAGAAAAATACCGTTTCTAACACATATATGCGGAATCTGAAAAACGGTCCTGAAGCATTTACTCACAGGGCAACAGTGGAGAAACAGACGTAGAGAACAGACTTACCGACCTGGGGAGAGGGGAGGAGAGGGTGGGATGTATGGAGAGAGTAACATGGAAACTTACAATACCATGTGTAAGATAGATGGCCAATGGGAATTTGCTGTATGGCTTAGGAAACTCAAACAGGGGCTCTGTATCAACCTAGAGGGGTGGGGTGGGAGGGAGACGGGAGGGTCAAAAGGGAGGGGATATGTGTATACCTATGGCTGATTCATGTTGGGGTTTGACAGAAAACAGCCAAATTCTGTAAAGCAGTTATCCTTCAATTAAAGAACAGATCTTCCTCCACCCTCACGGTCAGTTGATAGTTTGCCTGGGCATCTGTGTCTTTCTAGTTGGAATCATTGTCCCATAGGGTTTTGAAGACATTTTCTCTTGTATTCTGGTTTCTGGTATTGCTACTGAGAAGCCTGAGGCTAAAGCTTTTGCGTGTGACCACATTTCTCCCCGGATTCGTTCGGGCCGTGGGGTTGCTAAAGGGTCGGAGACGACTCAGCAGCTAAACAATTAGCAGCAATGCTCTCTCTGGAGCTGGGCTCCGGGCCCTCAGCCTTTCGGTGCTCCCGAGGCTGGGCGCTGGAGTCCTGGGAGGCACGGCGCAGGGTCTTTGACGAGTGGCTCGCAGGCTCTCTGAGGCGCCAGGGCCCCCGGGTGTGAAGTGCTGGGCCCCCGTGGGCCTCTAACTTCCTCACCTTCCCTGAGCAGTTTCCCTCTGTGCTTTCTGAAGATCTCTCAACCTTCCCCCCTTCTCAACCAGCGCCCCTGTGGAATGCCTTGTTGTTGCTACTGTGTTGCTCATTTCGAAGAGTTCTTTTTATTTTCAGAATGTTCCTTTTCTTCTCTCTATAGCATTCTCCCCGCTTCCTGGACACGGTATCTCCTCTCTCTGTCAGGTTTTGAAGCTTTGCTCTGTTCCTTGCATTCTGTGTTTTCTCCAGACTATTTTGGCTGTTTTAGTTCTCTTTCACAGTAGATGTTGTTGGAAAATAGTTGCACAACATGAAAGTTTCAAGTTAAGTTTCCTTTGGGGCAAAATCAGGACTGGAGACAGCACTTCAGAGAGTTCTGAGAAACTGCTCTGAGGAGGCGAGGGGAGGAGCCAGGTTATACGGGAGTTTGGCAATAAAGGGCAGGTAGTCTGAACATCAAAAGTTTATTGTTAAATAAAGAAACCAGATATCCCAAGTTAAGGAATGCAGAGCTTTCTACGTGTGGAAAGATGCAGGAGCCTGGGCTCACGGAAACTCCTTTGATATGTACCTCACCTTCTGGGGTCAGTATCTTGTGGATTTTTTAAATTAAAAAATTATTGATTTAGTTTTGACTGTGCCCGGTCCCCCTTGCCTGGCTCTCTCCCCCTTGCCTGCCCCCTCAGGCTCTCTCCCATTGTGGAGGTCAGGGGCTACTCTGTTTCTGTGCAGGGCGCCTCACTGTGGGACTTCGCTTGTTGAGAGGAGCTCTGGCTCTGGAGCTTGGGCCTGGGAGCTGTGGTGCTCGGGGGCTTCTCTCGGACCAGGGGCAGACCGTGTCCCCTACACTGCCGGGGAAGTTCTATGCCCGGTGTCCTCGCATCCTGAGCTTCCTCCGGGCTCACCGTGGGGTGGCTGCAGCCTGGTGGCTGCTGGTCGGCAGTGTTCCTTCCTCCCTGCGTCCCTCAGGGCTTGCCAGCTCACCGTCTGTGGAGGCTGCAGTCCCTGGTGACGTGACGTCCAGGTTTGTTGATGTGGCAGAGATATTCCGTTTCTCAGCTTTCCCCCAACATCTGGTGGTGCTCACTGTGCATTTACAGATAGGACCTGGAAGCATGCAAAGGCCGTCGGGAGCTCAGGGTGTGGCTGGGGCTGGAGGCCCTCGGCCTGTCTGCAGCCCCCAGACATCAGTGCTTCTTGGAGATGGCCGCCTTTCCAGGTCAGAATTTGCATCTCCTTCTGGGCCCATCTGAGGCTGGCTGCCTGCGTGTCCGGAGTAGAAGTGGGGGCCACCCTCCGTCTGTGAGCTTCGCTGCATCCTGGGTCCCGTGTGACACCCGTGCTCTCGGCTGAACACAGGCCCATGACTGCTGCCCTCCAGGCCCCTGCTGACCTCACCCTGCCCACGTCCATCTCTTTCTCTTCCTCTGATTTCCGTCCCCCTTCCCTTTGCACGTCTGACCCTTGGGGTTCCCCCTGCCCCTCTTCTGTCCCCTCACCTGGCCCATCTCTAGGTGCCGCGACCGCTGAGCTCTGCACCGGTGACAGCGTGCTCCTCTAGCTGGCACCCGCTGCAGCGGTCACTCCCATGGGGCACCCCCAGGGCCCAGGGCGCTGGCCTCAGCTAGCCGAGATGCATGTCTCGGGAGTAACGTCAATGCGCGAAGATGCTCACATCTTTCTGGTTTCCTTGATTGGAAGGAACCTTTTGATGTTCAACTGCAAGTTTCTGGTTTTGGGGTTTTTTTTCCCAAGAAACGTTCCATTGTATCCTGGCCCCTCCCCTTCCTCTTCAGAGCGGTCCTTCAGCGCTCTCTGAGGGGCTGTCTCCTGGGCTGCAACCTTCAGCTGCTTGTTGTGTTTGAGTCGCTAAGCATGTCTGACTCTTTTGCAACCCAGGGACTGTAGCCTGCCAGGCTCCTCTGTCCATGGGATTCTCCAAGCAAGAATACTGGAGTGGGTTGCCGTTTCCTCCTCCAGGGGACTTTCTCGACCCAGGATCGAACCCACATCGCCTGCATTGGCAAGTGGATTCTTTACCGCTGAGCCACGTGGGAAGCCCAGCCTTCAGTAAGGTCCCCAAATAAAACAGCTCGCAACGCAGAGGTGGCATGTTTCCCTCCAGCTGGACTCTCCCCTACTCCGCAGCGCTGCTGCTCGCTCCCCAGGAGCAGCTTCCACAGTGGCTCAGCCGTAAAAGAGTCTGCCTGCAGCGCAGGAGACCCAGGAGGCCCAGGAGACCCACGTTTGACCCCTGGGTCAGGAAGATCCCCTGGAGAAGGAAATGGCAACCCACTCCAGTATCCTTGCCTTGGAAATCCCATGGACAGAGGAGCCTGGTGGGGTACAGTCCGTGGGCTCACAAAGAGCTGGACATGATTGAGCAACTGAGCGCATGGCATTGAATGTGATTTATGTTGCATTCACATTTTGCTATATTTATTGTTTATTATTACTGTGATTGCCTCTGAACTGGTCCCTTGGTCTCCAGTTCTTCCACCCTCGGGTCCAGCTTTATCCTGCAGCCTGCATGAACTTTCTCAAATGCACAGCTTCCTGTGTTACTCTGGGTTACAGCCCTTTGACAGACCTCTGGTTACTGCAGAGTTTGGGCTGCTAGGCATGTGGGTGCACACCAGGTTTTGTGACCTGTAGTCTCCCTCCAGCCTCTGCCAGCCCGCCCCCTGCTTGGCCCCAGCCTCGTCCTCCACACTTTAGCGAGAACAAACTGCCTGCAGTTCTAGCTGCCCCACGAGATTTCCTGCGGCTGTGTCTGCTCAGACTACCCTGGGGTCTGTAATGCCCTTTCTCCTTGGTTGCCTGATGAATTCCTTTCTGTATTTCCTAATAAGCCAAGTTTCCTCTCAGGATTCATCACGCCACGTTAGTTCTTTCATAAAGCACACACGTTATTTCAATTGTTTGGGGAGTTTTTAATATATTCACGTGAACAACGAAGCAGAAGGGGAAGCCTTCCCGTCCGTCTGGATTTTAGTCTGAATCGTGACGCGTTCACGGTTATTGAAGTCGGAGAGAGGATGACAGGTGTTTGTAGCAAGTGTGTGTCTCACGTGGACCCCCTGAATTATTAAGGTGATTGTCCATGGGGGAAGGTGTCGGTGAGAATGAATACCATTTTGTCACAGGCTCTGAAATACCGTGGTTCCCTGGCCTCTATGCGGGCTCCCGGAACCTTAGTATCCTCGATGTAGAAGCAGCAGGAATTCTCTTCCCCTTCTTTCTCCTTGGGTGTCAGGAACCGACCCGCCCACCGCCCTGCTCAGCACCGCCCTCTGCTGCTGGCTTCCCCAGCAGCCCTTCCTCAGCGTCACCCCTGACCCCAGCAGGGAGCCAGGGGCAGGGCTCCCACACCCCGCGAAGGACCAGGAGTCCCTGGGGACACGCCACTTGTTCAGAGCCGCTGCGTGTCCTGGAGTGGGTTTCAGAGGGTCACGGAGCCTCTTGCCTCGGTGTGTGTGTGAAAGGGATGTCTTCCAAACGACGCGTGTGCACGTTACAGATTTCAAACGTTTTCAGTGAAAGTTCTAAACCCCCCAAAGTGAAGACTGCCTTAACCACTTAGATCCTTAGGAGGACTTTCAGACGCAGGGACCCAACTTTAAGGAAGATAAACCGCTGTCAAAGCAGCAACACGGGGGTCATGGTGACTGCGTTGCAAGCACTTCCGCCAGGTGAGCTGTTTGCCCTCTCTGGGTCTAGTGCTGAGATGGGCCCAGCCCACCTGGGTGGACGGGTGTGCGCAGCAGGGAAGGTTCACGGGCGATGGGTTCGGGCCGGATTGAGGATGGCTGACTGTATTAGCAGCAGGGCGGGCTGGGTGGATGGAGAGAAGGCGCTCAGGTACTGGTCTGTGGGCCATGAATGGGGCACACACTCACACACCCTCCAAGAGTTAGAATTTGGGCAGAGTTTTCTCACCCAAAAATCTGAAACAAAATCCCGGTTTCATGGGATTCCTTCTCGAAGTCTCCCTAACTTGTCATTTCAGGACATTTTATGAAACCACAAAGCCACAAAATTCCCAGATTACCCAATGGCCAGTCCACACTCAATAACTTGGATATTAAAGAATTTCTTGAGCCTTCCCTGGTGATCCAGTGGTTAAGACTTTGCCTTCCAAAGCAGGGGATGTAGCTTGATCCCTAGGTGGAGGCCTGGGATCCCAAATGCCTGTGGCCCAAAAAACAAAACATAAAACAGAAGCTATGTTGTATAAAATACAATAAAGACTTTAAAAATCGTCCACGTCAAAAAACATCTTTAAAAATGATTTCTTGATTATTCCTGCTTCTGGCTGTCCCTTGACAGGATTAAAAAACATACTTCACCTTTTTATGGATCATTTTGTTTTTTTAATCTTTATTTTATAGATAAAATAAATGAGCCAAGATAATAGCATTAATAATCTACTAAAAACAGAACATGGTTCTGAGGGGGAGGGATAAGTGAGGAGTTTGGGGTTAAAATACGCAGACACTGTATGTAAAATGGATAGCCAACAAGGACCTACTGCGCCACACAGGGAGCCGTACTCAGCATTTTGTAATAACCGATAATGGAAGACAAGGTGAAAAAAGAATATATAGGGGTATATATATATATATACATATATACATTTTCATATATATATGAATCTCTTTCCTATAGACCAGAAACTAGTACAACATTGTAAATTGTCTATATTTCAATAAAAAGTTTTTAAAAACAGTAATGGTTCTCACACTTTTGGGTCTCAACAGCCCTTTTGAGATTTACTGAGGACTCTAAACCCTTTTGTTTGTTGGTCATGATTACCAATATTTACCATATTAGAAATGGAAATGGAAAAAAAGAATATTGATTAATGTATGTAATAATTATACAAATAAGCCCATGTGACATTTTTTATGTAAGCCCAGATAGGTTTACATAATAAGCCTCTATAACATAAAATATTTTATTTATGCTATAGAGGCTTGGCGGGCAGGGAGGAGGTGCTCACCGGTCACCGGCAGGCCCTCTGTCTGCCTTGGCACCACGTCCCGCTGGCGCTCCTGGCCCCAGTGTGGGTGTGGGGTGCAGGGCGGCACAGCTCAGCGTCATGTCAGCAAAGGCACAGCGGCCCCGCGCTGCCTCCCTGCCTGCCTGAGTGCACCGTTGGAGGGGCAGCAGTTCACCCCTGTGTCAAGGTTAGTGAGAGGCAGGACTGCCCGCCCCGGGAGAGGGGGCGGCTGCGGCCTGGACGCTCAGGAGCCAGAGCTTGAGTGAGCAGCTCCCAGCCGACCCTGCCCGGGGCTGCGGGCTCCCCAGGGACCTGCGGGACCTCCTGAGCCCAGAGCTGATCTCCTGCACTGTCTTGCCAGAGGGCTCCGCTCCACGTTCTCGACTGTCCACGCATTGACCCCACGAGCACTGATTAGCACCTACTGCGTGTCAGGCACCGTGCCCACTCATTGACCCCACGAGCACTGATTAAGCACCTACTG
>NW_024070205.1:63147-74797 GCF_014754425.2 Oryx dammah | reverse complement strand
ACCGTGCCCACTCATTGACCCCACGAGCACTGATTAAGCACCTACTGCGTGTCAGGCACCGTGCCGGGCACTGAGCGTATGACCAGGAGTCGGACGTGGGGCTGACACTCAGTTTTCTCTGGACGAGTTGGTAGATGACCTCCATGTTGTGGGTCAGGTATAGGGAAACAGGGAGGCACGGGGCTGTGGAGCCTGGAGGAGGTTCCAAGCAGAGTCCGGGTGGTCAGAGCTGGCTTCCTGGGGGAAGCAATGCCTCTCTGATGCTTGGAGGTGGATGGAGCGAGAGAAGGCCTCTGAGAAGCCTCTGTGGTCCCAGGAGCCGAGTGTGTGGAGGCAGGGAGGCTGAGAGGGGGCCACAGGGCGGGCAGCCCACTTCGGGGTCCGCACCTTATCCTGGGGTCCGTGCCAAGGGACTAAGAGCGGGACCACCCCTGTCTAGGGCTGGGCTATGGCCAGGGATGTGGGGGTGCCTGCTGCGCTCTGGGGCCCCCGAACCCATGTGGTCCCGAGGGCCACAAGGGCCACCTGAACCCCAGCCACGGGCCTGGCCTACCTGCTGCTCCCAAAGCCGCACAGTCCAGTGTCTTACGTTTCCAGAGCTCCACAGCCCACCTCGGCGTCACTGGGCATCCTGGGCAACTCTCTCTGGAGGCGCGTCCCGTCCTCACGGGGGTCTCCCCCCAACCTCTGCCTCCTCGTCACCCCTCGCCCTGAGCTGCCGCTCACCCTCTGGCTCCCAAGGACCACAGGATTGGGTGGGGCCCCCAAGGACGATTCAGGAGAATCTCCCGGACTCAGCTCCTTAGTTAATCACATTTTCAAAGCCCCTTTGGCCAACGAGGTGGCATATTTCCATTTTTGTTGGTACAGCCGTTGTTGGTGGGGAGTAGGGGGTGGGGAGGGGCCTTGCGCAGCCAACACGGGGAATCCGTCCGCACCTCTCCCGGGCTGAGGGCACCGGTCCTGACTGTGGAGGGTCCTCCCCAGCCAGGGGCATGTCTGCACCAGAGCCTCACAGGCTCGCAGCCCCAGGACACCTATGCTGTCGGCAGGAGGGGTGCGGGCTTTGCGGGGGAGAGGTTGACCCGGGCGGATGAGCCCTGAGAAGAGGGGACTTTTTCAGGATAGCTCTAAGCAAGGGCAGGAGACAGGCTGCAGAGGCACCAATGGGGAGCAGAGAGGGGCCCTCGGCAGAGCCCCGCAGCACCGTGTGGGCAGTGGGGTTGAGGACGCTGCAGGCTGGTGAGGTGACTGGGGTGGGTGGGTGTGGGACTCTGGAGCCTGGGACAGGGGTCCGCATGAAGCCTGAGGATGAATCAAGCCCCCCCGAGGCACCACAGGGGAGGGTCCATGGAGCGGATCATGGGCAGCATGTTTTCTGAGGTTGCCTGGCCGCTGGCCTTTCAGGTTGCTTTGACTGTTTTCGTTCTATTTGTCAGCCTGTTCTCTTTGTTTTTCCTTTTCAGAAAGCAGGGTAATCCAAGCAGACAATTCATTTTGTCTTCGCCCATGTTAAGGTTTTGTATGAAAGTTATCGCGAAAGTTATCGCAAAATTTATGAACATGATAAGCCCACGCAATAAGCTCACCCCCAGTTCCCAGATTCCTTCTCTGACCCCAGCCACTCCTTGGCAGTGCCTGCCTTTGTTTTCCACCCAGGCCGCTCCACCTGGAACCCTGACCCCACATAACCTCCCAGACCCCGGTCTCTCTCCCTGGCAGCCTTCTTGTATGGAGGCTTCCCAAAGGTGACCCGACAAAAGCCAAATCAGAGCCACTTCTGCTGGCTCGAGAGGGCGGGCCCTGTGGCCCTTGGGGATGTCCCCGAGAACACTCCGGCCCACCAGCTCTGTTCCCACACTCCTGCTGCTGGCACGGCCTCGCCTGGTCTCTGCGAGGGTCAGCGTCCTGCTTGTTTTGCCCCGGCCTGGACTCCTGGCCCATGAGATGACCAACAATAATAGCCACTGGATTAACATAGCAGGCATTGTCTTCCTCTGACCAGAGGGTGGGTATTAGGTGTTCATCCATCATTCTAAAAATAGTCAGTAAACAGGTGCACACCCCCCCATGCTGCTGGCATGGGGCTGGAGCCGGGGGCAGGGGGCGGGGGGAGGGGGAGGGGGGTTAGCGCGACCAAGTTCCAGGCTCGGATGTGGGGAGCCGTCTGGGAAATCTGCCAGGAGAGGGTGTGGAGCGTCTGTGGATCCTCAAAGTCCACCAGCCCAGGGGTCAGCCCGGGCCCAGGCCCCTCGGTGCACCCCCAGCACTGATGGCCTAAGCCCCAGGGTCAGGCGCCCTCCTGGGGTGCGTACCAGAGTCTGAGGTGACGCCCAAACGGCAAGCCTCTGGCCCTCCTGGAGCCCAGTCTGGGGCCTGGTTTCCACATGTCCCTGCAAGGGATGTGGGGTCAGCGAGACAGCTTCCCAGAGCCCCACCCCTGCTTGGAGCCCCTCTGGGCTGTGGGCCCCCTTTCTGGGGCTCCCATCTCCTGGGCGTGGTGCTGTGTGCCTGGGCCCTGTGTGCCCCTGAGCTGGCACACGAGCGTCTTGGAGCCCGCTGGCTGCCGGGAGCTGCCATGGCCCGTCCATGAGGCCGTGTGTGGTGGGCAGGGGGAGCAGGCAGGGGAGGGGCGCGGGTCTGTTCTATTTTTACCAGCCAGTGGCTGCGGGCCGCAGCTTTCATAGCCTGCCCTCTGTTCTGTCCCACAGTCTGCAGTCAGCCACGAGCCGAGGCCAGCCTCACCCCCGGAGACCAAGGAAGGTGAGTGTCCCCCGCCTGGGCCGCGGCGTTGGGGCTTCAGACTTGGAGTAGGCCGGGGCCTGGACGTCGAGGAGGGCGGCTCCCGCCTGTGCAGCTGGGCTATCTGTGGACCGCCCGAGATGGCTCTGCAGGGACAGCCTCCAGCCTGTCTAGGTTGCGAGCCATGAGCGGGACTTTCCAGGCCCCCAGGAGCCCCAAGGAGAGCCTTCAGGACTAGTTTCCACGCAGTGCACCGTCTGTGGTCCCATGAGGGAGCAGGGTGCTCCGGGGCCAGAGGCGCAGATGGAGAACTTGGGGCGAGGGCAGAGGCAGCACCAGGGCGGGAGACGGAGGAGAAGCCGGGTGAGGGGGGCAGGACCCAGGCGCTGGAAGGCTGTGCCCCCTCCCCTCCCCCACTGCTCACCAGGGAAGCCCGCCACTTCTTTGTTCTTGGTCTTTGGCGACTCGCTCTGCACCCGGTGCTGTCTGCACGGTGGACGCAGCAGGAGCAGGCAGAGCGCCAGCCCTCCTCGGGGCTCCAGGGCAGAGAGCGAAGGTGGCAGGGTGTGGGGTGGGCTTCCGGGGGGGGGGTGTCGGGGGGCGCATGGGGACTGGAACCTGGGTGGGCTCTCTAACGGGGTGCGGGGCGTGAAGTCCACTGGCTGGGAGCCTGCCCCTGGCCCCGAGGGCAGATTTTCCTGCTCAGCGCTGGGGGCTGCACAAGCCTTGCTGGGGGTCTGGAGGCCTGCGGTGCCCTTGAGCTGGGGTCCAAGGTTGGGGAGGCCAGGCGGTGGCGGGGTCGAGGAGGCAGACATGAGCCCGAGGGGAGTGATCAGTGCCTTCCCCGCGCACACAGCCACACACACGCAACTCACACGCCTCACGCCCACAGACATGCGGCCTCAGCCTCTGCTCCTGCTGTCCTTGTCTCCCCCCGCCGTGGGGGCCGGGCATGTGCCTCCCACCACGGAGCTGCCTCCTCCACAGTTCTTATCGCTGGCCCCCTTGTTTTCCAGGGGACCTGTCAATGGGTCCCGGCCACGGGTGTAGAGCAGTGCAGAGCTCCCTCGGCCTGGCATTTGTCAGCAGGCAGGCGGGGGGGGGGGGGGGGGGGGGGGGGGGCCGCCCGGCAGCTTGGCAGGGGGCCGGCACCGGCTGGGCAGGTAGTGGGTCCCTTGGGAGGCATGAGCACAGCCCGAGGGCAGTGTGTCCACCTCAGGGGGCTCTGTGCCCCCAGGGCCGCTCGACAGAGGCTGTGACGGACGGAGCGGGTGCTCTCCCCAGGACCTCCTCAGAGGCCCCAGAATAAACAGCTGGCGATAAAATCTAACTTCAGCCAAGCATCTCGGGAATGTGAGGATTGTTCCGCTCCCCTCTGTGCCCCAAGGTGACAGCTGAGGCTTCGGGTCACATTCCTGCAACCCAGCGGCAGGGGGGCCCATGGACTTTCTGATGGGGGAGTCGGCGGGGGGGCTGCCCCCACTGGGGCGTCATGGGCACAGGGGAGCAGGGAGGACTGAGGCAGAGATGGAGATGGCTCTGGAGGAGACGCCGTGGCTACTGCACTCCCCCACCCGCTCCAGGACCTGGACCGAATCCAAACTCCCGACCCTGTGCGCAGCCCCCTCCCCCCATCCTCCCCCTCCCCCTCTGCTCAGGACTCCTGACCTGCTCCGCCCACCGGCCCCCACCCGTTGTCCCTGCGTCTTTGGCCCAGTGCCCACCCCCTGCACTGAATGCTCTCTGTTCAGGCTGGCCCCGAGTGTGGTCAGCCCTTAGGAACATGCCCCTTCTATGGCTCAAGGACCCCTTCCTTGATCTGGGCCCCAGACTGTGAGGCTAAAAGAGGTCCCAGGATCACTGGTCAGGGGGCTTCAAACTGTGCTCCGTAGGCAGAGCACCCCACCGAGGAGAATGGGGGTCCTGGGCTAACTGCCGCCCCCCAACCAGGGCTGGCTGGTCTGTGATTTGGCTTGAACAATGGGTTTAAGAACTAAACTTCAAGTGGAAAATAACTTCTTTGATCCCTGATTCTGCAGAGGAAAACAGCCCTGCAGAGGCTCAGGGTGAAACCAGAGTTGGACACAGGGCTTGCCCTTCCTCCTGACCAGAGCCCCTCTCCCTGCAGTGCCCCCCACAGCCCTGCCCTGGGTGCATCGCCGTCCACGTGAATGGCGCCCCCTGGAGGTGTGCCAGGCGGCAGCTTCTGGTCTTCTCGCAGACCCTCCCTCTCTGAGCCATCCGTGACCACCTGCTGCCCACAGGGCGGTCTGTCTCACCCTGTCACCCAAGGCCCCCGAGTGAGCGCCCTCCAAACACCTCTTCCGTGGATACCATTCCGGTCCCCACAGGCCTCAGCTAGCCTTTCTGGAAAGGAGCAGATAGGGAACGCTTTAGGCTTTGGCGTACTGCGACTCATGGGGTCGCAAAGAGTGGGACACGACAGAGCGACTGAACTGAAGTTGCACGTTCCGTACAGGTCTGTCACAGATTCTTTGTTTTACAATGTTTCGAGCAAAAACAGGCCGTTCCTGACCTGTGGGCTGCAGTTTGCAGATCCTGGTCCTACACACCGGCCCAGCAGAACCGCTTTTGGTTCTTCTGTTACTTATTTGCCTTCATGAGATTTCTGTCCCCAACGAGTGAACGGACAAGTGTGTGCCGCCTCCTGACCCACGGAGGGGCAGTATGTCTTTCCCTGCTGTGGACCCTCTCTCCCAGGCTGGGCGGCTGATGCAGCCCCAGGCCCAGCCAGTGCGGGTGGGGCAGGGCTGGTGTTTCTCCACTCATCGGTGGTTCCTTCTGCCCCAGGTGCCAACCTCCCGTCACCATGCCGGAAGTGTAAGTAGTCCCCTGCCCCTTCCCGGGGTCCAAGAAGGCGTGTCCCTTTGCCACAGACTTCAGATCATCTGTTCAGTGCCTGAAGCTGTTCCCCGGGAGGCCCGATCCTAAAACAGGGACGGTGCTGCATGCTGGGGTCCCCAGGGCCCCCACGAGTGCTCCCAGGGTTTGAGCAGAACTCCTCCCCGATGGCCTGCATCTCAGAGTCTGTCTGTGCTGGTGAAATGGGTGGACCATGAGCCGTGACAGTATCACCGAGTAGGTGAACAAAGCTTGGGGAGGTTCTGGCCGAGCTTCCGTCCGAGCACCCAGGACAGAAGCTTGCACAGCCCAGGCCCCCTTGAGGACCCCATCCTCCCCACCATAAGATGACTGGTGTTTCCCAGCGAGGGGCTCCAGCAGCCCACGGAGCCTGTGGCTTTTCCTCCTTGGAGTGGCCCCTCTGTGTGGTGTCTGCATTCTCTCTGGGCGCCGTCCCCGTGGCCCTGCCCCCGTCCCCGTGGCCCTGTCCCAGCCTGTCCCCGTGGCCCTGTCCCCGTCCCCGTCACCCTGTCCCCGTCCCCGTGGCCCTGTGCCAGCCCGTCCCCGTGGCCCTGCCCCCATCCCCATGGCCCTGTCCCCGTCCCCGTGGCTCTGTCCCAGCCTGTCCCCGTGGCCCTGCCCCCGTCCCCGTGGCCCTGCCCCCGACCCCGTGGCCCTGTCCCAGCCTGTCCCCATGGCCCTGTCCCAGCCTGTCCCCGAGGCCCTGCCCCTGTCCCCGTGGCCCTGCCCCCGTCCCTGTGGCCCTGCCCCCCGTCCCCGTGGTTCTCCCCACTGGAAGCTGAGCATTGTCCACACTTCCTCTGTTTTCTGCCCCCTCTGCCCCTGGCCTTCCTGTGACGGACGCCTGCAGCGAGGTGAGTGAGACCTGGGTATCTTCGTCCTGGTTGAGTCTTCAGTTGGGTGATGGGGTGCAGGGTGGACATTTGGGGAGAGGAGAGGTCTTGGGTCAAGGCCTGGGGAAGGGGTGTCCAGTGGCTGAGCAAACTCCCTGGATGTGGGGCTCCTCAAGGTCCGGGCGGTGGGGGGAGGGCCCTGTGCATGACGCCCCTCCCTGAAGGTGGTCCTGAGGTTGGGACCAGTGTGACGGCACCCACGCGGACCACCCAGCAGTTCTGCCTCGCCGGGTCTGAGAGTGCTCCAGCCCTGGCGGGCCATCCTGTCCCTGCAGAGCAGGTCCTGGGCAAAGCCACACTTGCAGGGTGGGAGGAGAGCCTCCTGGGATTAGTCCACGCCCCACAGACCCCCCCAACAATGGGATGTTGAGGGATGAGCCAGGGTCCTTGCCCCGCCCCTCAGGTCTTTGCCCCGCCTCCGCGGTGGTCCTGGTCTGTTCAGGCTGCTAAGGACACAGGCTCTGTTCAGCCAAGGTGGGCACTGCATTGGCAGCTGTGGACCCAAGGCTGGCCGAGAGAAATCAGCAACAGTGGATGGACGCTGGGCAGAGGTTCTCAGTGAGAATCGGAAAGCCTGGCTTTCAGCCGTTGTGGGAATCTCTGAGTGTCTCTGAGGCTTGTATGAATGTGAGTCCGTGGTGACTGACAGAGTGCAGGGCGGCCCCAAGCTCCCCACGTGGTGGGGAGACAGCACTGCTTGGAAGCATTTCCAAGGGTGAGGGACAGTGGACGCTGAGGCTGGCGATGACCTTAGCCACATTCTACCCCTGGCAACCACACTGACTGGACCCCAGTCAGACCCCAGGCTTTCCCAGAAGAGGAGACAGACCACACTGAACGTTGGATTAGAAGCTTGCTCCAGGCTCCAAAGCCCATTCATTTGCTCCCATGGGGACTGCTCACAGCCCATCACTTCCGCTTCACACACAGGAATGGCAAACCAAGCTGTGGTCCGGGGTCAGTCCAATAGCTGCTGGCTGGAGTGGGGTTCATGATCACCTGTGTCCAGGAGGGGACAGGAGCCCTGGGAGTCAGGGGTGGAGAGGTGACCCCTTCACTCCCCTGGAGAATGCACCTACAGGGCTGAGACCTGTTAGAACATATCTAGTCAGCAAGAGATGTCAAAGATTTTTCATAAGGGGAGAAAATATTGTTCTCTGAGAGCGATTATGTGGATAGTGTTGACGTCAGCCAAAAGTTTGACGACTGAAGCGGTCAGCTTCTTCACTGAGGAACTCACAGCTTGTTTCTCTGAAGTGAGGTGGAGTTGCCCCCAGAGATGCGGGCCGTCCTTGCTGCCTGAGGCCTGTGGTTGTCCAAACCTCACTCTGTCTACAGTCCCTCTGCTGGCCTGGGGCGGGGGTGTCTCAGCCCCCTGATTCACAGATGAGGGAGGGGTGTGCAGACCCCAGGGCCCGCACGGTGTGTTGCAGGATCCAGCGCATTGGTCAGGGAGCTGAGTCTCTGAATCTGAGGGGTTAAATCAGACAGGCACTTAAGGGACCCTGAGGCAGGGGTTCTGGGTGCTGAGGGTGATTGGACAGTGCTGGACCTGATTTCTGGTTCAAACCCTCTGCCTCAGCTGTCTCTCCTCCTTCTTCTCAGAGAAAACCCAAGATCACTGCCTCCCGCAAACTCCTGCTGAAGGTGAGTGGGTTCCAGCCTGGGGGAGACAGCTGGGGAGGCAGAGGGGTGCAGGGCTCCTTTGAGACTGGGGCGGCGGGGGAAGGGGAGATGGCGGAAGAACGGAGGCTCAGCGGAGGGAGACAGCGGAGCCCAGAGCCTGAGTTCGGGGCCTGGGGGGAGGCCGGACCCCTCGTAGGGACAAAGGGCTGCCTCTGTTTTGGTAAGTTTCCCTCTGGGTCCCACAAGGATGGGAAATGATAAGAGAAAGGTGGAAGGGCAGTCAGGCCCGGGGGTCGAGTGCCCACGTGGTCAGATGGATCCCAGGGTCTGGCCTCACGTGGTGCACACACGCCTGGCAGGTGTGGCCGCCTTGTGCACACGTGCCTCCTCAGGGGCGGGGCCAGGGCCGGCCCAGCTCTGGGCCCGCCTTCCCGCGCGGGTGCCTGGATGCTCATCTGGCTCGCCCCGCCCTGCGCAGAGCCTGATGCTGGCCAGAGCCAAGGAGTGCTGGGATCAGGAGCTCGAGGAGCGCGAGGCTGAGAAGAAGCGCTACCTGGCGGAGCGCGTCCCCGCGCTGCAGACCCGCGGGCTGTCGCTCAGCGCCCTGCAGGTGGGGGCGGGCGGGCGATGGCATGGGGGTGGGGGGTGGGGGGGTGACGGCGTGGGGGTGGAGGCGAGCAGGTGACTTCGTGTGGGTGACGGCGTGAGGGTGGGGGGTGGGGACGGGCAGGGTGGGTACGGGCGGTGGTGGGAGGTGGGGACGGGGGCGGGGGGAGAGGGGCCCCGACAGGTGACCGGGAGTGGGGCGCAGGCCAGCCCCAGCAGGCAGGTGGGCAGCACGGTGAGGAGGCCCCTTCTCCAGACTTGCCTGGCTTCCCCTGCAGACGGCTTTAAAGTTTTCCTAACATTAATGAGAGGGTAGATACCAGTGACTGCAGAGCAAAGGGGCTGGAAGGAAACAGATCTCCTTTGACTAGGCCGTGGCTATGAACTGATAAACCGTCAGGTGAGATATCCGAGTGTGAATGTGCGTGGGCGACACCTCACCCACCGCACATCGCAGCTTGCCTGGCCCAGCTTAACACGTGCAGGGCACTCACACAGCCGACAGGTGGGTGAAATCAGCTAACAGGAAGCCTATATAATGATGAAGAACTGAATATATCCTGTTATACACTGAAGATGAGAAGTGGTTGTCTGGTACGAATGGCTCTGAGTGTGTTGATGGTTCCCTGCGTGAGCATGGGGCTGCCCTGCTTGGCACCGCATGTCAGCCTGAGGAAGGTAAAAACCCAGAATTCCAAGGATCGTTTCTGCTGAACGTGCAGCAGTGCCTCACCACCACCGGCATAAGTTGAACCATCCTTAGACCAGGGACCATCCGTAAACCGAGGCTTCCAGGTGGTGCAGTGGTAGAGAATCCGCCTGCCAATGAAGGAGACTCAAGAGATGTGGGTTCGCTCCTTGGGTCAGGAAGATCCCCTGGAGAAGGAAGTGGCAACCCACTCCAGCATCCTTGCCTGGGAAATCCCATGGACAGAGGAGTCTGGCAGGCTACAGTCCACGGGGTCAGAATCAGACATGACTTATCAAGTAAACAACAATCTGTAAATCAAGATGTCATCCATGGTTCCCTCCAATTGGTGGCAGTATTCTTTATTTATTCTCATTAATTATTCTTACTTTATTATTTTTGGTTAATACACAGTTTTCAAAATTTTACAACTAACATATTCTTTTTCTCATAAGAAAACTTTCTGGCAATAAGTACATTCAGAAAGGAAAACAAAGGGCTTCCATTCAGAGTGGGGGGGTCCAACAGCCCCTTCAGGTCTCCTTGAGGGTGGGAGGTGGCCAAGGGCCCCAGGCTGAGGGGCAGAAAAGGGTCTGGGGGCTGAGCTCTCCTAGTCTCCCTTCCGGAGTCTCTGCTTCCCCAGGACCTGTGCCGTGACCTGCATGCCAAGGTGGAGGTGGTGGACGAGGAGCGATACGACATCGAGGCCAAGTGCCTGCACAACACCAGGGAGGTGAGGGGCAGGGAGGGTGGGGCCGCTGGGGAGGGAGGTGGGCTCTGACTGGCAAGTGTGGGCCGGGTCCCCCTCCCACTGCGGACTCGCCCTGGAGATGGCGGGGGAGGACGGTCTCACTGATGAAAGGCACGACTTCCTCCAGCCCGCCTCCGCGCTGGGAGAGCAGCCCCGGTTTGCCCACCCACGCACACCCTCCCAGCCTGGCGAGGACAGCTCCCCTTGGGCGCGGCCTTCCTGAGCACTGTGCCCGGGTCAGCCTGTGCGCCCAGCGGTGCTTTTATCCGTACCTGGCAGATGAGGGCCCTGAGGTTCGGCGAGGCTGGGGGCCTCGGCCCGGGTCGCACGGCAGCGGGCCTGGGACAGCCGGTCCCTGACCCCGACTCTGGCGCTCAGCGCTCCCTCAGCGTGGGGCGTGGGGGCGTCAGCTCCAGGGGGGTGGGTGGGATGCAGAGGCAGGGCTCCCGCGCCTGGGGTGGGCAGCTTGTGGGAACCTGTCCACGCAGAGGGCCATAGGGAGGGACCGGAGGAGGACCTCTAGTCTGCGAGTCATGGATCTCCCCAGAATTCCCTCCCGAGGCTGCACTCTGGAAACACCCCGGGGCGTGGCCCTGCCCTCAGTGGCCTGCTCTGAAGGCTCACGGGGAGGGACTTGGTAGAAGCGGGAATAGGAGGACGTGCCCCGCCCCCCCGCCCCAGACTCCAAACGGGGCTTCCAAACGACACATCCGTCTGTTCCCCGTCCGAGATCCACCCACCCCTGTGCCAGCAACATCGGATGGAACATAGGTGTCTGTCGATGAGGTGGTGGTGGTCACGGGCGTCCCTGGGGGGGCCTGGCCCGGAGCCCTGAGCCACCCGCTCCCTGCAGATCAAAGACCTGAAGCTCAAGGTGCTGGACTTGCGCGGGAAGTTCAAGCGCCCCCCGCTGCGGCGCGTGCGCGTCTCCGCGGATGCCATGCTGCGCGCCCTGCTGGGCTCCAAGCACAAGGTGTCTATGGACCTGCGCGCCAACCTCAAGTCCGTGAAGAAGGAGGACACAGAGAAGGTAAGCCCCACCCGCACCAACGCGGCCGGCCCTGCAGCCCCTGGGGGAGCCCCGCCCCCTGGCAGAACATTCCAGAACCCCTGGGAGACTGGGGGCGGGGGCGGGGGCTCCCCGCCCTGTTCTGGGGGAAGGAGGGCTGGGGCTGCCCCGCCTTCTAGGACAGGCTGACTGCCCATCGCCCAGTCTCTCTTGCGCCTGGCGGGCCGGCGCTCAGTCTCCGTGTGTGGCCCTCGCAGGAGCGGCCCGTGGAGGTGGGCGACTGGAGGAAGAACGTGGAGGCCATGTCTGGCATGGAGGGCCGCAAGAAGATGTTCGATGCTGCCAAGTCCCCGACCACCCAGTAGAGGTACCGAGGGCCAGCCCCCTGCTCCCGGGCCCGCCCCCAGGGCCAGCCCCCTGCTCCCGGGCCCGCCCCCAGGGCCAGCCCCCTG
>NW_024070205.1:35559-62747 GCF_014754425.2 Oryx dammah | reverse complement strand
CCCGGGCCCGCCTCCAGGGCCAGCCCCCTGCTCCCGGCCCCGCCCCTAGGGCCAGCCCCCTGCTCCCGGCCCCGCCTCCTGGGCCAGCCCCCTGTTCCCGGCCCCGCCCCCAGGGCAGCAGGGACTGCGACCACCCAGTAGAGGTACCAGGGCCAGTCCCCAGCTCCCGCTCCCGCCCACGGGACCAGCCCCCTGTTCCCAGCCCCGCCCCCAGGGCAGCAGGGACTCCAGGGTGGTGCCCCCGGGCTGGGCCTTGTGGTCTGAGGAGAGTGCCCTGAGCTGGGCTCAGTTTGGTCCCCAGACGTTCTGGACACGTCATCCCTGCTTCGGGCCCTTGCCCCTCACCTGCACGGGGCTGTGTCAGCTCCGTGGTTGCCCAGGTGTGCGCCCAGCACCACCTTGGGTGCGGATGACCCGGCCCCTCCCAGGCCCTCTGGACCCCAGACTCTGGGGCGGGGCAGCCCCTGGGTGACTGTGATGTAAGAGCTTAGGACCTGGGCTTCAGTGGTCCCCAGGACCCTCTGGCTCTGACTTTCCAAAAGTATAAGCACTTTTAACTGCCTCCTGGGGAGTCCTGCAAAGTGCCCAGCAGTGGTCCAAGAGAGACAGGGCCGTCCACTCTCCCAGGAAAATTCTGGAGAAGGCACAGAGCCAGGCCAGGTGGCGCCCTGCGTGGGTGAGCCGGGGGACACGTGACAGACAGGGTCTGTCTACAGCCCCGTCGTTTGGAGAAGCCCCCTGGAGGGGTGAAGTCCTTAAGGGTGCAGTGAGGTTGCAGACGCTGGGAGAGCAAGTCAGGGACTGACGGTGCAGTCGAGCTCGGCGCTGGGGATGACCCGCCCAGGCGGGGCGGGGACCCCGTGGGGCAGGGGGTGTGGGAGGGCTCCGGCCCGGCTGAGAGCTGAGGCCCAGCTTGGCGTTGAAGGCCCTGCTCCTCTGTCTCTGCAGGCTGCTGGCCCGGCTGCGCTACGGGCTCCCCGCCCGCCCCGCCCTCCAGCCCTGCTCGCCGCCGCTCCGCCCCGCGCCGCGGCTCCCTGCCTGCTGAGCGACCCTGGCAGGGTTGGGGTGAAGACCTCGCCTGGCGGGTGGGCGCCTGCGGGTCTCGGGCCCCCTGTGCCTGTTGCCTGCGGGCGTCACGCCCCCCCCCCCCGCCCTGCATTAAAGCCAGTGTCCCGATCCCCCGCGGCTCTGGCTGTGAGTACCCAGGGGAGGGGAGGCGCGGAGGCCGTGCGGGCTTCGGGCAGACACACACAGAGGCACGCTAAGGGCATTTCACACAGCGCAGCCTCACCCCGAGGGCTCAGCTCAGTGCAGCCTGACTTCCGGCCGTCAGTACGGAACTCAGGAGCTTCGCACTTCAGCCCCCGGCCCTGCCGCTCCGCAGGGCCGTTCCGCAGGCCCCTGTACAGGGGCCCTGGTGTCCCTGACCCTCGGGCTGAGCCCCTGGCCCAGCCAAGGGGACGCCCGGTAGTTGCAGGCCCGGCCACCAGGGGGGGGCCCCTTACACTGCCCTGGACTCTGTCCCATCCCCGGTCAGCGTGCCATCTGCCAGCGGAATCCCCGCCGAATTTCCCTTCACACTTCTGACAGGCAGTGTGCCCCGGGACTGATTATTCCTAAGGTGGGGCAGTCAGGGGTCTGTCCTCTAGGTGAGGTCCTTGCTCCATCCCTCAGGCAACTGGACCAAGTCCAGTGCGGGCTGGAAGTCTGCTGGGATGGAGCAGGGGTCTGGAGGCACACGGGGGATAGTGGCCCACGGAGCGGGGACCAGCGTCTGGGCTCGGAGGGTCTGGCTTTTCCGGGTGGTGTCATGTGAGTCCTGAGCCATATCCTCCAGGGAGTGGCTGCTCCCTGCCCTGGCCCTGGGCTTCTTGGCCGCCCAGCACTGGTCGCAGGAGAGGCTGGGTTGAGTGCAAAGCCCTCCGCCTGCCTGTGAGTCCCTGCTCTGCCCTCTGCTCCCAGTGTGTTACCTGCCATAAATGCCCGAAGCTGGGAGCAAAGTGCAGCGCCTGGGGCCCTGGGGCAGGGCCTGGCTCCTGTCTGCCTGCCAGCGCCCGAGGGACAGCAGCCTGGAGGAGCTGGGGAGACTCCTGCTTCTGTCCTGGCTGCAAAGAGCTGGGTGAGCAGAGAGGCACAGCTCCTATAACACGGAAACCCTTAGGCACAGACACGCCCAGACACACACACACACCCACACACTCCTAGCTGCAGAGCCTGGCAGGCAGGGCTGGTTCACGCCACAGAGCCTGGCTTGCGCTTCGCACCCAGGCAGTCCCAGCGCCTCTTCCCTGCCCCAGGGCCCCTGCAGACGGCCTGGGTCCAAGGCGTGACCCCCGCCTCTGCCCTTGGAGGCCCCGGGGTTGCAGAGGCAGCTGTCAGTTTGCTGGCTGACTGTCGAGCTGGGTCCCGGGCACTGGGCCCCACCCTGCCTTACAAACCGAGGCCTGACTCAGAGCAAACGCCCAGTGCAGAGAGCCCACGGGACGGGGCCAGACCTCTGTTACCTACTGCGTCCCCCGTGGGCTGGATGGGGTGGGCCGGGCTGTGGCCACAGCAGGGACTGGGCAGGAGGCATGATCTCTGGAGAGACGCCCACCCAGTCCCCGCTCACTTTGCAGGGACCCGGGCTGGCCACAGGCAGAGCAGAGCTGGGGTCAGACCAGCGGCCGCAGCACTCACTCTGTGCCAGGCTCCTCTCTCCACACCTGATTACTCCTCAGACATTCACACCCCCTGAGAAAAGCACCACCACCACCACCCCCATTCTCCAGAGGGGAACATGGAGGCAGAGAAGTCACGGCTCCTGAGCGAGGGGCCAGGACTGAACCATCTAGTCTGTAAGGGCCCAGACTGTTAGTCATGACTAACAACACGCTTTGTCAGCATCACTCATTACATTCTCACGGAAACCTAAGGCTCAGATCCTGTTACTTCAGATCCATTTACACACGAGCAGACAGAGGCTTGGAGAGCTGAAGTCATTCACCACAAGTTTTGGGGTTTGACAGCTGCAGGCTGGGGACAGGGATCTGGGGGTCACCCTTTTCTGGGATCAGGCTCAACAGAGCCCAACCTGTAACTTTCCAGAAGGGACGTGGCTGGGGACCAAGGGCAATACACACACACCTTGGAGTTTGCCTGTCTCCACAGAGGGGAAAACATTCAAATGAGATACAGATGCCCCCGATGGGCTAAGGGTTTCCCCCTACCAGCGGGGACATAGACCTGCAGTGGTGCCTCCGGGTGGGGTGTAGGGGGTGCAGATCTGCTCCTCCTGAGGACCCCTGGGTGGAATGCCTCCCACATGTGCTCCCGCCAACCCCGAGCTCTGTATCCTCGTGGCAGGAGGCTGAGCCCACTCTCCGCCTAGAGGCCCCCTCACAGCGGGCTGGCTCCGGCCCGGGGCCACGGGGACTGAAGGGCCCGCCACGGAGGAAGCCCGTTAAACATTAGCCCCAGTGGCCCCCCACGAAGGGAGGCAGGCTTCCCGCAGGGTTCCGGGCTGGCCAGCATCGTTCCAGGTGGGTGACCAGGCTGCTGTCCCAGCCAGGGACAGGCCGCTGGGACTGTGGGGGCGGCAGCCTCCTCTCCTGACCCCCAGAGCAGCCTGTGGTTACAGGGGAGGGACGGCCTTGCATCCGGGACACTTCCTGGTGGATCCGCGGGTCCCAGAGAACATGAGCCCCTCGGTGTCTGGAGGCAGAGACGGAGTGGCTCTTTGAAGGCCCTAACGGGGCTGAGACCCAGGGCCGGACTCTCTGCAGGCGGCAAGGGCAGGGCCCGGGGGCCTGGGCAGGTGATCCCTCTGGCTCCGCACCACTGGGCTCCACGGTCACACGGGCAGGGTGAGCCCGCCCTTGGCTCTGGGCTCAGCAGAGAAGTCTGGTCTCAGCTGGGCGCCAGGACAGCCATTCCCACGCCGGAGCCACATGGAGGAGTGTGTGTGTGTGCGTGTGTGTGTCCATCGGAAGGGGTGGGCCTGGTGTGTGTGCCCCTGTGCACGGGGCTGTGAGGGCGCTGGCTTGCCTGCCTGGGTGTGATGGATGGCACGCGCCCCTCCTGTTAGAACGGCCCAGATGGCGACGCTGATCAGATCTCTGCCCCAACTGCTACTGCTCCGCGGCTTGCTGGGAAACCTGGCCTTGAAGTTTCTGTAAAGGTAGTGTGTTCAGTGGAAAGGGTTCTCCTCTGTTCAGACATGCATCAGTCAGTCAGTTCAGTCGCTCAGTCATGTCCGACTCTTTGCAACCCCATGAACTACAGCACGCCAGGCCTCCCTGTCCATCACCAACTCCCGAGTCCACCCAAACTCGTGTCCATCCAATCGGTGATGCCATCCAACCATCTCATCCTCTGTTGTCCCCTTCTCCTCCTGCCTTCAATCTTTCCCAACATCAGGGTCTTTTCTAATGCGTCAACTCTTCGCATCAAGTGGCCAAAACATTGGAGTTTCAGCTTCAGCATTAGTCCTTCCAATGAACACCCAGGACTGATCTCCTTTAGGATGGACTGGTTGGATCTCCTTGCAGTCCAAGGGACTGTCAAGAGTCTTCTCCAACACTACAGTTCAAAAACATCAATTCTTCAGCATTCAGCTTTCTTTATAGTCCAACTCTCACACCCATACATGACCACTGGAAAAACCATAGCTTTGACTAGACGGACCTTTACTGAGAAAGTAATGCAAGTCTTAATTTCATTATTTTAGTATCAAATATGTTTTACTTATGGGGTGGGAGTACAGGAGGTGGTAATGTCTTTTAATTTCTTACTTCAAAAAACAATATGGTACCATTTGTATATTCATATTTTAAAAAAGTATTAATTTGGGAAAATCCAAAGTCAGGGAACCACTGCCCTGGATTCTTTAGGGTGTGGGTCTTACCTCTCATGTGGGAACCGACACGTCAGGCTGACTCACAATCCTCCTGGCCTGGGGCCCACCAGTCTCCACTCTGGCTCCTGGGGAAAAAGAAGCTTCCTTATGTCCTATGTAGACAGGAGTTGGAGGCTGGGAATTCCAGAGCCTGACATCTTCCTTGGGAGGGGAAGAGAAAGGGGCTCCCCCTCCCACTGGCTGTGGAGTCTTGAAAACTCCTGTCCTGGAGCAGGGGTTCCTGGGCTGGTAAGCCCTGTCTTCTTGGATTCTTCCAGGGGAAGTGGCCACTGCAGCCTCACAATCACTAACGTTCCCTGAACCAACCTCTAATTTTATGAACTAGGGGGTTGCAATTCAATATCTTGTAATAATGTTTAGCAGAAAATAATCTGAAAATAAGAGAATGACTGGTTATACAAGTGTATCTGTGTAACTGAATCATTTCGCTGCATATCAGAAACTAACACGACACTCCGATTAAGAAGCACTAGGTGATCGCAAGTGCTGTTGGAGCCCCCGTGTGTCCCTTTCCGACCATGGCCCTTTCTCTCCCCAAAGGCAGAGCATCCTCGGTTTGTGTGTCATTCCCCTGGTGCTTCCTGTTTCTGGTTCCCGAAACAATACATTGTATTTGTTTGTCAGTCTGACATAAACGCATGCTTTCTGCTTTGAAGTTCATCAGAGGGAGAAGGCAATGGCGCCCCACTCCAGTACTCCTGCCTGGAGAATCCCAGGGACGGAGGAGGCTGGTGGGCTGCCGTCTATGGAGTCGCACAGAGTCGGACACGACTGAAGCCACTTAGCTGCAGCAGCAGAGGCAGGGATTGTAGTAAAAGAAGAAAATGACAAAATACCAACATTTATTCACCCATTTTCCTGTGAACAGACCTCTGGGTGGTCTCCAGAATTTTGCGGCTGTAACCAGTGCTGCTCAGAGAGTCCTGTTGGCGCCTGTGGTCACAATGCCGGGCCAGCAGCCCTCGCTGGGTTGTACCACGGATGCTCTTGCAGCAACTTACCATCAGGGCGACCCCGATCCTGGAGAAGATGGGTCCTGGGTGCTGAGAGACCCGACCCAGCCCCCGTCTATGGCCTTGGGGGTGTCTGGTCTCCTTCCCAAAGCAAGCTAGTGCCATTGTCCAAGCCTAGACATGGGCAAAGGAGGCACCCCCCCCTCCTCAGGACGCTCGGGTGTCAGGGCACCGCACGGCATGGATGCGCGGAACACCGCCCCTGCCTCGTGAGTGTCCCCTCTCCCGCTGCCTGTACGTGCCCCAGGGGCTGTGTGCTGAGCCCATGCTGGGCACCTCCCTGCTGTCTCACGGCCTCCCTGTCCAGTGGGTTGGCCAGGGGCACTGCTGACCTCACGGGCTGTGGGCGGCCCCACGTTGCGCCCTCTCAGGCCCTGGGTCTCAAGATGCTGAGCCTCAGGCCCCGGGGACACCTGCCCTTCTCACCCCTGCTGCAGTGAGGGGCGCCCGGCCTTGCCCCCCACCTACGGCCAGCCCCGTGACCACTCGGCCTTCTGGAGCTCTGCCGATGCTGCTGCCCCTCCTCTGGGCTGCCGGTGCTCAAGCCCCTTCTTTCTTTTATAGACATAAAAGTAACCCCTCCGCGGTGGCCTCCCCTCCCCAGCCTGACCTCTCGACCCTCAAAGTCTCAGGGGTTTTCCCGCTCAGATGCCGTTCACCTCATTTCAGGCCTTTCCTGTTCTGCGGGGTCACAGCCAAGCCCCCCTCGAGGCACGGGAGCGCCTCTCCCTGCTTCACCGCCTCCCGCTCACACGCGTGCGTCTTCACTTGCACCCTGTCTTGTAGCCGGTCTGTTGCCACCTTCTCTAACGAGTGAATTTGTTTCACTCAGCCTTCAAGCCCAAGCTGGATGTCCCTGCCCTTCAAGGTGCCCAGTCCCTCCGTTAGAATGAGTCTCTCCTGATGACACAATTTTAATTTTCATCACAGCTTGTCTTCTAAAAACAATTATTTCCACTGGAGAATAATTGCTTTACAATACCATGTTGGTTTCTGCTATACATCAACATGAATCAGCCATAGGTGTGCGTGTCCCCTCTGCCTCAACCTGTCGTGAACACAGGGTGCTGTATGCACCACGGAGGAGTGCGTGTGAGCAGGTGAGCTTGTGCACATCTGTGTGAATGCAAGTTTAGGAGCACACGTGTGTGTGCCTCTCCACTGCCCGAGTGGGGGTGTCTTGGAGTCAGGAACCAAGTCCCCAGCATCTTTGAGTCACTGAAAGCCACCACCGTTTGCTGATTGCAGCAGGAACTGTGTTCTCCCACAAAGATGTGGGCAACCCCTAAGCCCTACCAGCTGTGAGTGCCAGCCTCTGCAGATACGATCAGGGTGGGCCCTGGGCAGGGACTGGTGTCCTGATAGAAGGGGGACTTTGGACACGGGCGCAGAGAGGCCGGCACGGCTCCCCGGGCTTCTGAAGGCAGATGAGTCACGCAGCCGCAGGCCCGGAGCCACCAGAACCACTGGTAGCAGGAGGATGCAAGACGGATCCTGCCCCAGGGTCTCTGGGGGAGCGTGGTTCTCTGAGGGAAGCCCCCGGAACTGTGAGGAAATAGACCCCTGAGCTCTGCAGCCACCGAGCCGGCGACACGTGTTTCTGCAGCGCTGGCACTGTGCGTGGGTAGCGAGTGCCCAGGACGCAGAAAGGGCCCGCCCTCAGCGGGCTGCAGGGGCTCTGACACGCACAAAGCTCACTTCCCCACGTCTCCGGAGGGTCTGCGCACCAGCCTTTCCTGTCCATAGCGCCAGTGTTGGAGTTTGGACTTTTAGAGACACTCCCAACTGCTGGCTTTACCGAGTGGCCCTGGAAGGGCTGGGCTTCCAATGACAAGGGATACTTTTCTTTCTCAGGTGACAAACCAAGGGAAGGACATTTTCTGGGTCCCTGAGGACAGCAGGTGCCCCGGAAGGGGTGGCCCCGAGTCCCAGCATGCAGGGGCCGGGTTGTTGCCACCCCGTCTTCCCCTCTTCTTCTCCCCCTGGAGGAGCCAGTGGCCCGGCCTGCCTTGGCCTCTGCATGGCCTTGGGTAGCTCTCACGGCTCACCCCAGGTTCACCCGCATTCAGCGGCAGACTCATTTGACCCCCACAACCTGGAAGGAAGCTGAGTAAAGTGTCATCTCTACTACCCAGAAGAGGAAACAGGTGACTGGCCCCAGGTCACATGGCCCATCCATGCCAGTGCCCAAAGCCTGGCCTCCAGCTCTCATTCCTTGAAAGTCGTTCAGCTCCTTTAGCCAAGAAGGAGGACTCCCTGGAGGAGGGGGTGTTTGGGGAGGGGGCTGCCTTGTGTGCCCAGGCCTTTTGCTCAGCAGCAGGCTAGCCCTTCACTGGGGATCTCAGAGCTGGGAGGCCCTGTAGAGACCACTAGCTCCGGACCAGCGCCCCAAGGCGGCCAGGCTGGCCAGCGAGACCCAGCAGGCCATGTCGTTTCCGGCCCTCCTGCACCTGTCTTCTCCGACTGGTGTCGGGGGTTGCACCTCCTTCCTCTGGCAGCGGCAACAATTCTGATGCGCAGGGAAGACAGGATTCCTCTGCTAGGCACTGACCCTCCCTGGTCCCCTGAGGTCCTGCTGGATGGGAGGCGCGCGCAGCGGACGTGCACCTAAAGAGGGCCAGGTGGTTCTTCACTCGCTCTTCACCGCGCTACTCCCCTGCTCGCTGTTCCCCTGGGGGGCAGCCGGCCGGGTTCAACCCCCTGCCCCGCCAGCCCGAAGCCTTGGCTTCTCCCGAGCCCTGAGCGCTGCGTGTGCAGAAGGGATCCCGGCTCTTCTTTCTGGAGAGGCGGGCTTTGCACGGGGCGTGCCCGCAGTTTTCCGCGCCCTGCGCGCTCCTGGGGAGAGCTCTTTCTCCGGACCCAAGATGCGCGCCTGCCCGCCCGCTTCCCAGCTGGGTTTAGCGTGGTCGAGCCGGTCGGCGGGCGGAGAGCGGGCTTGACCCGGGGCACCCCACTCCCGGTTGGGCACCCGCCGGAGGGGGCGGCCCGGCGGGCTGGTTCGACAGGTTCCGAGCAGGAAGTCTCGGTCCCCACCCTGGGCGGCCGCCCCGCCCCGCGCGGCCTGGGCGCCTGTCCGCCCGTCCATCCGTCCGTCTGTCCCTCGGTGTGGCGACCGGTCTAGGGCGCAGGATCGGGAGGCCGGGGTGGGGACCGGGGAGGCTCCGTCCGCGACGCCCCCAGCTGCAGGCCAATCCGAGGCGGCAGGCGGTGCGGCTGCGCGGCGGCGCGGGCGCGGCCCGGGATAAGAGGCCAGGTGAGCCTACCTGCGCCGCGGGCGGGGCGCGGGGCGGCGCGGAGTGGACGGGACGCGCGGCGGTCTGGCGGCATGTCGGTCAGCAGGAAGAGCTGGGCCGCTCTGTCCAGGTGAGCCGGGGTCCTGACTGCTCCGGGGGCCACAGAGTCGGGGCCACGCCGCCTAGCCCCCAGGGTTCCGGCCCTCCTTCCTCCTTGGGGACGCAGGCCCGAGCAGGCTGCCTGCGGAGGGCTGTCCAGCCCGGAGAGGCCGCTCTGGGGGCTGGGGAGGCGTGCAGGAGGTAAACGGCCAAGTCTCAGCTTCTGAGCCGCCCCTGACTGCCTGTCTTTCTCTGGAGAGTCTGAGAGGCCCCTCCCGGGAGGAGGCGGCCACACTGCCTCGCAGGGTCAGTGAGTAGGCCGAGTGGGCAGGTGCCCTCCCAGGGATGAGGCTCAGGCTCTGGGCACAGCGTTTCGGGGTGCTGTCGGGGCTGGGAAACCTCACCCTTGGCGCTCTCCCTTTCTGCGCTTCAGCCTTCACTCACGAGCGGGGCTTTCAAAGGGTCTGGGGACTGGGTGTCTCGTCCTTGTCTGCTGGACATCTAGTCAGGGTCAGAAAAGCCTGGGGGGTGGGTGTCCAGGAGGCAGCACCCTCATGTGATTGGTGACCCTTGAACTCCTCTTGGGGTCCCCCAAGAGCATCTCCTGACCCCCCCACGCCATCCCTAGAAGACTGAGGCCCATATAGTGGATGGGCAGGAGCTGGGTCCCTACTCCTTGACCCAAAGGCTCTTGCTTGGGTGGTGAGGCCAGGCTGCCTCTGCAGGTGTGGGCAGCCCCTCCCATCAGGACCTTGACCCTCCCCTCCCTCCACCCGCCAAGGGCCCCAAGCTCCAGGGACCCCCCATGGCAGCACCACCCCCCCCCCAGGGCTAGGGTCCCGCTGGACTCTCTGTCCTCACTGCTCTGTAGCAGAGGCCTGTGGGGTCTGGAGAGGGGAGGATACACTCTAAGAAAGGAGGCGCTTGGTGCTCTGGACGGGGGCCCAGCGTCTCAGAGGCCAGTCACACCCAGGGAGGGTCTGTGCAGAGGGTGGGGCTGGCAGTCAAGGTCTTGGACTCTGCGTGTGGGTCTGATGCGGGAGTGTCTGTGTTTCCAGGCAGGGCCTGTCTGTGTTCGTGTGTGTGTATGCACATGCACGTGTGGGCCTTGTGTAGTGTGGAGAAGTCTGGGTGGGTGGGAGGTTCTGACATTGCCGTTTGGGCCTTGGGCGTTTGCGTCCGCTCAGATGTCCACTGAGGATGATGGTGCGGGGTCTGTTCTTTGCTGGCTCTCGCTCAGAGGCCCCAGGCTCCTGTGGCTGCAGGGGTGGGCTCGAGTGCCCTGGGGAAGCAGCCCTGCCTCCCCAGTGCCCTGGGCAGCAGCAGCTTGCCCAGGAGGCAGCTGGAGCTGGGACCCTCCGCCCCACTCCCGAGAACAAGCCCCAGCTGGCAGAGGGAAGGGCTGTGAGTCACCGTCAACCGAGCTCCCAAGGCGAGGGTGGGGGGCGCTGAGGAGGGGGCGAGGAGCGTGGCTCCAGGCAGGGCCCAGGTGGGCAGCGGAGGGACAGCGGGCCCCCCATCCTTGGTGCCAGGTCGAAATACAGACACCCAGCCCTGTATGGGCACCTGGCGCTCTGCCCTCTCCTCCCCATGAGGCGGGGCAGGCCTGTCTGCGGGGGGTGAGGGTGGGTCAGCTGCCCAGGACAGAGCGGCAGGGGATTAATCATTTCCCCGCCCGGCCTCCCGCAGCCCTGCCACCTCCCAAGCCGTCTGGTTCTCCCTGGCACCTCTCCCTAGACCGTCAGGGCTGGAGGGGGTCTTACTGACCACCGACAGTGGCCCCTTGCCTGGGGAGTCCGGCTCCCCTCGGGCAGCACACTAGCCCCGGGTCACAGGGCCTGGTGTCAAGCCTGCACCAGCTCTTCCCCTCTCAAGGTCTGCACGTCCTGCCCTTTGAGCCTGGGCCTCCTTGGAATGCCCTGGGGCAGCCCTGTGTCCTCCCCTGCTAACCCTCCCCAGGCAGCTGAGCCCTGACCTGTCACACAGCAAATTTCTGTGTGCAATTCCCTTAGGAAGGAAGGGTTCTGCTGGTCAACCTGCCTGCAGGGACACCCCTGCCCTCAGCTGCTGACCATGGGCAGGGCAGACTCAGGAAGAAGGGTGTGGGGGAGGGAGCTGAACTGGCTCTCTCCTGGACAGCGGGCAGGGAGTTTCCTGAACCACAGAAGGGAACAGGAGATCCCTCCCTCTAAGGATGGAGCATGGGGGCTGGCAGGCCTGGGTTGGGGGAGGTGCAGGGGCAGCTGCTGGGGCTTTAGCTGGAGGCCGTGGCTGGGACCCCCGGGTGTCAGCGTGCACTGACCCTGGTGCTCTAGACAAGCTGTTGGCTGCTGGGTCTCCCCAGACCTGCTTCCCCAGGCTGCACCGGAGCTCAAGCGGGGCTGGGGAGTCCCACACCTTCCGGCCCCTCCCAGGCACCCCACTCCCTCTGACTGCTTAGCTCCTGGGCTCCTGAGAAGGTGGAGACTCCCTGGGCACCCTTCCTGGCACTGGGCCTGTGGTTAACAGGCTGCCCTGGCTGGGAGCCTCGGCTCCGTCTTTTACTGGCCACCCTGCCGTGGGTACCTTGCTAGTCCAGTGCAGAATGGAGGTGCCCCCCCCGCCCCCGCATTCCTCAAGGTTGTGGGGGCCTCTTGTCAGTGGCACTTGTGAGCACCCAGTGCTGTCTAGGCACATGTCAGAGCCCTCACTGCTTCCTTTGTTTATTGGTTTACTGGTCACTGCACTCACCAAACACGTGTGCTTCTGAGCGCTGAGCACTGCTCTGGGCCCTTTGTTGTTCAGTCCCTCAGTCACGTTTCTGCGACCCTATGACCGTGGCAGGCCAGGCCTCCCTGTCCTTCACCAACTCCCGGAGCTCACTCAGACTCATGTCCATTGAGTCAGTGATACCATCCAACCATCTCATCCTCTGTCGTTCCCTTTTCCTCTCGCCTTCAGTCTTTCCCAGCATCAGGATATTTTTCAGTAAGTTGGCTCTTCCCATCAGGTGGCCAAAGTATTGGAACTTCAGCTTCAACATTGGTCCTTCCAATGAATATTCAGGGTTGATTCCCTTCAGGATGGACTGGTTTGATTTCCTTGCTGTCCAAGAGACACTCAAGAGTTTTCTCCAGCACCATAATTCAAAGGCATCAATTTTTTGGTGCTCAGCCTTCTTTATGGTGCAACTCTCACATCCATACATGACTACTGGAAAAATCGTGACTTTGACTATATGGACCTTTGTTGGCAAAGTGATGTCTTTGTTTTTCAATGCACTATCTAGGTTTGTTATAGCTTTCCTTCTAAGGAGCAAGCATCTTTTATTATCATGGCTGCAGTCACTGTCCACAGTGATTTTGGAGCCCAAGAAAATAAAAGCTGTTGCTCCTTCCACCTTTTCGCCATCTACTTGCCATGAAGTGATGGGACTGGATGCTGTGATCTTCGTTTTCTGAATGTTGAGTTTTAAGCCAGCTTTTTCACTCTCCTCTTTCATTCTCATCAAGAGGCTCTTCAGTTCCTCTTCACTTTCTGCCATAAGGATGGTATCATCTGCATATCTGAGGTTGTTGATATTTCTCCCGGCAATCTTGATTCCAGCTTGGGATTCATCCAGCTGCATTTTGCATGATGTACTCTGCATATAAGTTATAGACATAAGTTATTAGAGTCTGCATATAAGTTATAAGGGTGATAATATACGGCCTTATTGTACTCCTTTCCCAGCTTTGAACCAGTCCATTGTTCCATGTCCGGTTCTAACTGTTGCTTCCTGACCTGCATCCAGATTTCTCAGGAGGCACGTAACGTGGTCTGGTATTCCCATCTCTTAAGAATTTTCCACATTTTGTTGTGATCCACACTGTCAAAGGCTTTAGCGTAGTCAGTGTAGCAGAAGTAGATGTTTTTCTGGAATTCCCTTTCTTTCTCTATGATCCAGCAGATGTTGGTAATCTGATCTCTGGTTCCTCTGCCTTTCCTAAACCCAGTTTTACAATCTGGAAGTTCACAGTTCACATCCAGTTGAAGCCTAACTTAAAGGATTTTGAGCCTAACCTTAGCAGCATGTGAAATGAATGCAGTTGGCCAGAAGTTTGAACATTCTTTGGCACTGCCCTTGGCCTTTGGGTACCGTATATTCATTCCTGGGGCTTTACCTGGCCCCCTGGGAGCCTGACCTCCACCCCTCCTGTCCTTCTCTCTCTTTCCTTCTCTTAAGAGGTGTAGCTCTTTGTTTGGTGGAGATAACGTTTATCTTGGGCTGGGGGGTGTGGTTGGGGGGGTGGCCACATCACTGAGGTGAGCAGTGGGGTCTTGGTGTACAGCTGGGGGTCACTTCAGGTCACCTGGGCTGACACCCTCTGGGCAAGGAGCTGCCTGGGGTGAGTCACTTCCCTGAGACTAGGCTCCGACAGATCACACGCTGTCTGACCCAGGTTCCACCAACAAAGCAGCAGCTCCCCTGAGGGCTGAGCGGCCTGTGCGGGAACAGGCTTGCTCAGGCCCAAGGAATCCTGGGTGTTCCATCCCTACCTGGCCACAGGTGTGCTGGGGAGTCCTGTCTCTGTGGGCCAGTCTCCCTGTGGGGGGGTGGTCTCTCATCTCTGCAGCGCATGGCTGACCCAAAACTGTGGACTCGAGGGAGGGTCAACAGGGGGAGGGCTGACTGTGTGGACCCAGGGGAAGCCATGTGCAGGGGACCTTTCTGACCTGGACGAGGCATTGGGGCCTGGGTGGAGGGGCCGTGGGTTCCCGTGGAGTGAGTGATGGCAGAGGCCTGGGGTGGTTCGGTTTCCACCCCGTGATCAGGCCGTTGAGCCTGGGCTGGAGCCCTTCCCACCCACTCGGGGGGAGTCAAGCCCTGACAGGCAGGGGCGCTGAGGTCTGTACTGCCAGCGTGCCTGATGGCCAGGTGTGGGCAGGTGCCAGTGCGGGGCCTAGGGTTTGCTGCCCCTCTGTGCTCCCGTGTGTCAGGCAGAGGTCTGGGGACCTGTGAGGAGGGGCGCCCTGCCCCCTCCTGGCCCCACGCTTGGTGGCATGCATGCTCTGGGTTCCGTGGTGAGTGCCCCCCTGCCCCATGGCCTTTTCTCTCCCCACGGGACAAGCTACCCACACTTTGTTTGCAAATCTCTGATACCGCTTCTTGTTAACCCTTCTCAGATGCTGGGTGTCACCAGCTCCTCCTGCTGGAGCCCCCTGGTTGTCTCTTGTCCAGTCGGGCTCTTTTTAAGGATCTGGGAGCGTCTTTGCCCAGCACTGCCCCGGTGGGCCCCTTCCTGTGGTCCCAGCACATCCCCTTCCTGCGGCCCACCAGACTGGCTCCTCCCTCCTCCATCGAGTGAGTGTCTCCTCACCCTTCACGTCCTCCCGCCCCCGCCACCACTGCTGCAGACATCTCACTGAAGCCCTCCCTCCCTGATGGCCCCCAGCCTTCTAAAAGCACCGCCAGGAGCTGCTCAAGGCCATTTTCCTTCATTTATCTCGTTTCCTCGCTGGCCTCCCATCCCCATCCAGCAGCAAACCCATTGGACTCTGCCTTCAAATTGTGTCCCGAATCCATCACTTAAGTCTCCTAGTGGCTCCCCACACAGGGAGTGAACCCGCGTCTCCCTCGGTGCCCAATACCCGCCCTGGCACCCCTTCTGCTTAGTCCAGCGCCCCCCACCACTGCCACACACCCCAGCCAGGCCTGGGCTCGCGCTCTGCCAGCACGCCCAGCTCCTCGGGGCTCTGTCCCCTCTGGCGCTGCCACCCCTTGTCCTTGGTCCCTCCTGTCCTTTTGTTCACGAGCGGGGGAGCCCTAGAACCCGCTTGTGTGTGGATCCTGCTCAAAAAACGTGAGTTTACTAAACACCAGGTCAGTGAACATGACGCTGGGCCTGAACGAAGAGGTCAGGGTGGTGGCGTGGCTCCTGCCCCTTTTAGGGAGGAGGACTGGGGAGGTGCAGGGAAGTGACCCCCCCCTTAGGTGGGGGGATCAAGCAGGCTGTCTGACCTGGCCCTGCAGAAGTCTCCCCAGGGGCCGGGGGCTCTTTCCTTTAGGAAGCTTCTTAGATAGCTTTTATGTCATTCAGTTGATAAAATCTGTGGGTTTCCCCCTGGAAACGTGCCTGCTCCTCCCGTGATACTTCTTCCGTGGTTGCATGTGAGGCTCTGTAGAGGCAGGCGAGGCCGCGGTAGGAACAGGGCAGCGGAGAGGCTGGGGAACAGGTTTGGGCGCTGACCAGGCGGGGGCCTTACCACCCTGCAGGGATGCTGGGAGGCGAGAGGGTGGCCTTCCCTGGACTCTTCTGATCGGGGCCCAGACAGTGCTGGACGGTACCCCCGGACCACACGGCCCGGAGCTTCTCCTGCGGCCCCTCGGGAAGCTCCGCCTCCTTTCCCCGCGGGCCCCGCCTCCCTCCTCGCGGGCCCCGCCTCCCCCCCCGGGGGGCCGCCCCCCCCCCCCCCCCGCTTCCCTCCCCGGGGGTCCTGTCCCCCAGGCCGTCCTGTCCCCCCACTGAAGTCCAGCCCTTTGCCTCCTGGGGCAGAGCGGGGCTCACTTCCCTTTCTCCGTGTTTGGCGGGTGGGTCTGTGACCCCACAGTTCCCAGTGACAGGCTGGCCCAGCTCAGTTCCTCAGAGATTCTTTGTTCTTTGGCTAGAATTGGGGTGGGGAGCTGGGGGAAGGTAGGTGCTTGGGCAGGTGGGTGAAGATGACTGGTGGGAGGCTGGGGCAGGGCGCTGTAGGGACACGGGGCTGGAGGCGGGATGGTGGAAGGCAGGGTCCGGGGTATGTCTGTGAGGGGGACTAGCTCAGAGAGTGACTGTGAGTGACTGTGGCTGGGAGAGTGACCAGGGGCCAAAGGCAGGCTGTGCCCCTCGCTCCTGCCCACGGGAGGGCTGGGAAGGCTGGTTTTCGGAGGTGAAGGAGGCTGACGGAGCGCCTAGGTGGTGAAGGAAGTGATGCTGGGTTCCCACTTGGGGATGGCTGGTTCATCTGGGCTCTCTGTCTGGGGGGCTGGGACATCCCGGGGGAGCTGGGGAGCTGGGACGTTTCTCAGTAGCTGTTCGTCTAAGAGCCTCAGATCAAAGCCGGGCTCTGCCAGGTTCACCTGCCTCCCTCGGGCCGAGCAGCGACCACCCGGCCACGTCCCTGGGCGCCCAGGCAGGGGGGACCCCCGTTCCAGTGGGGGTGCGGGGGCGCCCAGGCAGGGCGGACCCCCGTTCCAGTGGGGGTGCAGGGTGAAGTCCGGCCCGCTGGCCGCTCCCCACAGTGTTGGCTGGAGGGATGCTCTGGGCATCACGCTAGGGCTGCACTGACCCCCTGTCCCCCACAGCCTGACCCGGCAGTGGACCCTGGAGGACGAGGAGGAACAGGAGCGAGAGCGCCGGCGGCGACACCGGAACCTGAGCTTTGCCGCGGACGACGAGGACCCGCCGGCCCAGGCCGAGGACCCGCCAGCCCCCGAGAGGTGTGGGTGGGAGGCGGGACCCCAGTGAGGATGGACCAGCTGCCCCTGCCTGGGGAGCGGGCTGGCCTTCTGCGGGCCCCACCCTGGTTGGGACGGCGGTCAGGAGCAGTGTGGGTGAGCTGGGCGGCTCTTGCTGGGCATTTTATAAGCACAGCTCATCCTTCCACGCTCCTGAGAGGGTGCTAACCCTCCTCATGGGTGGGCAGCAGTCAGAGAGTGTGCAGCTCGAGCACCGGGGGCAGGTCCTGGGGGTCGTCGGGCCCTGGGCCGACCATGCCCCTTCAGCCCAGACCCCTCCCTCTAGCGGACCCCCAAGGTCTCTGACGGGAAGGAGGCGCTGCCGGTCTGACCACCAGCCCCGAGGCTGAGCGCCATGACACGCCTGTCCGCGGGGATGGGGCCCACTCGGGGGACATGTCTCCTCTCGCCTCCAAACAAGCCCAGTTTGCAGATCTGGCAGCGGGCTCAGCCAGCAAGTGAACTCACCCGAGCCACGGGCAGGCGGGTGGAGGCACAGGAGGGGCCCCTCTGCTGCAGCCTCATGTGGTGTTCCTGGCTCCTGGAGAGGGGGCTGCGGGGTGTGCGGCCTGCGCTGCACCCATGTGGCTGCGGAGGCGCAGAGGCCTGGGCGCCACTCCTGGCTCCCCGCCCTGCGCCGTGTGGCTCGGGCCAGCTCCCTGCCCGTCTTTGCTCCTCATCTGTGAGCGGCCGGTCCTGACACAGGAGCGGTGTTTGTTGGACACGGAGCGGTTGCACCTTACAGACGTTGCCTATGTGCTTGTTCAGATGAAACCTCAGAAGCCCGATGAATAAAGCAGATGAAAGCGACCCTGATTTAAGGGACAGTTGCTCAAGGGGTTGGGAGGGCACCAGGCACCCTGAGGTGTCCCCTTGGGTCGGGTGCTCACGGGGTCTTTCCAGCCTCTGACTGTCTCCCGCCATCTCCCTTCTGACTCAGACTGCTGAGCGTGGAGGAAGCAGAGGGGCCCCAACCACCAGCCCCAGACCCCAGAGATGAGGAGGATGTCCGGGCCGTCCTGAGGACGCGGCAGGAACGGAGGCAGAGGCGCCGGGAGGCCCTCGTCTCGGAGCCGCGGGAGGCCCCCGTCTCGGAGCCGCTGGAGGCCAGGCAGCCACCCCTGGCGCCCGAGGAGCGGGTGCAGTCGCTGTCTGGCCGGAGACTGAGCCCACAGCGCGGCTCCACGGATGAGGGGGGCCTGGCAGGCAGGGCGCCTGCAGGCTCTGAGAAGCAGTCTGCTGCAGGGAAGACACTTCAGCCGGACGTGAGCCTGGATCCTGAGACCCCCAGCCCCAGTAAATGCTCCGTGTCCCAGAAGATTGCTGTGCTGGAGGAGAGAGCCTTCTCAGGAAAGAGGGTGGTTCCAGACAAAGCCAGTGTCTCAGAGAAGAGACTGGTGTCTGAGAAAGCCACTGTCTTCGAGAAGACCCTGGCCCCCGAGACGCAGCTGGCCCCAGGCAGGGCCATGGCCCCAGCGCGGCCCCAGGCCCGGGAGCACCCAGCCTCAGTGGAGCGCCCGCCCAGCCCCGGGGGACAGCAGGGTGCTGGGGGCGCTGGGCCTGAGAAGGAGCCCGAGTCCTCAGCAGGGCCTCTGCCCCGGGCTGGCGGCCTCCCGCCTGTCACTCTGCAGGTGCGCGATGCCCCCTGCCTCCCTGTCCTCCCGCATCTCCGGCGGCCTCTCTGTTTCCTGTCCTCCTCCCTCCAGGCCAGCCCCAGCTCTGTCTCCTCTCCCCGCCTGCTCCGCCACCTGCAGGACGGGACTGAGCTGCGGTCTCACCTGGCACCCTCATCCCAGACCTAGACTCCAGGGAAGCCTCAGATGCTTCCAGAAGCCCCCTGCCCCTGGAAGCCCTGTCCGCTGGCCTGGCCCTGGGCCTGTGGCCGCACCCCCACAGCCAAGGCAGTGGGCGGGAGCAGAGGACTGGCCTACTGCCACTGCCCTGCAGCTGCTGGGCGAGCCGGGCCCGTGGGGCTCTGGGCTGCCTGTCCTCCGGCGTGACTCGCCCCCTGCTCTGTCCAGGTGAGGATCCCCAGCACGGAGGCGGAGGCGGAGGCCCCCTCACCGACACGGGCCTCGCCCACCTTCAGCAGCGCCCTGCGGCGCTCCAGCCCCCGCACCATCTCCTTCAGGGTAAGCCTGGCTGCCATGGGCCCCTCCGTGCAGGGCTTGGGGCAGTGGGGAGGCAGGCAGGAGGCACCCCGAGAAGATCTGGGGGCGTCAAGGCGGGTCTGTTGACCTGGCTTGATGGGAGGGGCCATGCCCCAGGTCCAAGGCGGGCCTTCCATGGGGGTGTGGCTGGGGTCTGTGCAGAGGGGGATTGGGCGGGGAGACCCCAGGGTGGGCTGCGTTCTGAGAGCTGAGTCCTCTCTTGTGGAGGCTGTGGCTGCCATGGACCCCGCTCACTGGCACCTTCCTTTTCTTTCCAGATGAGCCCCCGGAGAGACAGCTCAGAGGTGGCCTTAACCCGCAGGTCAGGGCCTAGGGGCCCTGGGGCTCGTCTGCTGCGGGGCTGAGGCCCGAGGTGCAGCAAGGGGAGGGTCCGGCTGCCTGGAGGGGCCGTCCTGAGCCACTGGGTGCCCGGGGCGGGGAGTGGGTGCACCAGGGTCGTTTGAGTCAAGCACTGGGGATTCATGCATGCAGGCTGCACCATCTGCCCCGAGACTCTCTGAGGCCAGCGGTTCTGGGCAGGGCCGGGGGGCATGGGGCACACGGTGGATGAGGGGGTCGCTGCCCTCGCATCAGAGTGAGACGTGCAGGAACCATGGGGCATGGAGGTTCTGAGGGTTCCGGAGCCCCTTGCAGTTGGGGGAGCTCAGCCTGCGAGAGTGGGGTGAGGGCACAGGGTGGCGGGGGTCAGGGGGCGTGAGGTGGGGAGAGCTCTGCAGGCAGCTCTGGACGGAGGGTCGGCGAAAGGAGGGGCTTGGAGCGGAGTCCACATGGAGGTCAGCTGGCCAGCGCAGCAGCATGGGGTGCAGGGTGGGGGCATCAGGGTCAGGAGCCTTTCACGCTGCCTGTGCCTGAGGGCAGGATGGGGTTGATCTGGGATGGGGGGCCTGGGGGCTGGGGGGGTGGAAGGTGGAGAGATGGAGAGAGGGGAGCAGCTTCTGAGGCGGGACTGACTCCACGGGGCAGGTTCAGCAGCTGTTGCTGGCCTGGGGTGTCCTGTCGAATGGACCGTGTCTCGGGAGGACAAGGAGCGCCCACAGTCTGTATACGGAGGCCGCATTCTCTTTGCCAGAGTGAGGGGCACAGGGGCAGGCCTGGTGTCCCGTGGGCAGGCAGGACCTCACCTACTTTGTCTGGCCCTGTCTTCCTGCCCTGCAGTGCCAGCGTGAGGCTCCCGGCTAGCTCAGTCAAATTAGGCCCGAAGCTGGAGCGATACCACTCAGCCATACAGGTGAGCGGGCCGGGCCCTGGCGTGTGCTGGGCGTGCCCGGGCCCTCACACCCCAGGGTCAGCGGCCTGCGCTCTCTGCTCCCAGAGATCAGAGTCTGTCAAGTGTGCAAGCCCGTCCCGCACTGAGTTCCTCGTGGCTCCTGTGGATGTTGCCAGCAAGCGCCACCTCTTCGAGAAAGAGCTGGTGGGCCAGAGCCGAGAGGGCCCAGCCTCCAGCCGCAAGGTGAGTGGCTCTGGCCCCCCAGGTGTCTGCAGGCCACTGAGCCTGGGGTCTGCAGAGCTGGAGCCTGAGGACTGCGGGACAGCTCCGTGCTTTCCTGGCCATGTCTGTTGCTGAGCCCCCAGCCCAGCTGTGCACACAGCTCCAGGGGAGGGTCCCATGGCCTGGCGGTGTGGATGTGGTGAGGGGGACCCTCTGGAGATGGCCAGCCCGGCCGCAAGGTATGAGCTCTCTTCTCAGGAGAACTTGCAGCTCTCAGGGGTGGTGACGTCACGGCTCAACCTGTGGATCAGCAGGACCCAGGAGTCAGCACAGCAGGGCCCGCAGGTACCATGCATGCCCCTCTGCCCCCGGTCTCCCTGCAGGCCTCTCGTAGCGGGATGACCCGTCGAGGGAGGGACAGCCCCGAGCGCGGTGGAGATGCTCGGCACGCGGGACGGCTGTGGGGAAGCCTGCCAGTCAGAGGGCGGAAGGAGGAAGGCACGGGCCAGGGGGGCTCTGTGGCAGCCTGAGCCTGGTCTCTGTCCTGATGCCCAGAACCAGGAGACGCAGAGAGAGTCGGCAGCTGGCAGGAGGCCCCAGTGGAGGAAGAAGCCAGAGCCCCCGCTGGGTGCCGAGGTGTGTGGGGGCCCAGGGGGTGGGGTGGCTGTCCCTGGAGAACTCGGGCCGGTAGGCGCCCACTCCTCCACCGCAGGCCTGGGCTCTGCCTGGGAGTGTCCCTGCCCCGCTCCGGGAACCCCCTTGTCCTGACTGCTCTCGGTCCTGCAGGTGTGAGAAGCCAGCCTCAGGCCAGCAGCCTCGCCGGCCGCCTCTCCCGCCCGCTTTCTGCCTTGGACCCGGGAGGACGCTGGCCGGCATCTTCCCCGCACCCCTGTGGGTGCAGGCGTGCCCCGCGCCTTGTCTGGCTGTGGGCACTGTGCGTCTGCACAGCCTCGCCACCCTGTCCACGTGGACTCCCGCTCTTCCTCCTCCTCTGGGGCCGTCGGGTTGCACCGGTGTCTCCGTGCACCCCTCCCAGGCTGGCCCCCACCGTCCTTGCACTGCTTGCCAGGCTGGAGGAGCCGCGCTGACCCCTCCCAGGCCCTGCCTTGCTCCCCTTCACGCCCCACCTGCTGCCCTGGCCAAGCCGTCCTGTGCACCCTCCCCACTCTCAGGAAAGAGCTGATAAACTCATTCACTCTCAGGTGTGACCAATGAACCCTAAAACATCATTCTTTCTGGAAGCTTTGCTTCCAGTGGAGACTAAATGGCGTGGGCGGATGTTTGGCTGTGGGGGCCCGAGGTGGGCAGGCAGTCGTGTGCCAGCAGCCTCTGTGGCCACAGCCCAGCACACCTGCCCCCAAACCCGGTTCTCCGCTCCCCTGCCCTCCTGGGCTAGGGTGGACGCTGAGCTGCGTGTAGAACAAGCAGCCAGAGCCAGCCTGGTGCCGTCAGCCCTGCGCGCTGTGTGTGGCTGAGAGTGTGTGTGTGGGGCGTACGTGTGTGTGCACAAGTCTGTGTGGCTGAGGGTGTGTGTGTGTGGGGCGTACGTGTGTGTGCACAAGTGTGTGTGGGGCGTACGTGTGTGTGCACAAGTGTGTGTGGCTGAGGGGGTGTGTGTGGCTGAGGGGGTGTGTGTGGCTGAGGGGGTGTGTGGGGCATACGTGTGTGTGCACAAGTGTGTGTGTGGCTGAGGGGGTGTGTGTGGGGTGTACGTGTGTGTGTGGGATGTACGTGTGTGTGTGCACAAGTCTGTGTGGCTGAGGGTGTGTGTGTGGGGGGTGTACGTGTGTGTGTGGGGTGTACGTGTGTGTGTGCACAAGTCTGTGTGTGGCCCACACCTTTCCCCAACACTAGACTTACGTTAGACCCCTGCTTTTAGGTGCCTGCTTGGGTTTCTCTGGAGTCAGTGACACCCCACACCCCCTTTGCCCCAGCCTCCCTGTGGGCCTGGTCCTGAGGGTGGCTCCCGTCCTGCATCCTGGGGCCAGGGACGGAAGGGCCTTGGGGCCCCGCCTGTGAGCCCAGACTGGCCCACCTCCAGCAGGGGGTCTTGCATGGCCAGCCCCGTGCCCGCCCAGGGCTGGGGGCAGTGGGACCCGGAGGCCCTGACCAGCCACCCCCACCCACCACCACACATGCAACCCCAGAGTTCCCGGACGGAGCCAGGAGGGCTGGGCTGGGCACCCCCAGAGAGGCAGGCCCCACTCTACGCTGTCCCACCAGGAACTCGGTCAGCAAGCGGCCGAGAGGTGCTGACCGCTCACGTGCTGCACTCGGGAAGGTCCAGGTGGGCGGCTTTGCCCAGCGCAGCAGAGCCCTCCCTCCAGCATGGGGGTCCAAGAGGGGCCTGAGGGGTCTTGGCCCACCTGGCCCTAGGGTCTGGGCGTCTGGCACTGCTGTCCCTGGGAGGAGCGCTCGGTGCCCATCGGGGCTGCCTGGGCAGGGTGTGGAGGGCAGCACCCCACCACCCACCCCCTTGCACTCACTCTTCGACACACGAAGGCCCTGCACTCACCCTTGTGTGGGAGACGCATGCCCAGGGCGACCGCAGGGTGGCGTGTGAGGACAGCATGCAGCCTGGGCGCCCGCCTGACAGGCTGTGGGGGGGACGCCCCGCTCCCGGTGGGGGCAGCATAGGCTCTCCCGGGGCCTCCTGCGGTCTTCAGGGCTGCAGGCACCGTCTCTGCATTCTCGTGCCTCCTCTGCTGTAAGCTCGGGGAGGTGACTTCACCTCGTGTGCAAGGGCAGGGCGTCCGGGGCAGTCCAGCTGTGGTGGCTGCAATGATGGCCGCCCGCGTGCCGAGTCAGCCCATCCTGCCCGAGGACGGTCCCTGGAGGCCGCACACATTCGGACCACAGATGCCTGGGACCTGCCGGGCTTTTCCTGTGGGGCCTCGGATGCCAGAGCCCTCTCCCAGGCATCCACGCAGGCAAACTCTGTCCCATTTGAAGGACTTTTGAGCTTACAAGGCACCCACTGAAGTAGCTCGAGTTAAGGGAAGCTGTAGGAAAGCGGTTCTTAAATTGCAGGAGATTTCGGGCCAGGACACAAAGCCCGGCTGGGCCCCCGGGGGCCAGACCAGGAGAGCGGGTGGCGGCCTGGCTGCTCACTGTCCCCCGGTGCCGGCTGCTGGCTTCTGGCTTCAGCCGGTCCCACCCTGGATCTACTGGTGCGGGAAGGGCCACTGAGCCTGGAGGAGACGACTCAGGCCACTGGGCTCAGAGGACCCTAGGGACCGTGGAAGGACAGCCTCAGCTGAGATGGGGCCAAGTCGATAGCAGAGCGGCTGAGGAGCGCGTGACGGACAGGGCCTGGGGCTCCCCAGGCAGCGAAGTTGGGGGCGGGGGCGGGACGTGGGTCAGGAGAGGGGGGAAGCGGGGAGAGGCTGTCCTTGCCCACGGAGAGGAGTGTGCATCACCCACAGGCGGCCCTTGGCAGGGCTGGGGCTCAGGACCCAGGAGTCGGGCAGGACGGGGCCCCTGAGAATTCAAGAGAGCAGGCCTCCCCCAGGTCCGCTTCCTCTTCTTGGTCGTGTCCTGAGCCCTTCCATGACCCAGGTGCTGTGCTGGAGGCCGCTGGCACAGGCGTGCAAGCAAATGCGAGGCCCCCGGGTGCTGGCAGCGTGGACACTATAATCTAGTGGGTTTAGCAGATCGTAATTTTAAAGCCATCGTGGCGTGAACTTCAACCATCTTCCCTGCCCCTTCACCCAACCAGCTGCCTCTTTGAAGAGAACCCGCTCTCTTGGCTGGAAGTTCGACCTTGAATCTGACCCCCTGCTGTGGGTCTACTTCCTGCCTAGTGGAGAGGGCTTGCCACGTGGCTTGGGGGCTAAGCAGACCCCTCTGTGGGTGTGCTCACCGAGGCCGCCAGAGCCTGCCTCCCTCCCAAGGGTGTTCACCCGCTAGAGGAGCCAGTAGCCTGGAAGCACCCTTGTCCACACATCACCGCAGCTGAGCTTCTGCCCCCGCCCTGCCCCCAGCCTGCCTTCCCGACTGCTGGCACCCGCTTTATCGGGGTTCTCAGGACAGACAGCTGGCTTGTGTTATGTGCCTGCCCCCTTCTGTCCCCTGCCTGTCTGTCCTGGTTTTAAATAGCTTATCTGAGCAGCTGGACGACCACATGGGCTTATATGGCCTGGGGTACATGTTCCCTTAGCCCAGTCCCCGGCACCTGCCAAAATAGCAGCCAACACCCCCCCTCCCCCTGCCCCCGCCACCCCCGGCATGACTCCTGCGCACATTCCTCCCACCACCGGGCCGCGGGCCTGCTTAAAGCCGGTCCAGCCCCTGCCCTCGCCCAGACCCCGCGAGGCGGAGCAGACACCACAAGACCCGTTGGCAGCTCCTGTTCTGGGTAAGACTGGGGCAGGCTCTAAGAGCAGAGGGGTGCCCTGTAGTCTGGGCCCTCTGTCCCAAGTCGCAGTGTCCACTCTGACTGGGTGTCGGAGCTGCGAGAGGCCCCCTTCCCTCGGGATCTTTAGAGGGCGGGGTCTCGGAGATGAATCCCTGAGCCTAGTTTAACCAACTCTCAGCCTGAGGCTGGAGACTGAATCACAGACCTCCCACTGAAGGCCTGGGGCGGGTGGAAGGTCTTGGGTGAACAGCTGTCCCTCCATGGGTCTGTTTCCTCGATTGTAGGATGGAGAGATAATTGCCAGGCCTCTAAATGAAATGATGCTCTGACCCCCGGGGACCCCCTCCCCCGGCGCCTTCTCCCTCCCCCATCCTGGGCAGGTCCTCCCCCTTCCTCGGGGAGCAGAGCCGGGCCGTGGGTGCCCACACCAGTCAGAACAGTCCTCGCGGCCACATCCTCCTCCCTGGGGTTCAGAAGTTGTCAGAACTGATGAGAAAGGCCGCCTGCCAGAGGCTGCCAGGGGACCAGGGACCCCAGAGGCCCTTCCAGGCAGACGCAGGGCTGGGCCCCACCCCGGACAGGGCGTGGGCTGAGGGGCGTGGAGAGACCTACTTCCTGTGGGGGGGGGGGCGGCTCCCTGGGTCAGGGTGTTAACCTTGAGTCCAGTGCCCCCACCCAGGGTCCCTGCTCCCCACGCCCCTGGGGAGAGCACCTGCTGGAGCTCTGCAGGGAGAGCCGCCCCCTCCTGAGGGAACATGAGGGCGGGCGCCTGGAGACGGGCATTCGAGGCTCATTCTTGTTCTGGTGCAGCTGGGAGGCCTGACCTCCCGAATTCCTCCTCTGACCTGGGTCTTTGGGCAGGAGAGGAATCTGGGAGGATCGTGTTGCCCTGGTCCAGCTCTGCGGGTGGGCCAACAGCTGCGGTCGAGTACAGCTGCCTGCCGGGCACAGGGCTGAGGGTGGGGCCTCCGGGCTTCTGTTTCATGGAGAGGTTAACAGAGGCACAGAGAGGTTAAGTGATTCAGCTAAGGTCACACAGCAAAGCTGGGTGTTAAATCTGGGTCTTTGACAGCACGGCCAGTGTTTCTGCTTTATTCCCCAGGGAAGGTGACCCTGGCCTTTTGGCTGTGACGGCGACCTGCTGGAAAGGGCGGGTGGGGGCTTGGTGTGGGCCTTCCAGCCCCTCTCCCAACTGGAGGTCCCCCTGGCCCCCGGCCTTCCTGCCACCAGCGCCTGGACGCGATTTCAGATGCCTCCTCTGGGCTGGAAGCCCTCCCCCACCTCGACCTGCCTCTTGAGCGGCTCTATTTTTAGGAGCTGTGCTCGTAGGAGCAGGGGGACGGGCCGCAGAGGAGAGCGTGAGAGCCGCACCCCAGGCTGGCCAACCCCCACCCTGGAAGCCTCCCTGCAAGCCTCCCTGCACCCCAGGGTGACAGACTCCTCCCGGGCTCAGGTCCCTGGCCTGACTGCTCCCCTGGGGCTCTAGGCAGTGCTGATCTGCCAGTCCTCACCCACCCTGGGCTGGGGGCTGGCCCTGTGCCGCTCTTCCCCAGGCTCCATTTGGAGACTCTCTGGGATGAGTACCCCCACCCAGGGGAGCCAGCTTCAGTCCAAAGCGCCTTGTTGCCAGCCCCGCCCTGCCTGCCCCACTGTAGGTCCGTTTGCCCTGACCCAGCAGGGCTGGATGACTGGGAGCAGGCTCAGAAGAGTCACCAGCCCGAGGCTGCCGCCCGAGGCGGTCTTCCCCGGGGCCTGCGGGCAGGGCTCCTTCAGCACCTCTTAGCCTCAAAGGGGCTGCCTTGTGGCAGACACCATGCCACCTGCCAGAGCTGGGGCTCGTGGCACGTCTGCAGACGGGTGCCTGGGTGGGTCTCAGCCGTGAGGGTGGGGTCTGGGGACAGGTGAGGGGGCATCAGCACCCCGTCCAGGGCGCTGTTACTGTGGCCTGAGTTACAGGTTGGCGGCCACAGTGCTGGGTGCAGCCTCCCTTCACCCCAGCCTTCCTCCCCTTGGAGAAGAGGAAACTGAGGCACAAGGGGCCAGTGGACTTCCCAGGGTCACACACACGGGGTGTGGAGCCCGCATCCCGAGCCAGGCCTGCCTCCCAGGCACCCCTCTGGCCTCTCCCTGTGCTCACAGCGACGGGACAGCAAGACGCTTCCCAGTGTGGGACCCTGGGCTGCCTCCACACGGGCCTTGGGAGGGGGGCTTGGGCCCCGGCTTCTGTTCCCAGTGCAGCGGGGGGGACACCCTGGAGAAGCTCCACGGAGCTGGGCTCTTCCTAGAGACGGCGGCTGTGAGGGATGGACAGACCCCACACCCGCCCAGGGTCCCCAGGGAACCGCCACACAGGCTGGCACGTGGGCATTCCCTCATCTGTGATCCTCCTCAGATTCCCTGCTCAGCTCGCACTCCCCATGTGTGGTGTGTGTCTGGGGTGTGCTGTGTGTGTGTGTGACCGTGTGTGAGGGGGAGCCCCCCAGCCGTTTACCTGTGGGTCTGTGGAGCCACCAGCAGAGTGGCCCTGGGCAGC
>NW_024070205.1:17097-30559 GCF_014754425.2 Oryx dammah | reverse complement strand
GAGGAAGGGGAGACCCTGGGGGGAGGGGGAGACCCAGGGGAGGAGGGAGAGACCCTGGGGGGGAGGGGGCGACCCCGGGGGGAGGAGGGAGAGACCCTGGGGGCAGAACCGAGTGTGTCTGCAGGTTGGGCTCCTCCTTCCAGAGACAGTGCCTCGTGGGTGCCCAGGGGGAGGGGGCGAGGTTGGGTCAGGGCAGTGGTCACATCATGTCTGTCCATGAGGGTTCTGCAGCCTGGGTGAACCACGGGAGGGTAGGGTGTCTGGGGCTGAGATCCCAGGCACGGATGGTCCATGGGCTAGGTCACTGCTGTGGGCACTGTTGACCTGCAGCCTTCACAGGGGCCCAGGTGGCCCGAGTCACACCTCCGGAGGCAGACAGCCGGCAGGGCTTGGAGTCACACCCATCAGCTTCCTGGTCCTGAGCCGCCTCAGGTCTGGGGGGCGGCTGCGGAGGCAGAGACTTAGGCAGGGACTCTGGGGCCAGGATCCCAGGACCGTGTCCCCGACCCCTCCTCCCTGTGTGGCAGGCGCTGCCGAGTGAGAGCGATGTGTGCACTTGCGTCCCCGAGACCCCCTGAGCACCAGCCCTGAGTGGAGCCTGGGGTTTGCAGCCCTGCAGCTTAGTGCTCTGGTTGCTCCTGCAATCCCGGGATGGGAGGGAATCACTGGTGACGGGCAAACGGAGGCTCATGGGTGCCAGCTTCTCGGGGGCACAGTGGGGCCAGATCCAGGCCTCCCGACCCCAAGTTCACGTGCTTTCCTCCTCTCCAGATGGCCCGGTGGAGGAGTCCAAGCCCAAGCCCAGGTGAGTGGTGAAGCCCCGGGAGCAGAGGGCCTGTGACAGAGCCCTTGGGATGGGACTGGAGTGCACGTGGCCCAGTGGGCGCAGGCTGGGGTGCGGCAGACACAGACCACCTTGTGCAGCTGTGTAGGTTGTGTACCGCATAAGAGTCTCTGCTGGGTGTGAGGGGGTAGGGGGATGGGGCGGCTGAAAACCGCCCACACTCCATCACCAATGCCTTGCCCTGCTACAGTCAGCACTATGGCCATCTAGAGGGAAAGGAAAGACTAGCCATGGACCTGGGCAGACACCCTGTCCAACCCCTCAGGAGAGCTGGGACCCTGTCCTTGGTGGCTGGAGGAGAACCTGGGGGAAGAAAATTTGGAGAAGCCAAGCAGTGAAAGCATGTCAGTCTAAGCATGTGGCTTCAGAGAGTCACAAAGGGCCACACAAGGCAACTTGGTGCCACACAGGACACACGTGTGAGCTCTGGGTGCAGAGGGGTGTGGGGCTTTGGAAATGCCAACCCTGCGATCTGGTGCCTCAGCACACAGTCCAGGAGACACGCCAAAAGCAGCCCAGCCGCAATCCAAGCCCCTCATTGGAGCAAACACTGCAGTGTCTTGGCTCAGAGCCCCACACCCGAGGGCAGACAGGAAAGCAGGGCTCAGTGTCCTAGCCCGGAGTCCCACAGTGAGTGGGTGAGGCGTGTGAGGCCGACCACTGCCTCCCCGGCTCCTGGGGTCGGGGCCAGGAGTGTGGGTCAGCCAGGGTGCAAAGCCAAGCCTCTCTACTTCCTGGCTGCATGGTTTTGAGCAAAGCCTTACGTCTCTGAGCCTCTATTCCTGAACGAGATGAGTGGTTTCCACTCCAGGTGACTGTGAGGATACATGAGGCCACTGTGGGTGCCCCAGTCCAGAGTGGGCATGGGGACCCGGGGTGGGCACCGTGCTGGCGTCCACGCATGGGTGGCTGGGTCTTGGCCTTTCTGTAGGGAAGAGAGGGACCTGCCCATCCCTGGTACCGCAGCCCCTCTGGGCAGGGAGGGCTTGGTGCTCACCCCTCCTTCTGCCCACCAGGCCCTTCATGCCCAACTTGGTGCCGCCCAAGATCCCTGATGGAGAGAGGGTGGACTTCGATGTGAGTGCGAACTCAAGGAGGGCAGCCCCCACCTCACTAAAGACCTCAGGCCCACGCCCCCAGCCCAGCCGCGCTTGGGGGAGGACACGGGGGGAGGGGCACCCTGTCCGACAACACCCTGGGCTCAGCCCCAGTTGGTCCCACAACCCCAAGGCTCCCCTCCTGCCCTGCGGGCGGGGTCGCCTCTGAGTGCCGCCCCCCCACCCCAGGATATACACCGGAAGCGCATGGAGAAGGACCTCAACGAGCTGCAGACGCTGATCGAGGCGCATTTCGAGAACCGCAAGAAGGAGGAGGAGGAGCTGGTCTCCCTCAAAGACAGGATCGTGGGTGTCGCGCCCTCTGGGCGGCTGGGAGGAGGTCCAGCAGGAGCGCCCAGGGCCCTGCCCCGCGCTCTCTTCCCTCCCCGACCCCCCAGGGCAGAGCGGAGTCGGCATCCCCGCCCCCCCCCCCCGCACCCTGGGCACAACTCCGCCCCAGTGATGGAGGGCAGATGCCGTGACCCCAGAGCCCAGGCGGTTCCCCTGAGCCTGGATTCTCCTCCACCCTCTAGCCCCTCCGCCCCGCCCCGCTCCTGCTCCCCAGGGCTTGGCCTCTACCTCCCCGCCCAGCGTGGCGTCCACCCCGGCGGGGGCGGGGCCGGCGGCACTCAAGGCCGTCGGGTCCTCTCTGGGCGCTGAGGTCCGTCCCGAGTGAGCGCAGCCTTGCGTTCCCCCCCCGCAGGAGAAGCGGCGGGCAGAACGCGCGGAGCAGCAGCGCATCCGCACGGAGCGCGAGAAGGAGCGGCAGGCGCGCCTGGCGGTGAGTGGCCGCCGGCCTCCGTCGGCGGGGCCCGGGGTCGCGGTCCCGGCTCTGACAGCGGAGGAGACAGAGATTCCCGGAGTGTCTAAGGAGACGCCCCATCCCTCCGCAGCACGCCCTGGGGAGCCGAGCCCCGCAGCCCCCTCCTGCGCTGCTGCAGGTGGGCCCCGCCCGTAGGGCCTTCTGGCCTGGAGGGGAGCAGGCCCTCGGGAACCGGAGCCCATCTGTTCAGCACCGCCAGCGCCAAGCCTGTGCCGGGCGCGCCCTCAGTGCTGGCCCAGACTCAGGGCGTCTGGCTCCCAGTGTAACCCATTCTCTCCCCGCGGGAACCAGGAGGAGCGCGCCCGCCGAGAGGAGGAGGAGAGCCGCAGGAAGGCGGAGGACGAGGCGCGCAAGAAGAAGGCTCTGTCCAACATGATGCACTTCGGAGGCTACATCCAGAAGGTGGGGGCCTCCGGCTCCTCCTGTTGCGGGGTTCCCGGGAGAGAAATGCCCAGCCACCGCTGGGAGACCGCGTTCTCACACGCAGACCCCTCCCTGGCCCTCCCTGGCTGGCTTTCCCTGGGAAGAGCTTCTGGGCCGGGGGCTCCAGAGCACCAGCGCTCTCCCCTGGCGGCTGGTGCAGCTGGCAGGCCCGAAGCCCTATCTCAGGTCTGCCCAGTGTGGCCTCCTGCAGCCTGGAGGCTGTCTCTCCATTTGTAGGGTGGCATTAATGGTGCCGTCTGCCTGCTCTGAGATGGTCAGACGAGCTACCCTGGAAAGCAGCTGAGTGCTGCCTGGATGCAGGCTAGTTTCCTCCTAGGGCCCATCCCAGGGCCTAGTGTGATGGCCCCCATTCCTGGAGGGAGGGGAAGGGGGAGCAGAACTCTCTGTGCTGTGGACCTGGCCAGCCCCCAGGCCCTGCCTCCTGGTCCTCAAGCAGGGCCCTGCTGGCAGTCGGCCCTGCCCCGGCCTGCACGCGGGTCCAGCAGCTGGCTCCCCGAGGCAGCTGACGCCTCTCCTCCGTGTCTCCACTGTGTTCCTGTCCCTCCCTCTGTCTGTCACCTCTCCTGTCTTTCTCTGGGGCTCTTCTCCCGCTGTCCCGCTGTGCAGGCCCAGGTAGGTTCCGGTCCTCAGGTCCTTCTCCTCTCCTTTGGGGAGCCTGGGGAGGGCAAGGTGCTGGGCTGGAAGGCGGGGAGGCCGGGCGTTGCTGGCCTGGGTGTGCAGCAGGGAGGTGGTGCTGCAGGCAGGCCTGTCTCCCTACCGGGCCTGGGGGTGCGGGGAAGGCAGGGCTTCTCTAGCCCCTCCCCCGCTTCTTACTGTCTCCAGACAGAGCGTAAAAGTGGGAAGAGACAGACAGAGCGTGAGAAGAAGAAGAAGATTCTGGCCGAGCGGAGGAAGGTGCTGGCCATCGACCACCTAAACGAAGACCAGCTGAGGTGGGCTGCCTGTGGGGCTGCACCTCCGGAGGGCGCCCCGCCTCTCGCCACCGGGCGCTGCCGCCCCACTTTCCTGTGGGGGCTTCGGGGGGCTAGCCTGGGGCTTCTTGGCAGGCGGTGCTTGGCTCCTTCTCCTTCCCGCTGGGGCTCCTCAGCTCCACGCCCTAAGGCTTTGTCCTGGCAGCGCTGGCGTCCGTCTGCAGTGCTGGGCACTGCCCTGGCCAAGCCAGGGTGTGGGGCCTGGGGGCGAAGGAGGGCAGGGCCAGGGGTCAGGATCCGGATGCAGGCAGGTGGGGACCTTCTTGCCGCCTGCCTCTCTTGCCGGCCTGCGCAGGGAGAAGGCCCGGGAGCTGTGGCAGAACATCTACGACCTGGAGGCGGAGAAGTTTGACCTGCAGGAGAAGTTCAAGCAGCAGAAATACGAGGTGAGCAGCTGCTGCCCGCGCCCCCGCCCCACTGCTGGCGGCCTCGGGCGGGGGGCCCATACCCCCCCGGGCCTGTCAGGTGGTGCTCCCCACCCTTGCCGGGGCTGGTGCTCCTGGAGCCTGAGGGTTACTGGGGCTGAGCAGACACTTCCCAGGGTCCCGGCCCTGAGGGCCCCCACTTCTGGCCTAAGGCAGCAGCTCAGCGCCCTGAGTCCGCCAGGAGGATCATTGTACAAGCCAGGCCTCCTGTGGAGTCAGGGGCTCACCAGCGATTCGGCCCCTTCGCTCCCCCATGCTGACTTGGGGCCCAGCGTGGGTCCTGGGAGAGGCAGTGCGGTCCCAGGCAGGAGGACGGCTTGCCCCCCCGGCCCCGCCCACCTCCCCAGGCCACCTGGGCCCCAGCGCAGGGGGCGCCTGGGCTACTCTTCCCGCCTTTTTTTTCAGATCAATGTTCTCCGAAACAGGATCAATGACAACCAGAAAGTGTGAGTGTCTGACTCCAGCCTCCCCCCAGCCCATGGTCTCCCGCCCCGTCCCCTCTCCTGTGGCCAAGCCCCTGCCCCCCACGAGGCTGCTTCGGGCTGAGCCTCTGCAGGCAGCTCAGTGTGCCCCTGTCAGCCCTCAGCACACCCACACTCCCCGGAGCTTCCCCCCTGCCGCCCCCGCCCCCCCCTCGCCGTCCCCCCTGACGGGGCCCTGCTTCCTGCAGCTCCAAGACCCGAGGGAAGGCCAAGGTCACCGGCCGCTGGAAGTAGAGCGGCGCCTCCTTCTCCAGGACCTACTCCTCCCCGGCCGCTCCTGACCCATCTGCTCCTGCTCAGCACTGTCCGCACCCTGCCCAGCCAGCCTCTCCACCCCAGTCCCCTGCCGCAGACCCCCTGGAAGCCGCACTCACACCGCTCCCCACCCCCATCCTAATAAAAGCACTGCGCCTCCCTGCACTCCTGTCTCTTCTCTTCAGGGGGAGGTGGCCTGCAGGGCACCCGGCCCCCAGGGGCTGCGCAGAGCTCCCGTAGGCAGTGGTTTCTGAGCTGAGCCCTTGGGGCAGGGCTTCTGCCTCCACGTCTGTGTCAGGGTTGCCACCGGACACCCGGGCACGCTGGCACTGGTCCACAGAGCCGCGTCCGTCAGTGACCAGTTCTGTTTCCGCTCAGCCAGGGGTTTGTCCCCTAGGTCTGGTCTGCTGGAGTTTGCAGCTCCATGACCTGTGGGCGCAGCATCAAACGGGAGTGCGCTGCTGGATTCAGGGCTGGAGTGACTTGAAGTCTCACGGGGATTGTCGGGGAGCATGGCTTGGCACTTTCCCAAAGGCAGCCCTCAGCCCCCTTCTTGTTGCAGCAAAGGGAGGACGTGATGAGGCGCACATGGGGTGGCTTGCCCCAGGATGCGTCTCTCAGTGTCCTGGAATGTGCCACAAGCAGCTGCCGCGGCTCACAAACAGAAAGACCGGCCCTTGGCAGGCTGTTCCAGCTGTTCTGAGAAGTAGGCAGCAGGTTGGGGGACATTCCCCAGGGTTAGGGTTAGCACTCCAAGGCTTATTTTGTGTGTCATGGACATACAGCTTGAAAGGTTTCTTTAGGTGTGATAGTCTGAAGCTGGAGCCGAGACTAAGTTCCTTTTTATTGTCTCAAAGGCTGTTTGGCCCTCTTTACTCCAAGTAAGAGGCTCAAGGTCATGTCCCTTCAGTGTCTCAGGGGCTTCCCTGTGAGCCCATAATGTGGGATCCAAATCAGACAAAACCCTGCCATTCCTAGAAACCCTTTCAGTTGCCTGCAGATCCTCGGTGCTCCCAAACCTGCAGTTGCTTGCTTTCTGTCAGGCAAGAGGTCCAGTTGTCCTTGGGAGAGGACAAAGCCCAGATATGTGACTTGTTTGCATATCTGGGCTTTTTCCTGGGAGACCTTATATCCACATTTGGCCAAATGCTGTCAGGGTCTTGACAGTATTCTCTAGATACTTGTCATATGTAGGGCTTGCCATGAGCATGTCATCCACGTATTGGAGCAAAAGTCCTTCACCCAACAGTCAGTCTCTAAGGTCCCTAGCCAGCGTTTCCCCAGACGAGGTGGGGGGTTTTTGAATACTTGCAGCAGGACTGTCCAACAGTAGTGTTGGACTGGCTGTGTTTCCAGGTCCTGCCATTCAAAGGCAAATAGCAGCTGCAATTCCTCTGCAACAGGAGTGCAGAAGAAAGCACCCTTCACATCCAGGACTGAGAACCAGCTGTGTTCTCTGGGAACAGTTGTGAGCAGAGTGTGTGGCTTAGGCCCCACAGGGTGTAAGTCGTGGACGACTTCATTAATAGCCCTCAAGTCCTGAATGAGGCAATACTCTCCTGAGTTTGGTTTTTTACTGGGAGGATAGGGGTGTTACATGGAGACCTGCAAGGTCTGATCAGTCCTGTTTTTAAAAACTTCTCCAGAATTGACGGGATTCTTTTGGGCATCTTATCTCTGTTCCAGCATCATTTTTAGTGGGATTTATATTGGTCTTGCATTTATGGCCTTCCCCAGTGTGCCATCAGCCCACACTTCTGACCTCACCTTGTGGGAGACTTCAGGGGGAAAGAATTCTGTTTCCTTTTCTGGGGTTTCTATGAGCGCCACTTGTAGGCTCAAGGCGTGCTCCAGCGGAACCCTGATGTCAAGCTCTTCTGGTGGGATGGTTACTTGAGCGTTTAATTTACAAAGGAGATCTTGTCCTCAAGGGGAACTGGGCCCTCTGGCTTATAGAAGAAGCTATGTGGAAGGGTGAGATCCCCTAGTTAGCATTCCAGAAGCTGTGAAAATGTTGGGTTGTTTTACTTCTCTGGAAATCCCCATGACCCGGGTAGACTGGGATCTTTTCGGTGCCTCTTCGGTGTTTACCACAGAGTAGGTGGCACCCACGTCTGCTGGAAAGTCAAACCAACTCGTCCCCCACTGTCAGTGTTACCTGGGTCTCCTGGGGGAAACTAAGATCAGACGTTTTAAGTCCAAGGAGCCCCAGCCTCTGCATCCACCGTCAGGGGTGTTCCTCTCCTCGCCAGGAGAGAGGCTCTCGCCTTCCCTTTGTTATTTTTCAGTTTAGCGCAGTCCTCTCTCCAGCACCTCTAACCCTCTCTCCTTACCTAAGTGCACTGTTCCCCCCCGCCCCCCCCCGCCCCCCGCCTCCACCTCCCTTCAGGCTGTTTGTCTTCAGCGCTGCTTCCAGAAAGGCTGCCTTCTGGTTTTCACCTTCTTGTTTCTGCACTGTTCCTTGTTGTTGAATACCTTAAAAGCAATTTCTACTAATAGAGAAAGGTTCATTCCAAATATACCGTCTAGCTTCTGTAATTTCCTCCATGTGTCTGGGGCGCTTTGCCCGACAAAGGTCGTATTTATCACCCTTACGTTCTCATGGGCCTCAGAGTGTGCCCCTGTGTAATGCCTATAAGCTTGATAAAGCCTTTCTAGAAACTCTGATGGATCTTCGTTTGGTTTTTGTTTTACCTCCTGAATTTTGTTTAAGCTCTTTTGTTTGGGCACTCCTTTTCAAAGACTCATTAAATACATCCATAATGTTCTAGAAGTGGGGTGCCCCCGTTATGAGGGTCTCAGTTGGGCTCACGGTGGAGACTGCAATCAGCTTCGTGAGTTGCACTCAGATCCACCAGACAGAGCTGGTGGCTTCCTCCCTACCTTTGTCAATTCTTTCCTCAGTTAATGTCAGATCCGTAAGCGTGTGACCATCCGCCCAAGTGGAGTGGGGAGTGGCAGAGATGGAGGTGAAACCTCAGTCATGCGGAGTGGGTCCTCTTGGTGAGCAGGGCTATGGTTTCTCAGGTAAGAAAATCTGAGGCTCTGAGGTGGAGAAAGGTGTGTGTATCCGCAGGAACCCAGTGGGCTCCCTGGGGTCTCGGCACAAGGGGAATTGCTCTGCTGCTGAAGTGGCTCCCAGGCCAAACTGGGTGCCCCGTCGGGTCCGGGACGGTGACACCTGACCGGGTCCCTGTGACTCGGGAGTTACCATGGAAACATCTGTCTGTTCCCCATCGGCGGTGTAAACAGGAGTCAAGGAAAGCGGTGAATATGCTGAGGACATGGGCGGGGGGCGCAGCCTGCTCAGCCGGTGGGGTTCAGGCTCTGGCATAAGCTTTCCCCACTCCCACCTTCTCCCCCTGTGGAGTGGGCTTTCCGTCTCTGCCCTGCAAGGCAGCAGTCCTTGACTCTTCTTCTCCTGATGTAATAATGTAATAGCATAAATGCTTCTGTTTATGGAATTTCATCTTTCTTTCCTGCTATTTTGCAGAACATTTCTAACTGTGAAACAGTATAATAACTGGGGGAGTCATTCAGGGGTCTTTGCTCTTCTGATCCTAAGATATATTGGGTCCACACTTCATTACAGTATTATATCTTTCTTAGTCATAGGCTCATGGCTATATTCCCCATTTATCTAACGTATGCCCCAGAGGGCTTTCCTCTGGGATAGATGGAGTACTCCCCATTTCTACAAGCTTTGTAGCACCAAGACACAAAGGACGTAGACAAGTTCCAACAAAAACAGCACAAAGTCCAGCAGCAATGCATAGATGGTCTGGCTCTCAAATCAAGTAAGTAAATTTCACCCTGCAAAGCAAATGAACCAGCTCCAGCTAGACTAGCCCTGCCCCACAAGAGCTGGCTCCCAGATGAATCATCCAAAAAACACCTTCCTCCCGGCCCAAACAAGGTACCTCAACCAAACTGGCTTGTCTCAAAAAGGAAAGGTCCCAAGTGAGGCAGGAACACGCTCCCGGTGTGCACAGCAGAGTGACCCACCTTACAAAACCTGAGCCCATGAACTTATAGCACCGTGGCACACAAACCACAAACGGATGAGCTGGCCATCGAGTTGCGTAGACTTACCCTGAAAATTAGGTCAGATCCTTGTCACAACTGCCACGTGCTGGGGGCAGCTGGCACCGTTTTCAGGGAATCTTGAGGGAAAGACTCCCAGAACAGTCGGTCCAGGAGCTGCTTAGGATCCCATCTCAATAAGGCGAGCCACTAGCAGCAAAGCTCCCACCCTGGCACGCCTAGTTGTTACCAAGTTCAAGCTCACTCTGCTCGTCACACCCTAGGCCAATAAATCCAAGAGACGAGGTGTTGAGGCAAGGAATGTGGCTGTATTTGGGAAGCTGGCCGACTGAGAAGATGGTGGACTAGCCATCTTATTGGGGCCTTTTCTAGCCTAATAGCCATCTTATTGGGGCCTCGATGCCAGGAGCTCTTACGAATCAGAGATAGGGGAGGTGAGGACAGAAAGTGAAGAGGCCATTCAGCCCTTGCAAGTACCTCCTAGAACGGCGAGCCTCGGGCAGCGTGAGGGTGGTGTGAAACGGAATATCTTCTGTCGTATCAACAAACAAAGATGCCACAGCTATCTGTGATTCTGTCCTCTCCAAATGTGGATTTCCGAGCGGTAAGCAGGTGAGAGGCGCCATTTGCCACACGAACAGCTCAGGGATCTCACAGTCCTTCACGGGTGGGAGGGCAGGTTGTGTCTCTGAGGCAGGCCATTAGGTACACCCACAATATCCTCAAGACATGGGTTAAAGCCACAGAAACAGACCCAGTGTTAATTCAGAATTGACTGTTCTGGTTACAGACTGACTTTCCTAGCACCCTCTCCAGCGCCGATTCTCTGTGGAGTGTTTGACAATGGCCACTCTGACAGGAGTGAGGTGATTGCTCACTGCAGTCTGGATCTGCATTTCTCAAAAAACTAGTAATGTCGACATAATTTCCTGTGATTTTTTCTAAAGGGTGTGAGTGAAACTTATCTCCCGCCAATGACTTCTCCAACATCTGCCTTGTTTAGAACTGGTTCCGGATGAACACGCCTGGAACGTTTCTTGAGGACAGCTGCCCTCACCACCCCGCAGACCCAGTGAAGACCAGGAGCGCGCGAGCACAGCTCTCGCCGTCGTTGCCGTGGGAACAGTCACAGGCGCTCCTCCCTGCCGCTTTTTCCTGTCTCCTTCTTTTCCCCTGCAGTTTCGTTTTGATCCTATATTGAAGTAGAGCCGTTTCCAGTGCTGTGTTTGCGTCAGGCTACAGGAGTTTAGGGCCCTCAATGGCAACCCCCTCCAGTGTTCTTGCCTGGAGAATGCCACGGACGGGGGAGCCTGGTGGGCTGCCGTCTATGGGGTCGCACAGAGTCGGACACGACGGAAGCGAATCAGCAGCAGCAGCAGCAGGGCCCTCGCAGCAGGTGCCTGCCAGCTTCAGGTGGAGCTGCTGCTCAGGCACCTTCTCGCCTTGGCGCTGACGATGAGGAAGCACTGAGCAGAACATGCTTTAAGGCCTCCAGTGACCTGCACTGGAATCAGTGTTTGTTTTCCAAATAAAAAAAGGCAGTTCCACACTCCTCTCAACGGCGATTCTCACCGTTCGCATCCCGTCAGCACCACGGGGTGCTCCCTTTTCTCTACGTCTTCTCCGCACGTATTCTTTGTAGGCTGAGGATGGCCTTTCAGAGGTGCAGAGTGGTCCCTTGTTCTGGGTTTGATTGGCACGTCTCTAACAGTTCGTGATGTGCAGCACGTTTTCACGGTTTTTGTTTTAAACAGTGTGTGTGGGACTCACCGTGGAAATTACCTTCTTCACTTTCTGCCCGGTTTCTAATTATTTTCGATTAGTTATGCATGGACATTTTTACAGTGCCAGCAACGTTCAGAGCCAGGCAGCCTTGTGACTGTGAGGCGCCCGCGAGGCTCGGTCCCTGGCCTCGCCATCCTCTCTTAGGGCCGGAGGCGTCGTCTCCACGGACGCAGGGGGTCAGCTTGAGCCCAGCCTTCCTCTCTGCACGCTTCCTCTTTCTCTCCCAGAAAAGGTAACGGCGGAGCTGTGCCGGAGCAACCCAGCGGGAGCGTGCTCCCAGGACGCCGAGAAGCGGGAGTGCGCGGGGCTCCTCAGAAGCGTGACCGTGACCGCGGGCGGGGATCTCCTCCTGGCGCCGTGCCCACGCCCTGCTCACCCAGTTATCATCAGACTTGGTGGTGAACGCAGCCCCGGTATCGAGATTTCACGGGTAGCAACCATTCATTTCTTTCCTGCGAGAGGAAAGTCCCCTTATACTTTATTTGGGAGATCCCCTTTGCAGATGACACCACCCTTATGGCAGAAAGTGAAGAAGAACTAAAGATCCTCTGGATGAAAGGGAAAGAGGAGAGTGAAAAAGTTGGCTTAAAGCTCAACATTCAGAAAACTAAGATCATGGCATCTGGTCTCATCACTTCATGGGAAATAGATGGGGAAACAGTGGCTGACTTTATTTTTCTGGGCTCCAAAATCACTGCAGATGGTGATTGCAGCCATGAAATTAAAAGATGCTTACTCCTTGGAAGAAAAGTTATGACCAACCTAGATAGCATATTCAAAAGCAGAGACATTACTTTGCCAACAAAGGTCTGTCTAGTCAAGGCTATGGTTTTTCCAGTGGTCATGTATGGATGTGAGAGTTGGACTGTGAAGAAAGCTGAGTGCCAAAGAATTCATGTTTTTGAACTGTGGTGTTGGAGAAGACTCTTGAGAGTCCCTTGGACTGCAAGGAGCTCCAATCAGTCCATCCTAAAGGAGATCAGTCCTGGGTGTTCATTGGAAGGACTGATGTTGAAGCTGAAACTCCAATCCTTTGGCCACCTGATGCAAAGAACTGACTCATTGGAAAAGACCCTAACGTTGGGAAAGATTGAGGGCAGGAGGAGAAGGGGATGACAGAGGATGAGATGGTTGGATGGCATCACTGACTCAATGGACATGGGTTTGGGTGGACTCTGGGAGTTGGTGGTGGACAGGGAGGCCTGGCATGCTCCTGTTCATGGGGTCGCAAAGAGTCAGACATGACTGAGTGGACTGAACTGAACTGAACTTTTTAATAAGGAAAAATGGCTAGCTTTAATTACATAGTAAGGATTACACTGTGTACATGTCTGCTGCTGCTGCTGAGTCGCTTCAGTCGTGTCCGACTCTGTGCGGCCCCACAGACGGCGGCCCACCAGGCTACCCCGTCCCTGGGATCCTCCAGGCAAGAGCACTGGAGTGGGTTGCCATTTCCTTCTCCAGTGCATGAAAGTGAAAAGTGAAAGTGAAGTCGCTCAGTTGTATCTGACTCTTAGCTACCCCATGGACTGCAGCCCACCAGGCTCCTCCATCCATAGGATTTTCCAGGCAAGAGCACTGGAGTGGGTGCCAACATGTCTACAATGATCATAAAGGTCACGAGACAGAGCACAGTAAGCGGACACCCAGGAGCACCTTCTCTGGTTGCAGCCTGCTCCCCCACCCCGAGGTGGCTGGCCTCTGCCTCCGAGCCGGTGGGCTTGTCCGCGTGGTCCCCCTGGCACGCGGCCCGGCGTCGCCCAGCCCCGCTCTGTGCGCATGTGAGTGTGTGCTGTTTGGCCCCCAGGGTGGCTCAGCAGTGTCTCCCTGATTCTTTCCTCTAGGGGGGTACACATTTTTAAAGATAATTTTTATACTCTAAACACAAGCTGACTTGACGGCTCTGGAGCACTCCGTCAGCTGAGCTTGCACGCTTCGTCTCTGCGTCGCTCATGATGTCCTTTGGGTTGGTTTCGGGTCTGGCTCCTGAGGGTGCAGAGTCCACACCTGTGTGTCCTGGCGCGGTGCTCGTGGGTTTGTGTTCAGGTTGGAACAGCACTGTGGGCCATGCGTGCTTGGACCCTGTGGTCTGAGGCCAGGTAGGTTCAGAAGTGGTCGCACCCCTGCTGCACAGGCCTTCCCGTTGCTCCGGGTCCTGCTGGCGTCTGACTGTGATTTTCCTGTTTGCAGGCTGGCGTCTGACTGTGATTTTACTGTCTGCCAGGCTGACATCTGATACCGTGACTTTCCTGTCTGCCAGGCTGGCGTCTGACTGTGATTTTCCTGTCTGCC
>NW_024070205.1:16373-17087 GCF_014754425.2 Oryx dammah | reverse complement strand
CTGTGATTTTCCTGTCTGCCAGGCTGGCGTCTGACTGTGATTTTACTGTCTGCCAGGCTGGCGTCTGATACCGTGACTTTCCTGTCTGCCAGGCTGGCGTCTGTGATTTTCTTGTCTGCCAGGCTGATATCTGACTGTGATTTTCCTGTCTGCCAGGCTGGCGTCTGACTGTGATTTTCCTGTCTGCCAGGCTGACATCTGATACCGTGACTTTCCTGTCTGCCAGGCTGGCATCTGACTGTGACTTTCCTGTCTGCCAGGCTGGCGTCTGACTGTGATTTTCCTGTCTGCCAGGCTGGCGTCTGACTGTGATTTTCCTGTCTGCCAGGCTGACATCTGATACCGTGACTTTCCTGTCTGCCAGGCTGGCGTCTGACTGTGATTTTCCTGTTTGCAGGCTGGCGTCTGACTGTGATTTTCCTGTCTGCCAGGCTGGCGTCTGACTGTGATTTTCCTGTCTGCCAGGCTGACGTCTGACTGTGACTTTCCTGTCTGCCAGGCTGACGTCTGGCTGTGATTTTCCTGTCTGCCAGGATGGTGTCCTACTGTGATTTTCCTGTCTGCCAGGCTGGCATCTGACACTGTGATTTTCCTGTCTGCCAGGCTGATATCTGACTGTGACTTTCTTGTCTTCCAGGCTGACGTCTGACTGTGATTTTCCTGTTTGCAGGCTGGTGTCTGACTGTGATTTTCCTGTCTGCCAGGCTGGTGTCT
>NW_024070205.1:0-16363 GCF_014754425.2 Oryx dammah | reverse complement strand
GTCTGCCAGGCTGGTGTCTGACTGTGATTTTCCTGTTTGCAGGCTGGCGTCTGACTGTGATTTTCCTGTCTGCCAGGCTGAGGTCTGACTGTGATTTTCCTGTCTGCCAGGCTGGTGTCTGACACCGTGATTTTCCTGTCTGCTAGGCTGGTGTCTGACTGTGACTTTCCTGTCCGCCAGGCTGATGTCTGACTGTGATTTTCCTGTCTGCCATGCTGGCAAGTGTATGCAGAGCTTATTCCTATGGTTTCAATCCCTCGATTGTTAGGAAAGTTGTACATCTTATTGCATTCATGGACTATTTTCTGTTTTTAAGTTTTTAAAATTTGTGGTTACATACACATAACGTTTGTCATCTTAATCCCCGTTGAAGTGCACATTTCAGGGTCCATCACACTGGTGGGCAACCATGACCGCTGTCTCCAGAACTACTTCTATCTTGCAAAACCAAGACAGGCCCCATGAGACGCTCAGTTCTCATTCCCCTCCCTCAGCCCCTGCACCCACCATCCTGCCCTCTGTGTGCATGGCGCCGACTGCTCGAGGCCTTTATGAGTGGACTCAGACATCACCAGTTCTCCTGTGTCTGGCTCACGTCCCTGAGCTCGATGCACTTAGCGCTCCTCCCCGCTGCAGCCTGTGTCAGAACCCCCTCCTTTCAGGCTGAGCAACACTCATTGTGTGGGTGGGCCATGGTCTGCTCGTCCGTTCTTCTGTCAACGGACCCATGGAATAGCTACATTCCTCTTACACCTTATAATATTTGTGGAATGCCTTCAGAAAGTGCCATGAACCAAAATTCATTACATTAACTTTATTTTTTAAAACCTTTTTATTTTGAAAATCTTCAAAGCTAAGAAGAAGGGAAGAATACATGTGAGCTTCTTTTGTGTTTAGGAATTAACGTTTTATGGTATTCACTTTAGACAAGCATGGTCCTGTTTGCCTCTTTACCCCCATGAGGCTCACCCTACCTGGGGTTCCTGGAGACTCCTCAGGTGGGCTGCCTGGTAATTATTCCAATTTACCAGCACATTCAGGTTGAGTAGGGAGGTAGGTTCACCTGGTGAATTGATTGCAGGGCACGTGGATCAGGCAAAAAGCGAAAGGGCAAGTGAGGTTGCTGCTGGGACCTCCTTCAGGTCGATGGTCCTTACTCAGCAGAGACCAGACCTGCCCCTCGGCTCCCAGCCCGTGTGTGATGTGTTTTCTCAATACTTCAGTGTGGCAAGAAAGGACCGAGCCTGCCAGAACCAAGGTGGTGTTCAACGTTATCATGACAGGTGTAAAAGCAGTTAATATCACACAGAACCAAAAGGAAAAGGGGAGGACTACTCTGGGACGAGTGTGGGGAGAGGAGACCGACCCTGAGCTTCTTTCTGCCGTCCCAGGGGTTACAGAAATCCACTCACTCTGCCTTAAGGACCCAACAAGCAGAGACATGGGGTCCTAACCAAGGGTCGTCCACCCCAGGGGCAGGGTCTGGGGACTGTGTGGGTCTCAACCCATCCACATGGGTCAGGATCCTGTACCCAGAGACCCCAAATCTGCCGTTTACCTGCAGTGTGTCTTGTTCCCGCTGAGACCTCCAGCGTCTGAGTTGAGGGTGTTGCCTTGATTAACCTGCCATCCTTTTTCTTAACCTTCTTGCACTCACTTGAGGTCAGGCGCCTCTGAGTGGGCTGCCGCTCTGTGTTCTGCTGAGTGAAAACCTTTGGTGACGACATATTAATATCACATCACATATCCAATTCGTAGGGTCATAACTGTCTGGTTTCCCCTAGACTAAGCTCAGGTAATTTAATTTGTAATTTATTTGTTATTTTATATTGGATTGGAGTTGATTTCCAATATTTTGTTTGCTTTAGGTGTCCATGAACTTGATTCAGTTACACACAGATGTGCTTCTATTTTTTTCTGTTTTTTCCTTAGACAGGTTATTACGGCTTGTTTAGTAGAGTCCCCTCTTCTATTCAGTTGGTCCTTTTCCATCATCAACTCGGTATCTTCAGTTCAGTTCAGTTCAGTTCAGTTCAGTCGCTCAGTCGTGTCCGACTCTGCGACCCCATGAATCGCAGCACGCCAGGCCTCTCTGTCCATCACCAACTACTGGAGTTCACTCAAACTCATGTCCATTGAGTCGGTGATGCTATCCAGCCATCTCATCCTCTGTCATCCCCTTTTCCTCCTGCCCTCAATCTTTCCCAACATCAGACTCTTTTCCAATGAGTCAACTCTTCACATCAGGTGGCCAGAGTATTGGAGTTTCAGCTTTAGCATCAGTCCTTCCAATGAACATCCAGGACTGATCTCCTTTAGAATGGACTGGTTGGAGCTCCTTGCAGTCCAAGGGACTCTCAAGAATCTTCTCCAGCACCACAGTTCAAAAGCATCAATTCTTCGGTGCTCAGCTTTCTTCACAGTCCAACTCTCACATCCATACATGACCACTGGGAAAACCATAGCCTTGACTAGATGGACCTTTGTTGGCAAAGTAATGTCTCTGCTTTTTAATATGCTGTCTAGGTTGGTCATAACTTTCCTTCCAAGGAGTAAGCGTCTTTTAATTTTATGGCTGCAATTACCATCTGCAGTGATTCTGGAGCCCAAAAAGTAAAGTCTGACACTGTTTCTGCTGTTTCCTCATCTATTTCCCATGAAGTGATGGGACCAGATGCCATGATCTTCGTTTTCTGAATGTTGAGCTTTAAGCCAACTTTTTCACTCTCCTCTGTCACTTTCATCAAGAGGCTTTTTAGTTCCTCTTCACTTTCTGCCATAAGGGTGGTGTCATCTGCATATCTGAGGTTATTGACTTTTTCCAGTCCTGTGGCCACTGCTGAGTTTTCCAAATTTGCTGGCATATTGAGTGCAGCACTTTCACAGCATCATCTTTCAGGATTTGAAACAGCTCAACTGGAATTCCATCACCTCCACTAGCTTTGTTCATAGTGATGCTTTCTAAGGCCCACTTGACTTCACATTCTAGGATGTCTGGCTCTAGGTGAGTGATCACACCATCATGACTATCCGGGTTGTGAAGATCTTTTTTGTACAGTTCTGTGTATTCTTGCCACCTCTTCTTAATATCTTCTGCTTCTGTTAGGTCCAGACCATTTCTGTCCTTCTCGGGCCCATCTTTGCATGAAATGTTCCCTTGGTATCTCTAATTTTCTTGAAGAGATCTCTAGTCCTTCCCATTCTGTTGTTTTCCTCTATTTCTTTGCATTGATCACTGAAGAAGGGTTTCTTATCTCTCTTTGCAATTCTTTGGAACTCTGCATTCAGATCCTTTTCTCCTTTGTTTTTTGCTTCTCTTCTTTTCACAGCTATTTGTAAGGCCTCCTCACACAGCCATTTTGCTTTTTTGCATTTCTTTTCCATGGGGATGGTCTTGATCCCTGTCTCCTGTACAATGTCATGAACCTCTGTCCATAGTTCATCAGATACTCTGTCTATCAGATCTCGGCCCTTAAATCTATTTCTCACTTCCACTGTATAATCATAAGGGATTTGATTTAGGTCATACCTGAATGGTCTAGTGGTTTTCCCTACTTTCTTCAATTTAAGTCTGAATTTGTCAATAAGGAGTTCATGATCTGAGCCACAGTCAGCTCCCGGTCTTGTTTTTGCTGACTGTATAGAGCTTCTCCATCTTTGCCTGCAAAGAATATAATCAATCTGATTTCAGTGTTGACCTTCTGGTGATGTCCATGTGTCGAGTCTTCTCTTGTGTTGTTGGAAGAGGGTGTTTGCTATGACCAGTGCGGTCTCTTGGCAAAACTCTATTAGCCTTTGCCCTGCTTCATTCTGTACTCCAAGGCCAAATTTGCGTTACTCCAGGTGTTTCTTGACTTCCTACTTTTGCATTCCAGTCCCCTATAATGAAAAGGACATCTTTTTTGGGTGTTAGTTCTAAAAGGTTTTGTAGGTGTTCATAGAACCATTCAACTTCAGCTTCTTCAGCATTACTGGTTGGGGCATAGGCTTGGATTACCGTGCTATTGAATGGTTTGCCTTGGAAACGAACAGAGATCATTCTGTCATTTTTGAGATTGCAGAAGCATGCTGGCTGTGACAGACTGTGCAGAAGCGTGGCTGAGAGGAGCTACCCCTTGCCCAAGGTCAGGGACGTTGACTGAGAGCGCCAGGCTGCGACGGCACAGGAGCGGCTGAGACGAGCTACCCCATGTCTGAGGTCAGGGGTGGCAGCCGAGATGAGCTACCCCACGCCCTAGGTCAGGGGCAGAGGCTGAGAGGAGCAACCCCATGTCCAAGGAGCAGTGGCTCCGTGGGCATAGGAGGGCCAAGAGGAGCTACTCAACATTCAAGGTCAGGAGGGGTGGCGGTGAGGAGATACCCCTCGTCCAAGGTAAGGAGCAGCAGCTGTGCTTTGCTGGAGCAGCCATGAAGAGATACCCCACGCCCAAGGTAAGAGAAACCCAAGTAAGACGGTAGGTGTTGTGAGAGGGCATCAGAGGGCAGACACACTGAAACCATACTCACAGAAATCTAGTCAATCTAATCATATGGACCACAGCCTTGTCTAACTCAGTGAAACTAAGCCATGCCGTGTGGGGCCACCCAAGACACACGGGTCATGGTGGAGAAGTCTGACGGAATGTGGTCCACTGGAGAAGGGTTGGCAAACCACTTCAGTATTCTTGCCTTGAGAACCCCATGAACAGTAGGAAAAGGCAAAATGATAGGATACTGAAAGAGGAACTCCCCAGGTCGGTAAGTGCCCAATATGCTACTGGACATCAGTGGAGAAATAACTCCAGAAAGAATGAAGGGATGGAGCCAAAGCAAAAACAATACCCAGTTGTGGATGTGACTGGTGATAGAAGCAAGATCCGATGCTGTAAAGAGCAATATTGCATAGGAACCTGGAATGTCAGGTCCATGAATCAAGGCAAATTGGAAGTGGTCAAACAGGAGATGGCAAGAGTGAACGACGACATTCTAGCAATCAGCGAACTAAAATGGACAGGAATGGGTGAATTTATCTCAGATGACCATTATATCTACTACTGTGGGCAGGAATCCCTTAGGAGAAATGGAGTAGCCATCATGGTCAACAAAAAACTCGGTATCTATTAGTTTGTTTAATTTCATCCCAAACCCTTAATTTATCCCTCCCTTCTGACTCCCTTTGATGATCACAGCTCGGCTCTGTCTGTGGGTCTGTCTCTGCTTTGTGCGCCAGCTCCGTGGGATGGATCTGTCCTTCCCACCTGTATGTGCTCCCGCAGGATCTCTGTCTTCTCCCCCCTGATTTACCCCGCTAGGACGGTGCTTTCTTGGTGCACCCTTGCTGCGGCCGGTGTCAGGGCTCCGTTATGCTTCGTGGCTGAGCAGCTTTCCGGGTATAGGTGTGCCACACAGCCCTCCCACTTCTCTCAGTGCTGAAGCCTGTACTGGGGCTGTTGTGATAGTCAAAATGCATGTGTCATTTCTAATGGTGATCCTCTCTGGACCTAAGCCTGGGAATGGGATTGCGGGGTCATATGATACCTCTGTGTCTAGTGTTTCCAGGACCCTCCATGCTGTTTTCCATCATGGTTTCACCATTTACATTTCCACCAAGATTGTAGGAAGGTTCTCCTTTGGCTCAGAGGGTAAAGCCTGTGCCTGCAGTGCAGGAGACTTGGGTTCGATCCCTGGGTCAGGAAGATCCCCTGGAGGAGGAAATGGCAACCCACTCCAGTACTCTTGCCTGGAAAATCCCATGGACAGAGAAGCCTGGTAGACTCCAGTCCACGGGATCGCAAAGAGTCGGACACAACTGGGCGACTCCACTTTCACCTTCTTTCCCCTTTCTGCACATCCTCTGTGGTATTTATTCTGCATAGATCTTTTCCATGACGGTCACTGTGACCAGTGTGAGGTCACTCATTGTGGGTTTGGTTGGCATCGATTTAATAATTATTGGTGTGGAGCATCTGTCCGTGTGCTTCTATTTTACACTTTGTGACTACAATTTACCTCTTGAAAGTTGGCCCTGTTTGGAACTCTTTTCCAGTGACTTACCCAGGACATTTCTTGAGGGTGGGTGTCGTTTACAGCCCTGCTGGACTTGTGGCGGTTTACAGCCCCTCAGCCCCTGTTTCACAGTGTGTATGCTGATCTGAACCAGCTCATTGCTCGCTGCCCCTCCGCCTCTTTTTCGGTGTCCACGCTTTCCTCTTCTGCGTCTGTGAGGCTGTTTCTCTTTGTAAAGAAGTTCACATGTGTCTGTGCTTAGTTTCCACCGGAACTGATAGCCTACGGCCCTCGCCTCAGCCTTTCTCACTGACTTCACTTGGTACCATCACCTCCAGTTTCTTCCCTGCAGCTGGGAGTGGCACTACTTTGCCTGCTTTGTGTCTGGTTAGTGTTGCACCGGGCATAAGTACCCATTTTTCTGTGCCCGCTCATCTGCCCTTGTGTACCCAAGCTGCTTCTGAGGCTCGGCTATTGTGCCTGGTGCTGCCATGGTCTTTGGGGGGCAGGTGGCTTTTTAAGTTTTGGTTTTCTCTGGATCTCCGCCTAGGCATGAAACTGCCAGCCTCTTGGTTCTTTTATGTTTAGCTTTTTAAGAACCTCCATGGTGTTCTCCCTAGAGGGTGTGCTGACTTATATTCCTGCCATCAGTGTGGGAGGGCTCCCTTCTCTCCACACCTCTGCAGAATCTATTTAGGCTTTTCTGACACAGCCATTCCGACCAGTGTGAGGTGATGCCTGCTGTGCGTCTGACCCGCCTTTCTCTGAGAACTAGTGACGCTGAGCATCTTTTCTTGTGCTTTATGGCTGTCTCTGTGACATCTTTGGAGAAATGTGCATTTAGACCATTGGCTAATTTTTATTGGATTTTTTTATATTGAGCTGTGCAAGTTGTGTGTATGTATTGGACATAAATTCTTTGTAGGTATTTTCCTTTGCAAGAATTTCTTTCCATCCTGAGGGTGTCTTTTTCTTTCGCTGATGGTTTCCTTTGCTGTGCAAATATCTTTTAACATCAGGCCCATTTATTTGTTTCTTTATTTCCATGACTCTACGAGGCGGATCAAAAAAGGGCTTGCCGCATTTTATGTCGAGGCGTGTTCTGCTCTTTCCCTTGAGAGTTCCGTAGTGCCTATCTTTTTATTTAGATCTTTCATTATTTGGAGTTTGTTTCTGTGTATGGTGTTAGGGAGCATTCTAATTTCATTGCTAAGGAACCTGTCCGGTGTCCTCCACAGTGACTGCTCCCTATTTCCATTCCCAGCGTCCGTCTAGGAGGCTCCCTTCCTCTACACCCTCCCCAGCAATTCCTGTTTGTAGACTTTCCACCCATGGCCACCCTGACCGGTGTGAGGCAATACCTCACTGAAGTTTTGATTTACATCTCTCTCATATTTAGTGATGTTGACATCTTTGCATATGATTTTAAAAATTTGATTTATTTATTTTAATTGGAGGCTAATTATAATATTGTGGTGGTTTTTGCCATACATCGACACGGATCAGCCACGAGTGCTCCATGTGATTTTTAAAAACAGTGTGAGTTAAACTTACTTATTCAAATTGTCTTCTTGAATGCCTGCTCTGTTTTTAATATTTTTCTGATCACCTCTCCTAGGACATTTCTTGAGGGCAGGTGTTTTTCATTTACAGCCCGCTGGCCTTGTGAATATTAAGTGCCCAGGAACAATGGTGGAGAAGGAAATGGCAGCCTACTCCAGTATTCTTGCTGGAGAATCCCATGGACAGAGGACCTTGGCGGGTTACCGTCCATGGGGTCTCGAAGAGTCCGACACGACTGAGTAACACACTACGCTACACGAACAATGGCTTCAGCGTTGTTGTTACGGGAAATGGCCACAAGGCGGCAGCATGTTCATGCCCAACTCTGGTTACTGGGGCAACCAGAGCCTTAGGAAAAGTCCTATTCCTGGGCTGCCAATTAGAGTGGAATGTCCAGAAGAAACACCCAAGGCGTGTGCGCCATTCCGTCTTCCTTCCTTAGCCCTGTGTCCTGGACACATCCCAGTTCCCGGAGCACCACTCTGTGGAGGGTGCTGTCATCGTAGGTGGGGCGGGCCTAAGGAAGGGAGCTGGAGGCGGGACCCTGCCACCAGGAGACGTCGAGCCCAGGGGGCTTTTCAAAGCTCTTCTGGGCCAGCGGCGCAACCGTCCTTTGGGTGTATTAGGCGGAGTTTCGCTTCAGGAGGACCTGTGTCTAGTCCCCTCAGCCCCGAGACAGTCAGCTCACGGGCCCAGGCCTGCCCAGGCTTCGAGGATAGGGCAGCAGCCAGGCCACCAAGGCCGGAGGGGAACAGAGTCAGGTCCTCTTTCTGTGATCCGCGTTTTGCATCGGTGTAGAGGCGACTTACAGTGTTGCAGAGGGTGCTGTTTGCTTGCTTCAGGTGGACGGGGGCGTGATTCCCTCATGCATAGCGCGCACGCTGCTTTTCGGGCTCCCTTCCTGCGCAGCTTCTCATGCAGGGTTGAGTAGGGGTCCTCGTCCTATACCGGGTTCTTGTTAATCGTTTCACAGAGTCGTGTGTGTATATCCATCCTACCTGCTCATTTCCCCCACCCCCTCGCTTCCCTCTCGGTAACCACGAGGCACTGTGCTGTGTTGTCAGGCCACCTCTGCTTGGTAAAGAAGTTCATTCGCATCCGTTTTTAGAATCCACCCCTAAGTGATGTCATAGGGTGCTAGTCTTTCTTCGTCTCAAGTCACTTAGTGTGATCATCTCTACTCCCTTCCTTGTTGCTGGACACGGCGTGATGTCATCCTTTATGACTAATATTGCTCTGCCTGTGTGTTCCCCGTCTTTTTACCCATTCATCTGTCCTTACCCACTTATGCTTCTTCCGTGTCTTGGCTCTTGTACATGGTGCTGCCATGAACACTGGGGTGCACCTGTCTTTAAAATTATGGTTTTCCCTGGATCTGTGCCCAGGAATGGGATTGCTGGGCCCTATGGCACTTCTCTGCTAAGTTTTAGATGAACGTTTGTCCTCATCTGCTTTGTAGATTTGCTGACTTTCATTCCCACCAGCAGCTAGGAGGGTTCTTTTCCTCCATTCCCTCTCCAACATTTATTCTCATAGGTTTTCTAGGCTGACTGTTCTGATGTGTGTGAGGCGATGCCACTTCTGACTCACAGTTCTCCAATACTTCAGATGCTATCTTTTCACGTGGTTCGTGGCCATCTCTATGTCTTCTGTGGAGAAAGGTCCGTTTGAATCTTGTGCCCCTGTTTGACTGGGTTGTGTCTTCGATATTGAGGTGCATAAGCTGTGTATATTCTGGAGAGAAATTCCTCGCTGGTGTCTGTTTGCACAGATCAGCTCGGTTACGACGTTTGTCTTCTTGCTGCATTTATGGTCTCCTCTACTGTGCCAGTGCTTTAAAGGGGAGCTCAGTCGAGTTCAGTTGCTCAGTCGTGTCTGACTCTTTGCAACCCCACGAACAGCAGCACGCCAGGCCTCGTTGTCCATCACCAACTCCCGAAGTTTACTCAAACTCATGTTCATTGAGTCAGTGATGCCATCCAACCATCTCATCTTCTGTCATCCCCTTCTCCTCCTGCCTTCAATCTTTCTCAGCATCAAGGTCTTTTCAAATAAGTCAGTTCTTTGCATCAGGTGGCCAAAGTATTGGAGTTTCAGCTTCAACATCACTGCTTCCAATGAATATTCAGGACTGATCTCCTTTAGGATGGACTGGTTGGATCTCCTTGCAGTCCAAGGGACTCTCAAGAGTCTTCTCCAACACCACAGTTCAAAAACCCTCAGTTCCTCGGTGCTCAGCTTTCTTCACAGTCCAACTCTCACATCCATACATAACCACTGGAAAAACCATAGCCTTGCCTAGACGGACCTTTGTTGACAAAGTAATGTCTCTGCTTTTTAATATGCTATCTAGGTTGGTCATAACTTTCCTTTCAAGGGGTAAGTCTTTTAATTTCATGGCGGCAGTCATCATCTGCAGTGATTTTGGAGCCCTCAAAAAATAAAGTCTGACACTGTTTCCACTGTTTCCCCATCTATTTCCCATGAAGTGATGGGACCGGATGCCATGATCTTCTTGTTCTGAATGTTGAGCTTTAAGCCAACTTTTTCACTCTCCTCTTTCACTTTCATCAAGAGGCTCTTTAGCTCTTCTTCACTTTCTGCCATAAGGGTGGTGTCATCTGCATATCTGAGGTTATTGATATTTTTCCCGGCAATCTTGATTCTAGCTTGTGCTTCATCCAGCCCAGTGTTTCTCATGATGTACTCTGCATATAAGTTAAATAAGCAGGGTGACAATATACAGCCTTGACGTACTCCTTTTCCTATTTGGAACCAGCCTGTTGTTCCATGTCCAGTTCTAAATGTTGCTTCCTGACCTGCATACAGATTTCTGAAGAGGCAGGTCAGGTGGTCTGGTATTCTCGTCTCTTTTAGAATTTTCCACAGTTTATTGTGATCCACACAGTCAAAGGCTTTGGCATAGTCAATAAAACAGAAATATATGTTTTTCTGGAATTTTCGTGCTTTTTCGATGATCCAACAGATGTTGGCAATTTGATCTCTGGTTCCTATGCCTTTTCTAAAATCAGCTTGAACATCAGGAAGTTCATGGTTCACATACTGTTGAAGCCTGGCTTGGAGTGTTTTGAGCATCACTTTGCTAGCATGTGAGATGAGTGCAATTGTGCTGTAGTCTGAACATTCTTTGGCATTGCCTTTCTTTGGGATTGGACTGAAAACTGACCTTTTCCAGTCCTGTGGCCACTGCTGAGTTTTCCAAATTTGCTGGCATATTGAGTGCAGCACTTTCACAGCATCATCTTTCAGGATTTGAAATAGCTCTACCGGAATTCCATCACCTCCACTAGCTTTGTTCATAGTGATGCTTTCTAAGGCCCACTTGACTTCACATTCCACGAAGTCTGGCTCCTGGTGAGTGATCACACCATCATGATTATCTGGGTCATGAAGATCTTTTTTGTACAGTTCTTCAGTGTATTCTTGCCACCTCTTCTTAATATCTTCTGCTTCTGTTAGGTCCATGCCATTTCTGTCCTTTATTGAGCCCATCTTTGCATGAAATGTTCCCTTGGTATCTCTAATTTTCTTGAAGAGATCTCTAGTCTTTCCTGTTCTATTGCTTTCCTCTATTTCTTTGCATTGATCACCGAGGAAGCCTTTCTTATCTCTCTTTGCTATTCTTTGGAACTCTGCATTCAAATGGGTGTAGCATTGCTTTTTGCTTCTCTTCTTTTCACAGCTATTTGTAAGGCCTCCTCAGACAACCATTTTGCTTTTTTGCATTTATTTTTCATGGTGATGAGGTCCCATTTGTTTATTTTTCATGATTCTGAGAGGCGGGTCAAACAAAAACTTGCTGCATTTTATGTCAAAGTGTGTTCTGCTTTCCCCTTAAGAGTTTCATATTTTCTGTCCTTTGATTTAGGTCCTTAATCTATTTGGAGTTTATTTTTCTGTATGCTGTTAGGCAGTATTCTAACTTCATTCTTAAAAAAGCTGCACACTCTTCTTCATAGTGGCTGCTTTTCTCTAGCAGTGTGGGAGGGCTCCCTTCTTCCCACACTTCCTCCAGCGTTTATTGCCTGCCAGCGTTTGGACAGTGGTCACTGTGAGCCACGTGAGGAAATACCTCATTGCAGTTTTGATTTGCATGTCTCTAATAGTGATGTGGACATCTTTTCATGTGATTCTTTTAAAGGGTGTGAGTTAAACTTACCTCTTGAAATTGGCCACTTGAATGCCTGCCTTGGTTTGAATTTTTTTTCAGTGACACCTAGGACGTTTCTTGAAGGCAAGTGTCTTACCTTCAGCCCCTTGACCCTTGTGCATTAAATACCCCGCCTCGCTGCTTTTCACGGTGTTGGTAAATTAAAAGGCCACGAGGGGGCAGCACTACTCCATGTCCTGCTTCCCGCCCCCCCCCCCCCCCCCCCCCGCCCCCCGTAATTTCCTTGTTATTTTACGCTGGGATATTGTTGATTCCGATGTGTTTGTTTCAGCTGTGCAGATACACGATTCAGTTATGCACAGATGTTTATCTATTCTCTTTGGGTTCATTTTCACATATAGGTGATTACAGCGTGTTCATCAACTTTCCAATGCTAGTCACTAGTTACGTTTTGATCATCTGGTATATATTTCTGTGTATATGTTAATTCCAAACTCCTAATTTCACCCACTTGTTTCTGAAGGCCGGGGGCTCTGCAGAGGGCAGCAGGCACCCCAGGTCCACCGTGGGGTGCCTGCCCACCTGCTCCTGGCTCCCTCAGCCCCAGGATGCTCAGCCTTGGTGTCCAAGCCAATCAGACTCCAGGGATGGGACACCAGCCCAGGTCACTGTGGCCTGACGGGAATAGAATCAGCATTTCTTGTTCCTTATTTTTCTGTTGTTACCCTATGGTTTGAAGTGCAGTATACAGGTGAATCACGATCTTGTGGGGCTTTTTTCCTTTTCAGCCCAATGCAACTTGATTTTCTTGGTGACCGGAAGCTTCTTTCCTAAATCTGTGAGGCTGTGTTTCTTTGGGAAGGAACCTCATTTGTATCTATTTTTAGGTTACACCTAGACGTGATATCACAGGATGCGTGTCTCTCCCTGTCTCCCTTACTCCACTTGGAATGATCGTCTCTGCTTTATTCCCTGTGGCTGGACTTGGCGATATTTCCTACTTCCTTATTGTTGAGAAACATTGCACTGTGTACATGTACCCGGTCTGTTTCTATTCATCTGTAATTTCTACATTTAGCTTGCTTCCCAGACTTGACTATTGTACCTTGTTGGGCCAAGATTGCATGGGTTCCATGTCTTTTAAAGTTTTTAAAAAATTTAAAAAAGTGCTGTCCCTTACATTACCAAGTGTGTGACAAAATGGCTATGTAGCGCCCCCAACGATGGTCAGATCCATGACCCTGAAGGGGCTCTGCCATCTACTTCTACAAAGATTGAATCTTGGCCACTGAACCTGCTGACCTTCAACACCCCCGAAAGGAGTTCAGGGTGGAAATTAGAAATGGGGCACTCTGCGCTCCAAAAAACAACAACAACAAAAAAAACAAAAAAACCCACAGCTGCAGAAGAGGCCTTCAGATAGCTGGACACCTTTGGGAGCGATTTCCATGTCCCCTGACTCCTGTGTCTTCTCAACCCTAGAGAAACACTAAAATTGCTGACAGTGACAACCACTTAGGCTGCTAAGAAGCAAATTACAGTGAAGTCAGAATAGGACAGCTACGGAAAGACCCAGATGGCACTACAGTGTGAGTTCAGACAAGTCCTTGTGTTGCTGAGAGCTGAGTTTTCTGAGTGTCAGACGTAGGTGCCGTCAGCCATTCTGAGAGCCGCGTCCGCCAGCAGCAGGCGACTCAGCTCAGTCCAGGCGCTCAGGCGTGTCCGACTCTTTGCGACCCCATGAATCGCAGCACGCCAGGCCTCCCTGTCCATCACCAACTCCCGGAGCTCACTCAGACTCGCGTCCATCGAGTCCGTGATGCCATCCACGCATCTCATCCTCGGTCGTCCCCTTCTCCTCCTGCCCCCAATCCCTCCCAGCATCAGGGTCTTTTCCAATGAGTCAACTCTTCGCATGAGGTGGCCAAAGTACTGGAGTTTCAGCTTCAGCATCATTCCTTCCAAAGAAATCCCAGGGCTGATCTCCTTCAGAATGGACTGGTTGGATCTCCTTGCAGTCCAAGGGACTCTCAAGAGTCTTCTCCAACACCACAGTTCAAAAGCATCGATTCTTCGGCGCTCAGCCTTCTTCACAGTCCAACTCTCACATCCATACATGACCACTGGAAAAACCATAGCCTTGCCTAGACGGACCTTTGTTGGCAAAGTAATGTCTCTGCTTTTGAATATGCTATCTTGGTCATAACTTTTCTTCCAAGGAGTAAGCGTCTTTTAATTTCATGGCTGCAGTCACCATCTGCAGTGATTTTGGAGCCCCCCAAAAATAAAGTCTGACACTGTTTCTGCTGTTTCCCCATCTATTTCACATGAACTGATGGGACCAGATGCCATGATCTTTGTTTTCTGAATGTTGAGCTTTAAGCCAACTTTTTTGCTCTCCTCTTTCACTTTCATCAAGAGGCTTTTTAGTTCCTCTTCACTTTCTGCCATAAGGGTGGTGTTATCTGCATATCTGAGGTTATTGACATTTCTCCCGGCAATCTTGATTCCAGCTTGTGTTTCTTCCAGTCCAGGGTTTCTCATGATGTACTCTGCATATAAGTTAAATAAGCAGGGTAACAATATACAGCCTTGACATACTCCTTTTCCTATTTGGATCCAGTCTGTTGTTCCATGTCCAGGTTTAACTGTTGCTTCCTGACCTGCATACAGGTTTCTCAAGAGGCAGGTCTAGAACCTTACTTTTTAAAGGTCTCTTCTTGTAACTTTGTAACTGTTATATGTTTAGACAAGGAAATTGCTCTGGATCATATGTTGACAAGAAAAGAAAAACAAATACGTAATGACCAATAGCCATATTAAAAGTTAAGACCTACGTTGATAAACCTAGACAACTGGCTACCTGGCTACATGTCCCTGTAAGGCCGGACCCCAGGGCCATGATGCGCCGCCCCTCCTCTCTCCCGCTGATGAGAAAGTCCCTAACGGAAAGATCCTCCCAGATCCCTGGGACCAATGACAGCACACTTCACCAGCTAAAGCAGCCCCACCCCAGCCACGTAGAAGGACCTATCAGCCTGCGCGACACCTCGACCTAACAACCTATGCGAACCCTTGTCCACTAACCGTACCTTTTCTGGGCGATCTAGCCTGACCATCCCTTGCAACGAACGCATATAAACCGCTCCGCAGCACAGTCCGGGCGCGGACTTCCTCAACCTGCCTTGTTCGGGTCCGGGAACCTCGCCAGGAGCGCTTCGCCATCAAAGCCTGTCAGACACTCCTTTTGGTGTCCTGGTCGTCTTGTACCTAACAGTCCCCTCAAAGCGTTGAGTCTAAATTAGGATTCAGGCTCAGTTTCAGGCTTAGTTTTTTCTAGTTTATGTATCAACGTTCAGGTTGTTATTCCTGCAGCTATTTCTGGGTCTGAATGGCTCCATCCCTTTGGACAGGATGACCGAAGCACTGACCCCATCTGGACCACAGTCAAAATCGTCATCAAATGTAACTTGGTTCTTGCCCTTTCTTTGACCCCTAGTTACAGTAACTCTTTTACTGATCTGTGACCTCTGTTTTCTTAAACTACCTGTTAAGACTTGCCTCCTCCAGATGACAACATATTTATTTCAAGATAATAGTGATGCAGAGAGAAAACTCACAGCCCCAAAGAGATTACAGCCACTCCTCTGAACAGATCCTCCGGGAAGAACCACAGAAGTCACCCTGGGGCCCCTTAATAAAACTGGGCGGGAGCTCCGTGACCCCGATTAGATAGGGTCTATGAATACCATGTCAGCATTGAAGTTACGAAAGATTGACCATCTGTCTCATCACCCCAGTAAATATTTCTTGGGGTTCATGTCTCTCAAGGAAAATTTGAAGCAGGAGAAAGATGGGTCCCTGGGTTGAACAGCTGGTGATCGTCAAACAGACCAAAACTGAGACAAGAACAGGAATGAGACCTATTTCCCTTTCTCCATTGATATGGAGGACATAAAATAATGGGGGAATTGGTTGCAGTGAAAAGAAAAAGGAGGAGTGAGTTTTTTTTCTTTTCTTTCCTGAGAACAAAGAATAAAGAGCACAGTGAGCAGGCCCGAGCGTTCCTAGTTTTTCTCCTTTTTCTCTTTTACTTTAGCTGCTCTACACTCTGCATGTCGGTAAGTTAGTTTGCTTTTCTGCCCCCTCACTCTGCAGGAGCTGCACTTCACACCTAGAGTCCTTTGCTTACCCTTACAACACCCTTCCCCTCGTAGTCACACCTCAGAAGGGAGGCTGCAGAGCCCCTGAACGGCCAGACTCCATTCCTGGGTGACTGATGCCAGCCTGTGACTGTTCCGGGGCCGCTTCTAACATGCGTGTTCCTCATAGTCAGCCCTCACTGTGCGCCCTTGCCTTATATAAGCCCCCAGACTCCTCATGGGGGGACCTACCGTGTCCCCCCTCCCCTGGCTGAGGATTGAAGCCACCTCTCTGTTGCCTCCAAGCTCTGTCTCTGTATTTTTTTATTCAGCTTCGGTGGACAAAGAAAGGGAAGATTATTGCCAGGAACACTTGTATGTTATTTTTAAGTGACTCTCCACACATTCTCCTAAGTACATTGTAAATAGCAGCCCAGGGTCTCCCCTTCCTCCCCTGGGTCTCCCCTTCCTCCCCAGGGTCTCCCCCTCCTCCCCAGGGTCTCCTCGTACCCCCCGGGAGGAGCCCGCCCCCCGCGGGCGG
>NW_024070204.1:70881676-71114058 GCF_014754425.2 Oryx dammah | reverse complement strand
GGTGAAATCACCAGGCAGGATAAATCCCTTGGACTTCCAGCAGGCACTAGGCTGCTTGGGAAAACCGCGCAGGTCTGAGCTTTATGAGAAGGGGTAAAGCGGTAAAAGGCTTGACCCCAAAGGCGAGGCCTTTCTGCGGCCGCCAGGTTAGGGGGCTCCAAGACTGTGCCGACAGAGAGGGCGGAAAACGTGGTTCCCTGCTCCGCCGAGTCCCGGTTCCCTTACCTGTGGTCCACACCCCTCCACTCCGCTCACTGGATGCCGATCGGTGGGGACCCAGGAGCGCAGGAAATGGGCGTTCCCAGCCGCAATGGCGAGCCCTGAGAGCACAACTGGGACGCCCCGCCCCCACGCTTCCAGGAGAGCCCCGCGGGCCTCGCTACTGCCGCCAGGTGAAGCACAAGGACAAGCAAACCCACCCCACAGAGACAATCCAAGCTTTTTATCAGCTCATCTGTCTATGATTCAGGGATAAAACTATGACTACAGAAAGCAAAGATGACCTGACCTAGGACGGCCATGATATTCTATAGAACCAGACAAAAGTGGTTACGAGGAAGCTTCTTTTTTTCTTGGAAACTGTAAAGCTGGTTCTTTTGCTTATGCAATTAAAAACAATTAGCTTGTTACAAAGGCCTGCCTAGGGCAACGCTTGAAGTTAACCTTTGCCACAGAATTCAACAGCTTCCCTGGTGGCTCAGACGGTAAAGCGTCTGCCTACAATGCGGGAGACTTGGGTCCAATCCCTGGGTCGGGAAGATCTCCTGGAGAAGGGACGGGCAACCCACTCCAGTATTCTTGCCGCCAACCCACCTCCCCGCCTCCCCCAGCCCCCCACCCCGCCCCCGCAAAAAAAAGGCGGCTCAAAGAAATATTTTAAATCTCAGGCGGAAAACTATAAGATCTCTTGCCTGTGTGTCTGGATTTATGTATGTCTCAGTGTGAGTCTTCTGTTTTTTGATAATATTGCTCAAGTACTGAGTTCTTATTTAAATGGTCTCAAGAAAAGGAAGCCCTTACAAATCAAACAGTTGGAAATACAAGAAAACATTGACTTAAGTGAATTTCAGATTCATGGGAACTGGGAAATAGTCAATATTAAATATCTAGTATTTTTTTTTCCCTACTCTACTATAGACATATTTAAGAGTCATGAACATTAAACACAAAATTTTCACAGTGCCTAGGTTTATTATAAGTTAAAAATTGCTATATTTTTATATCTGTCACAAGCTTGTCAACAAAGAAAGTACCGCTAAAAACAACAAACTCCTAAAAAATGTAAATGTGATACGAGCTTTTAGATAAACTATTAACAATAATTATACTCTAAAATATCAGTCTATAATAGTCTCAATTGAAAGCAAAGGAGAAGGGGACGACAGAGGATAAGATGGTTGGATGGCATCACTGACTCAATGCACTTGAGTTTGAGCAAGCCCCTGGAGTTGGTGATGGACAGGGAAGCCTGGCGTCCTGCAGTCCCCAGGGTCACAAAGAGTCAGACACAACTGAGCAACTGAACTGAACTGAATTTAAAATAGTGTCTCCAGATTTTGGTTTCTATCGTTGTGCTAAACTAAGTGACGACACTGTATTGAATAGCTAGGTCATTTCCAAATAAATGAAGGTTGTGAAATATTCAGTACTTGAAAGGACCTCCCTCTTACACAGAAACGAAACAGATTTTTGACTATCCATGAATAGTGTCTGGTGCCATCCTGACATGTTCAGTGTAAGAAAGCAATTTTTTTTTTTTTCTGTTATCACTGATACATACATTCACCAGTCTATACAATGCCAATGTAAAAGTCAATTCTTAGTTCCTTAAGGGGAATGTATGACTTGTTATTAAAGAAGGTATGAGGAATGAAATTGCATTTTATGAAGGAAAACAAAGTAGTTCTTTCTTACAGGTGGCAGTTTCAGGACGGGAGAAGCAAAGGAATGGATACAGAATGGGATAAGGAGGTTTTATAGAAAGTGGACCCCCAAAAAGAGTTTTGTGCCTAGTACACGTTTTCTCGAGATGTTGAACTGCCTTTGCTAATAGATTTTAGGTTTCTTTACTTCCTAAGTGATCGGTTCTAGGTTTACCTTTGAAATCTTTTGTTAACTTTGGCTAAGTGGAGAAGTATTGTTTCACGGTGACTTATGTGATCATCAGTTCAGTTCAGTTGCTCAGTCGTGTCCGACTCTTTGCGACCCCATGAATCGCAGCACGCCAGTCCTCCCTGTCCATCACCAACTCCAGGAGTTCATTCAGACTCACGTCCATCGAGTCGGTGATGCCATCCAGCCATCTCATCCTCTGTCATCCCCTTCTCCTCCTGCCCCCAATCCCTCCCAGCCTCAGAGTCTTTTCCAATGAGTCAGCTCTTCACATGAGGTGGCCAAAGTACTGGAGTTTCAGCTTTAGCATCATTTCTTACAAAGAACACCCAGGGCTGGTCTCCTTTAGAATGGACTGGTTGGATTTCCTTGAAGTCCAAGGGACTCTCAAGAGTCTTCTCCAACACCACAGTTCAAAAGCATCAGTTCTTCGGCGCTTTTGATTTCTTCACAGTCCAACTCTCACATCCATACATGACCACTGGAAAAACCACAGCCTTGACTAGACGGACCTTTGTTAGAAAAGTAATGTCTCTGCTTTTGAATATGCTATCTAGGTTCGTCATAACTTTTCTTCCAAGGAGTAAGCGTCTTTTCATTTCATGGCTGCAGTCACCATCTGCAGTGATTTTGGAGCCCCCAAAAAATAAAGTCTGCCACTGTTTCCCCTGTTTCCCCATCTATTTCCCATGAAGTGATGGGACCGGATGCCATGATCTTCATTTTCTGAATGTTGAGCTTTAAGCCAACTTTTTCACTCTCCTCTTTCACTTTCATCAAGAGGCTTTTTAGTCCCTCTTCACTTTCTGCCATAACGGTGGTGTCATCTGCATATCTGAGGTTATTGGTATTTCTCCTGGCAATCTCAATTCCAGCCTGTGCTTCTTCCAGCCCAGCATTTCTCATGATGTACTCTGCACAGAAGTTAAATAAGCAGGGTGACAATATGCAGCCTTGACGTACTCCTTTTCCTATTTGGAACCAGTCTGTTGTTCCATGTCCAGTTCTAACTGTTGCTTCCTGACCTGCATATAGGTTTCTCAAAAGGCAGGTCAGGTGGTCTGGTATTCCCATCTCTTTCAGAATTTTCCACAGTTTATTGTGATCCACGCAGTCAAAGGATTTGGCATGGTCAATAAAGCAGAAATAGATGTTTTTATGGAACTCTCTTCTCTTTCCATGATCCAGCGGATGTTGGCAATTTGATCTCTGGTTCCTCTGCCTGTTCTTAAACCAGCTTGAACATCTGGAACTTCACAGTTCATGTACTGCTGAAGCCTGGCTTGGAGAATTTTGAGCATTACTTTACTAGAGTATGAGATGAGTGCAATTGTGTGGTAGTTTGAGCATTCTTTGGCATTGCCTTTCTTTGGGATTGGAATGAAAACTGACCTTTTCCAGTCCTGCGGCCACTGCTGAGTTTTCCAAGTTTGCTGGCATATTGAGTGCAGCACTTTCACAGCATCATCTTTCAGGATTTGAAATGGCTCAACTGGAATTCCATCGCCTCCAATAGCTTTGTTCGTAGTGATGCTTTCTAAGGCCCACTTGACTTCACATTCCAGGATGTCTGGCTCTAGGTGAGTGATCATACCAACGTGATTATCTTGGTCATGAAGATCTCTTCTGTACAGTTCTTCTGTGTATTCTTGCCACCTCTTCTTAATATCTTCTGCTTCTGTTAGGTCCATACCATTTCTGTCCTTTATCGAGCCCATCTTTGCATGAAATACTCCCTTGGTATCTCTAATTTTCTTGAAGGATCTCTAGTCTTCCCCATTCTGTTGTTTTCCTCTGTTTCTTTGCACTGATTGCTGAGGAAGGCTTTCTTATCTGTTCTTGCTATTCTTTGGAACTCTGCATCCAGATGCTTATATCTTTCCTTTTTTCCTTTGCTTTTCGTTTCTCCTCTTTTCACAGCTATTTGTAAGGCCTCCCCAGACAGCCATTTTGCTTCTTTGCATTTCTTTTCCATAGGGATGGTCTTGATCCCTGTCTCCTGTACAATGTCACGAACCTCACTTCATAGTTCATCAGGCACTCTATCTATCAGATCTAAGCCCTTGAATCTATTTCTCACTTCCACTATATAATCATAAGAGATTTGATTTAGGTCATACCTGAATGGTCTAGTGGTTCTCCCTACTTTCTTCAACTTTAGTCTGAATTTGGCAATACAGAGTTCATGATCTGAGCCACAGTCAGCTCCCAGTCTTGTTTTTGCTGACTGTATAGAGCTTCTCCATCTTTGGCTGCAAAGAATATAATCAGTCTGATTTCGGTATTGACCATCTGGTGATGTCCATGTGTAGAGTCTTCTCTTGTGTTGTTGGAAGAGGGTGTTTGCTATGACCAGTGTGTTCTCTTGGCAGAACTCTATTAGCCTTTGCCCTGCTTCGTTCCGTATTCCAAGGCCAAATTTGCCTGTTACTCCAGGTGTTTCTTGACTTCCTCCTTTTGCATTCCAGTCTCCTATAATGAAAAGGACATCTTTTTTGGGTGTTAATTCTAAAAGGTCTTGTAGGTCTTCATAGAACCATTCAACTTCAGCTTCTTCAGCATTACTGGTTGGGGCATAGACTTGGATTACTGTGATATTGAATTATTTGCCTTGGAAATGAACAGAGATCATTCTGTCGTTTTTGAGATTGCATCCAAGTACTGCATTTCGGACTCTTTTGTTGACCATGATGGCTACTCCATTTCTTCTAAGGGATTCCTGCCTGCAGTAGTAGATATAATGGTCATCTGAGTTAAATTCACCCATTCCAGTCCATTTTAGTTCGCTGATTCCTAGAATGTCAACGTTCATTCTTGCCATCTCCTGTTTGATCACTTCCAATTTGCCTTGATTCATGGACCTAACTTTCCAGGTTCCTATGCAATATTGCTCTTTACAGCATCGGACCTTGCTTCTATCACCAGTCACATGCACAACTGGGTATTGTTTTTGCTTTGGCTCCATTCCTTCATTCTTTCTGGAGTTATTTCTCCACTGATCTCCAATAGCATATTGGGCACCTACTGACCTGGGGAGTTCCTCTTTCAGTATCCTATCATTTTGCCTTTTCATACTGTTCAGGGTTTCTCAAGGCAAGAATACTGAAGTGGTTTGCCATTCCCTTCTAAAGTGAACCACTTTCTGTCAGACTTCTCCACCATGACCCACCCGTCTTGGGTTGCCCTGCAGGCATGGCTTATTTTCATTGAGTTACACAAGGCTGTGGTCCTAATGTGATTAGATTGACTAGTTTTCTGTGATTATGGTTTCAGTGTGTCTGCCCTCTGATGCCCTCCTGACTGTTATAAACCCTTTTGATATCTATGAACAAGCCTGCCTAAATAATTGACTTCTAGCTAACTTTGGGATGCTTCAGAGGGCCCCTGAGATCACCCCAAGAGAGATATTAAACAACCTGAGTTCATTTGGCATGTTAAACTACATGGGAAGTGCTGTCAGGAAGAGTGGTGAATCTTCCCAAGTTATATTATATGGTGGATGTTACTGTAAGGTATAGTTTGGGCCGAGGCAGAAAAGAAGGAGAGAGAGATGGCATTTGTATTTGGGCAGGGGCTGATAAGTCCCAGATAGATACAACCAGCCTGGAGCCTCAGGGCAGGACCTAAAGTTCAGTTTTGTTTTCTCCGAAGTTGGATGATTCAGCAAGGGCCTTTGAGACTGTTGTTTTCTTTCTAGGCCCAAAGACTCCTTCAGTTACTAATATAGGTATCCTAGAAATGATGTGACATCCATGAAAATCTGATGAGTCCTGGAAAAAGCTGTCAGTTATCACTCTAGTTATCATAGCCAAGTGTTTCAAGTCACAGCAGTGACCAGACTGCTTTGTCAATTTCTATATAATCAGGTTTGAAACATCCCATCTATGGTTTCACACTGATGCCTTTGCCAAAATACTGCTACTTCAAATTATCTGTGGAAAAGACTTTTCTAAGCTTACCTGTAAACAATTTTGTCTGTTTCTTACCTGGTAAGCTGGTACCAGACTGGAATTTAGTCTCCTCTCTAGGTTAAGAGAACAAAGTTTCCTTAGAATGCAGCTTTCGATCACAGATGATGAGTTTCTTTACCTTTCAGTGATTTACATTTGTTTTTATCATCTGTTTTTTACTTCGGTAAAGAAAATAAGCATTGTTTAAGATTATGGTGCATGTAGGATGGACCAAGCTTTCCCTACTCCTGCAAATTCCCTTAAGCCCTCAGATTCTTCTCATGGGACCAAGGTCTCACTTCCCTCCAGAAGCACAATCTTAGCTTTTGATCAGCTGATCTGCCCCTGATATCAGAGTCCATTTGAGCATGAGTTGGTCTATAATTTAGGCATGAAACTATGACTACATAAAGGAAAGATGACTTTTTGATGCAGGATGGCCACGATATTCCTTGGACTTCAGAGAAAATTGGTTAAAATGAAACTATTTTTCCTTGGAAACTACAAAGCCAGTTCTTTTAGCATATGCAATTGAAAACATCTAGGTTGTTAGGTCAGTTTTCATTCCAGTCCCAAAGAAAGGCAATGACAAAGCAGGTTCAAACTGCCGCACAGTTGGACTCATCTCACACACTAGTAAAGTAACGATCAAAATTCTCCAAGCCAGGCTTCAGCAATACGTCAATCATGAACTTCCAAATGTTCAAGATGGATTTAGAAAAGGCAGAGGAACCAGAGATCAAATTGCCAACATCCACTGGATCATCAAAAAAGCAAGAGAGTTACATAAAAACATTTATTTCTGCTTTATTGACTATGCCAAAGCCTTTGACTGCGTGTATCCCAAAAAACTGGCGAAAATTCTGAAAGAGATGGGAATACCAGGCCACCTGACCTGCCTCTTGAGATATCTGTATGCAGCTCAGCAAGAAAAAGCTAGAACTGGACATGGGAACAACAGACTGCTTCCAAATAGGAAAGGAATATGTTAAGGCTGTATAGTATCACCCTGCTTATTTAACTTACATGCAGAGTACATCGTGAGAAACGCTGGGCTGGATGTAGCACAAGCTGGAATCAAGATTGCTGGGAGAAATCTCAATAACCTCAGATATGCAGATGACACCAGAAAGTGAAGAGGAACTAAATAGCCTCTCGATGAAAGTAAAAGAGGAGAGTGAAAAGTTGGCTTAAAGCTCAACATTCAGAAAGCAAAGATCATGGAATCTGGTCCCATCACTTCATGGGAAATAGATGGGGAGACAGTGGAAACAGTGTCAGACTTTATTTTTGGGGGCTCCAAAATCACTGCAGATGGTGACTGCAGCCATGAAATTAAAAGACGCTTACTCCTTGGAAGGAAAGTTATGAGCAACCTAGATAGCATACTGAAAAGCAGAGACATTACTTTGCTAACTAAGATCCGTCTAGTCAAGGCTATGGTTTTTCCAGTAGTCATGTATGGATGTGAGAGTTGGACTGTGAAGAAAGCTGAGTGCCAAAGAATTGATGCTTTTGAACTATGGTGTTAGAGAAGACTTCTGAGAGTCCCTTGGACTGCAAGGAGATTCAACCAGTCCATTCTAAAGGAGATCAGCCCTGGGTGTTCTTTGGAAGGAATGATGCTAAAGCTGAAACTTCAGTACTTTGGCTACCTCGTGTGAAGAGTTGACTCATTGGAAAAGACTAGGATACTAGGAGGAATTATGGGCAGGAGGAAAAGAGGACGACAGAGAATGAGATGGCTGGATGGCATCAGCGACTCGATGGATGTGAGTTTGAGTGAACTCCAGGAGTTGGTGATGGACATGGAGGCCTGGTGTGCTGTGATTCATGGGGTCGCAAAGAGTCGGACAAGACTGAGTGACTGAACTGAACTGAACTGAACTGAAAGGCGATGGCACCCCACTCCAGTACTCTTGCCTGGAAAATCCCATGGATGGAGGAGCCTGGTGGGCTGCAGTCCATGTTTTCGTGAAGAGTCGGACACGACTGAGAGACTTCACTTTCACTTTTCACTTTCATGCATTGGAGAAGGAAATGGCAACCCACTCCAGTGTTCTTGCCTGGAGAATCCCAGGGACAAGGGAACCTGGTGGGCTGCCGTCTAGGGGTCACACAGAGTCAGACACGACTGAAGCGACTTAGCAGCAGCAGCAGCAGCATAGCCAAAAAACAATTTAAAATATCAAAAAAAAAAGAAAAGTGGGGCAAATAAAGGTCAAGAAAGAGAAGGATGGAGCCTCCTCCTGGCCACCTGGCTGACCCCTTGTCAGCAACTCAGCAGCCACTCAGCATCAACACTCTCTCAGCATCCCTGCTGTCTCCATGGTGATTTAATGTGATTCTGATGGATGTGACTAGTTCATGAATGCTTCCTGGAGCTGGGCACTGTTGTTGCTAACTCCATTTCCCAGACGAGAAAACAGTGCTGAGATTGTTAACAGCTTGTCCCAAATCACTGAGTTACTAAAACTGTGGGATCAGGCCATTGAACCTAGGCTGTTTCAGGCCCAAGAGTGTGCTCTTGTTGAGCAAAGTAAAAAATAAGATGGTGTTTAATGGAGGAGAACGTGAACATGCATTGAGTACTTAATATCTGGCATGTGATCCTCACAACAGTCCTGCAAGGGAGGTATCATTCCCATTTCATAGATGAAGAAATTGAGGCTCAGTGCTCACTTTGGCAGCGCATATACTTAAATTGGAATGATACAAAGAAGATTAGCATGGCCCCTGCTCAAGGATGACACGCAAATTGGTGAAGCATTTCATGTTTTTATGGCAGAAACCATCGCAACATTGTAAAGCGATTTGCCTCCAATTAAAAAATAAAGTTAAAAAAGTATGAATAAAACAGGGAAATTTCTTTAAAAATTGAGGTTCAGAGAGGTTAAGTAACTTATCTAACGTTGCACTGCAAAGACCCGGTCTGGGGCACTTCACCTCCTCTGTGTCTATGCTGAGAGTTTTGTACTTTCTCTCTGAAATAAAGCCTGTTTGCTTGCTACCATAAAAAAGAAAAAGGCCAGGTCTCTCAGACTGCAAAGCCCATATTCCATTAAAATATATATATATATTGTTGTTTTGCTCCTAAATTTTATTTATTTATTTATTTGGCTTCTTCAGGTCTTCACTGCGGCACGTGGAATCTAGTTTCATGACCACGGATCAAACCCAGGCCCCTACACTGGGACTAGTGTCTTAGCCGCTGGACCACCAGGGAAGTCCCCCATATTCCTTCTTATTCTTTCTTCCAGATGGAATTCTCAGGAATTGCACGGATTGAACTAAGTAATTAAAAATCTCTCCTTTAGATAGTTTTAGTTCTGCATATCCAAACCAAACACCTAGGATATTTGTCAGAATTTGAAAGAAGTCTATTAAAGACTGCTTGCAAGAAAACCACTGTATAAACTATGTTATATAAGTTCTTCTGTTTTAATTAATTAGGTTTTCTAAAGTTCGGAGGAAAAACAAAAAGGAGACAGAAACCAGTTTTTAATGATTTAGAATTAGGATTCATGAACACACTGGATTCTTTCTTGGTACCGGGGGAAAGCAGAGAGTAAATGTGGTGGGAAACTATGAGGGTCCAGAGATTCAGACTTTAGCCTGGAAGAGACATTAAAGAGGTATTTCAGGGACTTCCCTGGTGGTCCAGCGGCTAAGACTCTGTCCTTCCAATGCAGTGAGTGTGGGTTCGATCCCTGGTCAGGGAACTAGATCCCACATGCCACAAGGAAGACTGAAGATCTCATGTGCTGCAACTAATACCCAGTGCAGTGAAATAAATACTTAATAAATAAAATAAATATTTAAAAGAAACCTCAGTTATTAAAAAAAAAAAAAAAGATGCAATTCTAATTTATTTTAGAAATAGCTTGAGTGACTGCTAGTCAACAGTAGAGCTAAGGCCGGAACTTGGGGTTTCCCAATTCTTAAACCATTGTTTTATCTTAAACATGAACCATGAATCACTTTAGAGAATACTCCTTTCTCCTCCTCTCTTAATCCAGATAGGGGGGAAAAAAGTGAGAAAGCTTAAAGACTACTAAAAAACAATCAGAACATTAAGAATCAAGTTATCCTGGAAGGAGGTCAAGACGGTAACCACAGAGGCTGGAGTTAAAGGGAGGAGCAACAGGCAAGATAAGGTCTTATCTAAAACAATTAGAGTAAGCAGGCAAGCTTTTGTTACTTGTATTTAGCTGAAAGCTGTGAACAGAAAGCTTCTTGAAACCCTTGGCTAAATCAAAACCTGGAAAGTGAGGACTTCTAACCTTCAAGAAAAAAATGCTGAGTGTGAGACAAAAAGTTATTTGTTTTTATACTTAATTTGGTAGGGAAAAGGAAAGAAAAAAACAAGATGTCAGTTCAGCTGGGTCCCAATTCCAGCCCCGGGAAGCCCAAAGCCCACCCCTCTTGGTTTTATTTTTAAGGATAGTGTTTTTTTTCCCTCCCTTGGCCAAGTTCAGTGTGTAGGATCTTAGCTCCCTTACCAAGGATCAAACCTTCACCCCCTGGAAGCATGAAGTCTTAACCACTGGACTGCCAGGGAAGCCCCGCCCTCCCCACCTTGGTTTTTGTAAATAGTCCTGAAGGGCTTTCTTGGTTTCTAGACTACTGAGATCTTGCTTCCATGTGTAAATTGAGTACAATTTTCTCAAGAGATGGAAGGCAGGCTTTACATCTTAGTAATAGGGAACAAATTTGATTGGGAATGGCTGGGTTACCATCTAACACTGACATGTCAATTTCCCCTGCCTGGGCTCAGCTTCCCTCCATCAGGCTTGCTTTTCTGGCTTTTCTTTCGTGGTCTTATTTCTTTCCTTTCCACCCTCTACCCCTCCTCTCCTCTCCTTGCAGGAGCAGAAACAAGAAACTCTTCCTCTAATCTCCAGCCGGGCAGGTTTTCCCTCCCCTGGAGTCCAGGTGCCTGTAGCATTTGCTCCTCAGTGGCTTTCCCCCAAGGAGACAGCTCCCTCCTTCCTCTTCCCAAAAAGGAATCGTGGGGCCAGCTGTTAAGATTTTTAAAAATTATTTTTTTCACGTCTTTACTCAAGATGGGAAAATCTCTGAAGTTTAAGGTGGCACCTGGCTGTCCTGTTGTGCTTGTATTTTTTCAAGGCTTTGTTCCATCTGGAATTTTATTATAACTAATGATGGGACTTCCTTAATGGTCCAGTGGTTAAGATTCTGAGCTTCCAATGCAGGGGGTCACAGGTTCAATCCCTGGTCAGGGAATTAAGATCCCACATGCCACATGGTGTGGCCAAAAAGCAAAACAAACAAACAACCACCACAACAGAAAACTAATGGGAATGAACATACCTTGATGTTTACATAATTTTAATAAATCATCTTCAAAATGATAAAGCATTAGTAATCAAATAGAGATTCACTCAGTCATGTCCAACTCTTTGGGACCCCACGGACTGTAGCCCGCGAAGCTCTTCTGTCCATAGGATTTTCCCAGGCAAGAATATTGGAATGGGTTGTCATTTCCTCTCCCAGGAGAATCTTTCTGACCCAGGGATCAAACCCGTGTCTCCAGTATTGGCAGGTGGATTCTTTACCACTGAGCCACATGGGAAGGCTACCTTCTATCAATGATTCATACCAAAAGGTGGTTCAATGAAGCAGCTATGATGAGGCAGTGCTAGTATTCAAAGGGCAATGAGGTACCCTTGAAACTCAAACCTAATAATAGTAGAAAACATCACCCACTCACAGCAATATACACAGATTTGAAACTCTTTCTTTGAGAATGTTTCTGTTTGGGGGGATAATTCTATTTTTTGAAGCCTCTAAGTAATGACAGGCAAACAGAGAAGATACCTCAGTGACCTGAGAGCCATGCCCTGGAGCGAGAGCCAAGAAAGGGGTGGCCAGCCTCTGGGATCTAATACCTGATGATCCGAGGTGGAGCTGATGTAATAATAATAGAAATAAAGTACACAATAAATGTAATGCACTTGAATCATCCTGAAACCATCCCCCCTTCTCCAATTCATGGGGAAAATTCTCTTTCATAAAACTGGTCCCTGGTGCCAAAAAGTTTGGGGATATTCAAAGGAATGTTCTTTGTCCTTCACACCAGCACTGTTTTTCTTCTAAGCGCCCCATCTCACAAAGCTTGAACCTCTCCTAGCGTCACACGCCTCTTCCCACTTTGAGGGGCAGGGTGCACACCAGTGCTCAGGCCTCAGGTCCTCCCTGGGGGCTGGTGATCTGTCCTTCTCATCCTGGCTTTGTAAGGCGCTCCCTTAAGCTTTTCCTGCTCCCCTGTTTCTCTAGTTCCTCCTGAATCTCCCTAGATAAACCTGTCTAAATAATGCAAGAACTTTCTCTCTAATGAATCTGTGATTTTCTCCACTTTAATCACACTTGGGATGTGTCTACCACACTCTCTCCACAGCTGCACTTGTCGTTTCTGTTTCGTTTTCAGCTTTCTATTTTACACTGGAGTACAGCCGATTGACAATGTTGTGATGGCTTCAGGTGGACAGCAAAGGGACTCAGACATACGTAGTCATGTGTCCATTCTGCCCCAGACCCCTCTCCCATCCAGGCTGCTATATAACATTAAGCAGAGTTCCCTGTGCTGTACAGTAGGTCCTTCATTATCCACTTTATTGTCAGATTTTATTTACTCCTTACTTTCTTTATATCCCCTAAATGAATTTCTTCAAAACCCAGTTCCTCTCATCTCAGACCCCATAGCTAGTATTTCATTTTCATAATCACTTTGCCTCATGTAGGGGTGTGGTGCGAGGGTGGGGCAAACTGGCGCAGTGGAGAGAGGGGGCCTTAGCCACCTGCAGCCTGCGGCCTGAACAGCCACAAGGCTCCCCCAGGGGCAGAGTGGTACAGACTCTGCCTGCCAAGGAAGGAGATTCAGTAGACGTGGGTTCGATCCCTGGGTCTGAAAGATCTCCTGGAGTAGGAAATGGCAACCCACTGCAGTATTCTTGCCTGGAAAATTCCATGGAAAGGAGGAGCCTGGCAGGCCACAGTCCGTGGGGTTGCAAAGAGTCAGACAAGACAGCATGCATGCACATCACAGACACCAAAGTGGAGTCAAACATCCCAGCTCACTTTCGGAGGGTTTAATTATGCCTTAATGCTCCTTATCATAATTAAGCAGAAATAGTGATTCTAATTAGCATATTTACAGAAACCACACAAGTATGGTTCCCTGGTGGCTCAGATGGTAAAGAACCTACCTGCAATGCAGGAGAACCAGGTTCAATCCCTGGGTCAGAAGATCCCCTGGAGGAGGAAATGGCAACCCACTCCAGTATTCTTGCCTGGAGAATTCCATGGACAGAGAGGCCTGGCTGGCTACAGTCCACAGGGTCGCAAAGAGTCAGACATGACTGAGCAAATAACACACACAAGTAGATCCATATAATCGCACACTTCACCTACTCGTAGCTTAATGGTGTTCCATCCTTGTTTACTTTGCCCTGGTTTCTTTTTCAACTTGAATGAGCACAACTTTTGAAGTCTTTAATTTATGACTGTTTTAACTTAAGCAAGCCCTGCTAGAGGGTGACAGATAGTGAATGTCAAAAACCCAGAGAGAGGGTTTCTGTTTAGCCTTTGATTTTTGTTTTGTTTTTTAAGTCAGAGAAATGTCCAATTGTGCTCATAGTTTGTCGGAGAAGGCAATGGCAACCCACTCCAGTGTTCTTGCCTGGAGAATCCCAGGGACAGGGGAGCCTGGTGGGCTGCCATCTATGGGGTCGCACAGAGTTGGACACGACTGAAGCGACTTAGCAGCAGCAGAAGGAGAAAATTATTTCTGTTCTCAAAACACTATAATAATAACAAAAGTAAAACAAAGAACATGGACTTCCTGGTGGTCTAGTGATTAAGAGTCTGCCTGCCAATGCAGGGGACACTGGTTCAATCCCTGGTCCAGGAAGATTCTACATGCCCGTGTGCCACAACCACTGAGCCAGAGCTCTAGAGTCTGTGCTCTGCAACAAGAGAAGCCTTTGCAATAAGACTCCTGAGCATGGAAGGTAAAGAACAGCCCCTGTTCACTGCAACTAGAGAATGCCCAAGGGCAGTAACAAAGACCCTTTGCAACCAAAAATGAATAAATACATAAATCCTTTAAAAACATCATTATCATCATCACCATGATGGCCCTGATGATGGTGGCAGTGATCACAGCAGCCACCAGCCCAGAGGCGCTTGTATGTGCCAGGCACTGTCTCAGGAAGTATTCCTGCGTTATTATTTTTTGAGGGGGGTTATACAGCGAGGCATGTGGGATCTTAGTTCCCCCTACCAGGGATCGAACCTGCACCCCTTACATTGGAAGCATAGAGTCTTAACCACTGGACCATCAGGAAAGTCCCATTCCTACATTACTTTATTTAACCTTCATAATAACTTTAAAAGGTAATCGTAACTGCTTCCATTTTACAGAAGAGAAAACTGAAGGTAGGATAAACTGATAAATTTTTCCACTACTACTATGAAGACATAAGCAGTAAGACCCAGGGTCAGAGTTTGAATCCGGGACTCTCCAGCTTCAGGCCACACAGTGAGCTTCTCTATCCTGTGTCGCCCCCTCTCCTGCCATATCATCATACAGTTATTCCACAACTGCAGTTAGTGTGTTCATACAGATATATGTTCTTAAAAACAGCACCCTGTTCTACCTATCTAAAACACAGAGACAATTTCCACTATGTAGGGGTAAACTATAGATTTTATCAATTATCAAAACTTCAGCCATTTCTAAAGAATTGGGAGATGAAAGTCTTTTTTTTTGGAAAGTCTATTTTCTAATTGCCCAAAATGAAAGTCTGGTTTTCTTGTATATAAAATTCGTAAGGGTTTTTATGCGGTTGTAGCCTAAGGGAAGTGGAGAAGGCAATGGCACCCCGCTCCAGTCTCTTGCCTGGAAAATCCCATGGACAGAGGAGCCTGGTGGGCTGCAGTCCATGGGGTCGAGAAGAGTCAGACATGACTGAGCGACTTCCCTTTCACTTTTCCCTTTCATGCATTGGAGAAGGAAATGGCAACCCACTCCAGTGTTCTTGCCTGGAGAATCCCAGGGATGGGGGAGCCTGGTGGGCTGCCATCTATAGGGTCACACCGAGTCGGACACGACTGAAGCGACTTAGCAGCAGCAGCAGCCTAAGGGAAGAGGTACTGCTATGTTGAGAAGCCATTAAAGGCTTAATTTTTGTTCTTTAAGAGATTAGGGAAGTTTTGCTCAGTAAATTGGTTTGCTTAAATTGTTTGTGAAAATTTAAAAATTCCCCAAGTTCCTCCAAGCAGAATCAGTTAGTTTCTTATCCTTGTTTCAACTGCTCTTTCTTTGTACATATTTCCCTTACAGGATAGTACTTCTTATTCAGTGTGGTAACTATCTGTTTGTCTGTGTCCTGGGCCATAGACTAGGCTCCCAGAAAGTGGGGTTAAGACCACTGTACCCTTGGCACCTAGCACATAACAGTATTTAATACATATTTACTGATTTAGTGAGTGATTGTAAGGAGTAGAGTAAGAAGACATTTTACTTTTATGTAATTGATGGCTCATTACTAGATTAGTATTCAGTGTTTTGTGTGAATCTTGGAGGAAGGCATGGCAACCCAGTCCAGTACCCTTGCCTGGAGAATCCCCATGGACAGAAAAGCCTGGTGAGCTACAGGCCATGGCATTGAAAAGAGTTGGACATGACTGAGCAACTAAGCACAGCATAGTGTGAATCTCACTTAAAATGGACATTCAAGGACTCCCCTGGTGGTCCAGTGGTTAGGACTCCACACTTTCACTGCCGGGAGCAGGAGTTCAGTCTCTGGTCAGGGAACTAAGAGCCCAAGTCAAAAATAAATAAAGTAAAATGAAAATAAAGTGGCCAAAAAAAATAAAGTAAATGAAATAAGATGGACATTCATTTCATTTTTCTGAGTTTATATCGAATGAGATCTATTTTTGCCGGAAGAGGTCTTGTTTAACACCACTGGTAATAAAGAATACATGATAATAGAAAAGCATTTTCAGGGGAGAAAATTTAGACATGAATGCTAGTAACTATATGCAAAAATAAACAGCATTAATTCTGAAAAGTACAAAATATTTGACCCATTAACAGAATAGAAAATAATGAAAACTGATGACTTTTCTGTTAAGTAAACAAAAACTTTGTTCCCTTTACCTAAAGCCGTTTGAGACTTTTTTAAATGGCAAATGTTGAAAAAATATTAAATCCTTTTGTTTGCATATATTGAAATAACCAGACATCTTTTCTCTTTTATTCTATGAATTAGATGGACTGATTTTTTAATATCATGCCAACCTTACTGTCCTTGGATACATCCCACTTGGTCATCATGTATTATTCTTTTTTTATATCTTACTGGGTTTAATTTGCTGATTTTTTCTTTAATAGAAAAACTGAAATTTATTATAACAAACTACTCCCTAAAGAAATGAAATACTAAGCAACAATGTGGCAATTTTCTTGTATCAAAACTATTCATCATCTTAAAATACATGTGTGTTAGTTGCTCAGTCATGTCCAGCTCTTTATGATCCTATGGACTGTAGCCCACCAGGCTTCTCCAACCATGGAGATTCTCCTGGCAAGAATGCTGGAGTGGGTGGCCATTCTCTTCTCCAGAGGATCCTCCCGACCCCAGGATCAAACCTGCATCTCCTTACCATCTGAGCCACCAGGGAAGTGCATAAATAGTTTCTGGAAAAAGAGTTATTGTTGAAGACCAAGTATTAAAATCAGTATTACATACAATACTCAAAACCTTTTTTCATTCTACAACCTGGTTAATCACTTTTCTCTCCTCTGCCCCAGAACAGCCCACGCTTCAGCTATTGAAGCCTTTCCCTGGCTATGAGTGACTTTGAATGAGAGTTAAGGAAAGCCTTGTGATAAAAGGAGTCATAGTTATCGTAATTTTTAAAATAATTCTTCCACCACTGCACTTTACATTTTTCTTTTAAAAAGAAATTCTCATGAAGAACAGCCATCATTGAAATCAGAAAGACTGCTTTTATCATTGTAATTATAACAATATTAATTATGAAGTTTATTACTATATTAAATGTAGAGGGTTTCTACATCAAGTAAACACAATAAAATGAAACATAAATGAGTATGTTAAGAGCCAACTATTCATATTTCAAAAGGATTCTTCAATTCAAAAAGGACTCACTGCAGCTTTTCTATTAAAAAAAATCCCTGTGGTTTTAAAAATAATTTAAAATTTTTAATTTACACATAATTTTCAGGAACTCTTCTACTATACAAAACAATGCACAACTCTGCATGTATATAGATCATGCCATAAAGAAAAAGCTCATAAAAATTTCCCATAAGTTATCTAATTAACTGTGACTATAAGAATGAACATAAACATTGGTTACAATGCATAGAAAACCACTAGAAAAATTTATGCTCATACTATTTACTGTTTACAATTCTATGAAAGGACTTTACATTGTAGTTTCTAAAGTGAAAAGAACTTTAATATGCCCATTATACCCTTTCCTAATCACTAATTTTTTGCAAACTTTTCTTTATTAATGATAGAAACATAAACTTCAGTTTGCCTGGTAGAATCACAGAAAATTTGAATTAGTTAAGTAAAATTTGATGACCCATAGATAATAAATACTGCACATTACCCACAGAATCCCAGTGTCAGAATTGTGTACTGTAGGTGTCAGAAACACAGAAATCCAGGAATCTGGAGAGAATGAGGAGCTCCAAGTCATAACCTGGGTGGAACTGTGGTTTGTGAGTGTCAAATGACTTTCAACTAACATGGATATCTTGAAAAGAGCTGTTAAGTTCTTAGAACAAGGGAATTTTGAAGTCATGGTATATTTCTTTTGAACCAATGGCCTTCTCCAACTTACTTCTAGAATTCCTAAGTAGCTGATATTAGTAATTCTTCTTTTCTCAAATTTACCTTGGGCTTGGTAACATGGAGTTCTTTCACCATTTGAATATAATGCTTCTTTCATACACCCTGCTCATAGGGAGTTGGGGAGACATTGATGTACCAGTTAAACTGTAAACATTTTAGCATCCAGAGCTGATCCAGTTCAGTTAAATTCTTCCAATGCCAGCTCACCTGGGAGAACAATGTTAAAAAACTATTCAGTTTACATGTCCACTTTCTCTAGGTCTTGAGCCATCACCCTGGTACTGTGAGAACTTCTTTTTTTTTTTTTTTCTGGGGTGGGTTGCCATGCCCTCCTCCGAGGGATCATCCTGACCCAGGGATCGAACCCACTACTCTGCACAGCAGGTGGGTTCTTTACCACTGAGCTACTGGGGAAGTGGATTCATGGATTCATTCATGAATGAATCAGAGCAAACATAATTTTAACTAGATAAACCACCCCTGGAATTCACAAGTAGTTTCTTTTTGGTCCTTTTCCTCCAAATCACAACCAACTTATTCTTACCTGAAGTGCTTCCTAACCAGGCAGGAAGATTTTTTTTTTATTTTAATTGGAGGATAATTACAACATTATGACGGTTTTTCCATACACTGGCCATAGGTATACATGTGTCCCCTCCAACCTGAACACCACTTCCACCTCCCTCCTCATCCCATCCCTCCAGGTTCTCACAGAGCACTGGCTTTGAGTACCCCTTTTTCTTTTCTTTTTTTTTTTTAATGTTAATTCAGACAGAATCCAAGTCAACTAATATTTATCTAGCACCTATTAACCATCCTCATCACAACCTGAAGGGTAGTTTAATTAATATTCTCCCCTTGTAAATGGGGAAACTAAGCTTTAGATAAGACTTTGGAACTTTCTAAAGATCTCTGGCTATACCAAAGCCTTTGACTGTGTGAATCACAATAAACTATGGAAAATTCTGAAAGAGATGGGAATACCAGACCACCTGACCTGCCTCTTGAGAAACCTGTATGCAGGTCAGGAAGCAACAGTTAGAACTGGACATGGAACAACAGACTGGTTCCAAATAGGAAAAGGAGTACATCAAGGCTGTATATTGTCACCCTGCTGATTTAACTTCTATGCAGAGTACATCATGAGAAATGCTGGGCTCGAGAAAGCACAAACTGGAATCAAGATTGCTGGGAGAAATATCAATCACCTCAGATATGCAGATGACACCACCCTTATGGCAGAAAGTGAAGAGGAACTAAATAGCCTCTTGTTGAAAGTAAAAGAGGAGAGTGAAAAAGTTGGCTTAAAGCTCAACATTCAGAAAACGAAGATCATGGCATCCGGTCCCATCACTTCATGGCAAAATAGATGGAGAAACAGTGGAAACAGTGGCTGACTTTATTTTTCTGGGCTCCAAAATCACTGCAGATGATGATTGCAGCCATGAAATTAAAAGATGCTTACTCCTTCAAATGAAAGTTATGACCAGCTTAGACAGCATATTAAAAAGCAGAGACCAACAAAGGTCCGTCTAGTTAAGGCTATGGTTTTTCCAGTAGTCATGTATGGATGTGAGAGCTGGACTATAAAGAAAGCTGAGTGCCAAAGAATTGATGCTTTTGAACTGTGGTGTTGGAGAAGACTCTTTAAAAGTCCCTTGGACAGCAAGGAGATCCATCCAGTCCATCCTAAAGGAGATCAGTCCTGGGTGTTTATTGGAGGGACTGAAGTTGAAGCTGAAACTCCATTACTTTGGCCACCTGATGTGAAGAGCTGACTCATTTGAAAAGACCCTGATGTTAGGAAAGATTGAAGGCAGGAGGAGAAGGGGACAACAGAGGATGAGATGGTTGGATGGCATCACCAACTCAATGGACGCAAGTTTGGGTAAACTCCGGGAGTTGGTGATGGACAGGGAGGCCTGCTGTGCTGCGATTCATGGGGTCACAAAGAGTCAGACATGACTGAGCGACTGAACTGAAGGATCTCTGGGAGTCTGCGTATGAAAGTTGTATGAAGGCTACAGAAACTCCAGTTGACACATTGCTCATTTTTTTCATGATATGCTTCTGTTTTCCCTCCATTCTTATGATTTAACTAAGTATATAAAGGGAACATAATGACTAATACTATATTGGTGTGTCCTAAGTAGCCTTTAAGATTCAACAGAGTATTAAGTATTTGTCCTAGGGACTTCCCTGGTGGTATAGTGGCTCAGATTCTATGCTTTCAGTGCAGGGAGCCAGGGTTTGATCCCCGGTTAGGGAACTGGATTCCACGTACTGCAACTGACACCTGGTGAAGCCCTATTAATACGTTTTTAAAAAAGTATTCTGTACATGCCATTTTCATAGCATTATGGTCAATCCTACATATCCAGCAAATGGTGGAGGTGACTCTATTATGTGTAGTAGTTTTAAAAATAATTTATTACAGGTTTTAAATAAGTCTTAGTGGAAACTAGAGTCAAGTCCATATATAAAGTTGAGACTAGGCATTCCATGTCTCTTATCAAGAATTGCAGATATGATAGCTAATCTTCACATTCATTTCATCCTTGGAAAACTGGCCTCTTTTTTCAAGCTTAACTCAATAATAAATAATGTTTGAGTGCCCCCAAAAGGAGCAGAACACTCTGTAATGGAACTCACTACCCATCCATCTGTTTATCTATCTGTCTCTCTTCCTCCCTCCTTCCATCCATTGTGTATGGAGTTTCTATTACATCCAGGATTATTTTATGGGCTGAAGATAAGACATGTAGGGGAGAGGGAAGCAGAAGGGGGCACAATTAGGAGAAACAGTAGGTTCAGGATCTAGATGGAGGAAAAGGCTTAGAGGATCTGATACAACACTGCAGGCAGAAACAGAGATCACACCCACTTTGTGCAACCCAGAGTGAAACTGCACTGCCCTGAATCCTCATATGGTTAATTAATTCATTCAAGATGTGGAGTTTGTGGGGGAGGGGATGGGGAGAAAATTTTTCTTAATTCTCACCCTTTTCCTCTTTTGACTTAGATCAGGTTTAGACCTGGGTAGTTAAGTTTCCCCCCCTGCACTGGGGATACATAAAATTTTGCTTTCTTTTTGATTTTTGCTGCTTTTTGTTTGTTTAAAACTAAACAGGAATGAGGAAAGTTGAGGGTAGGTAAGCTCTTTCAAAACTGTAAGATAACCCTCACCACATTTTTAAACAGCTCAAAGCTCATCTTGGTGCAGTGACTTTATTGTTTACTTTAAATCTAGCTAAAGAACAATTGCCTCACAGTCAGTTCTGGGAAATAAAATACAATGCTGAAATCTACCAAGATTGACATATGGCACACAGAGATGATCAGTTCGGTTCAGTTCAGTTCAGTCGCTCAGTCGTGTCCGACTCTTTGCGACCCCATGAATCGCAGCACACCAGGCCTCCCTGTCCATCACCAACTCCTGGAGTTCACTCAGACTCGCGTCCATCGAGTCAGTGATGCCATCCAGCCATCTCATCCTCGGTCGTCCCCTTCTTCTCCTGCCCCCAATCCCTCCCAGCATCAAAGTCTTTTCCAATGAGTCAACTCTTTGCATGAGGTGGCCAAAGTACTGGAGTTTCAGCTTCACCATCATTCCTTCCAAAGAAATCCCAGGGTTGATCTCCTTCAGAATGGACTGGTTGGATCTCCTTGCAGTCCAAGGGACTCTCAAGAGTCTTCTCCAACACCACAGTTCAAAAGCATCAATTCTTTGGTGCTCAGCCTTCTTCACAGTCCAACTCTCACATCCATACACGACCACAGGAAAAACCATAGCCTTGACTAGACGGACATTAGTCGGCAAAGTAATGTCTCTGCTTTTGAATATGCTATCTAGGTTCGTCATAACTTTCCTTCCAAGGAGTAAGCGTCTTTTAATTTCATGGCTGCAGTCACCATCTGCAGTGATTTTGGGGCCCCCAAAAATAAATTCTGACACTGTTTCCACTGTTTCCCCATCTATTTCCCATGAAGTGATGGGACCGGATGCCATGATCTTCGTTTTCTGAATGTTGAGCTTTAAGCCAACTTTTTCACTCTCCTCTTTTACTTTCAACAAGAGGCTATTTAGTTCCTCTTCACTTTCTGCCATAAGGGTGGTGTCATCTGCATATCTGAGGTTATTGATATTTCTCCCAGCAATCTTGATTTCAGCTTGTGTTTCTTCCAGTCCAGCGTTTCTCATGATGTACTCTGCATATAAGTTAAATAAGCAGGGTGACAATATACAGCCTTGATGTACTCCTTTTCCTATTTGGAACCAGTCTGTTGTTCCATGTCCAGTTCTAACTGTTGCTTCCTGGCCTGCATACAGATTTCTCAAGAGGCAGGTCAGGTGGTCTGGTATTCCCATCTCTCAGAATTTTCCACAGTTTATTGTGATTCACACAGTCAAAGGCTTTGGCATAGTCAATAAAGCAGAAATAGATGTTTTTCTGGAACGCTCTTGCTTTTTCCATGATCCAGCAGATGTTGGCAATTTGATCTCTGGTTCCTCTAATTTTCTAAAACCAGCTTGAACATCAGGGAATTCACGGTTCACGTATTGCTGAAGCCTGGCTTGGAGAATTTTGAGCATTACTTTACTAGTGTGTGAGATGAGTGCAATTGTGTGGTAGTTTGAGCATTCTTTGGCATTGCCTTTCTTTGGGATTGGAATGAAAACTGACCTTTTCCAGTCCTGTGGCCACTGCTGAGTTTTCCAAATTTGCTCGCATACTGAGTGCAGCACTTTCACAGCATCATGTTTCAGGATTTGAAATAGCTCTACTGGAATTCCATCACCTCCACTAGCTTTGTTCGAAGTGATGCTTTCTAAGGCCCACTTGACTTCACATTCCAAGATGTCTGGTTCTAGATGAGTGATCACACCATCGTGATTATCCAGGTCGTGAAGATCCTTTTTGTACAGTTCTTCTGTGTATTCTTGCCATCGCTTCTTAATATCTTCTGCTTCTGTTAGGTCCATACCATTTCTGTCCTTTATTGAGCCCATCTTTGCATGAAATGTTCCCTTGATATCTAAGATTATCTATTTCATATCACATCTCCCTGGAATGGTAACATTCTCATTGTGAAAAACATGGAAAATTCTGAGAAACCTGAAGAAAAACAATACCCAGAACCTGTCAATCAGAGATGACCAAACATTATCAACAAGCTGGTAAAGTTATTTTCCTTTCTGTTTTTCAGGTATATAGGAGAGCAAAATTGGGAAACTGCATGCAATTTAAAATCATGCTTTCTTCATTTTAACATAATAAGCATCTCTGCTCTTCCAAAACATGTTTTCTAATGACTGCCTAATAATTCATTATATGGCGGAATGATACTCTATTACTGGGCATTTAAAACACTGTTTTTTAAAAAAACAAATTGTTTTCAATTTTAGAATAATATGTGTACATCAATACTAAATTCAAAGATACCAAGGGGCACACTGTAAAAAAAGTAAAAAGAAAAAGAAAAAAGCCTCTCTCATCCTTGTCATCTAGCCACTCATTTCCCTCCCTGAATGTAACCACTGTTACTGGCTTCTTGTGTGCCATTCCAGAAGAGCAACAAATATGGATACATTCTTTTATTCTTCCAAAGTGGTAGGACAATTCTGCACCTTTGTTGTTTTATTGATGATATATTAAGGAGATAGTTGCAACCAGTCTGCTATTAGCAGACATTTCCATTGTTTCCAACCTTTTGCTACTACAAACAATGATGCAATATTCTTATAGAGACATAAATCTTGCATGTGTTAAAGTATACCCATCAGACAAATTCCAAGAAGTGGAACTACTGGCCAAAGGTAATCTTATTTTTTTTTCATTAAAATTTTTTTAAAGTTTTTAGCCATGTCTCATGGCTTGTAGGATCTCAGTTCCCCAACCAGGGATCAAACTCACACCCTCTGTAGTGAAAGCCACTGGATTGCCAGGGAATATCCAGGAATCTTTATTTAAAAATTGGGTACTACCAAATTGCTCTCCTTGGTGTTTGCATCAATTTATCTATGAAGGCACAACATATGAAGGTGCTCGTTTCCCCACACCCCTAACAATATAAAATATTATCATTAAAAAAGAAACTAAAAAAGAAAAAAAGAAACTCAATCCATCTGAGTCACAAACGATGGCATGAAAATGAGGCTAAGCATTTTATCTATTTTAGAAACATCTGCTTTTCTTTCTGTGAACTATTTGTTCACTTCCTTTGCTCATTTTTCTGCTAGGCTCTGCTTTTTTTTTCTTCTTAATGTAGATTTATAGTCGTTCTTTAAAAAATAAGAAAGTCACCCCTTTGCTGGCAATATGTTTTTCCCCCATTAATTTTAATTTTGAGGGCCACACTGCAGCAGCTTGTGAGTTCATAGTCTCCCAGCCAGGGGCTGAACCTGAGCCCTCATCAGTGAAATCACCGAGTCCTAACCACTCCCAGGGAGCTCCCTCCTGTTTACTGTCTGTGTTTATTTACAGTTTTCTTTTCGATGGAGAAAATTTTAACTTTTATAATCACAACTTAAAATCTTGCTTTCTTTATTTATAAAGCATATACAATATATATACAAAATATATAAAATAAATAAAGCAAGATTTTAAGTTATACATTTTGTTTTGAGGCTCTGAATATTATAGATTACTCATAAAGTCTTCCTTCCCCTAGATTTCCTTTAATTACATTTTTTTTCCCCTTTAGTCATGCCTGGTGGCTTACAAGATCTTAGTTCCCCAAACAGGGATTGAACTTCTGCCCTCAGCAATGAAAGAGCAGAGACTTAACCACTGGACCAGGGAATTCCCTCCTTTGAGTAGGGAATGGTTTCCCATAATTTCATATCAGTCTTTTATCTTTCTAGAATTTTTTTCCAGATACTGCCCGATTGTCCCAACACCAATTATTAAATACATCATCTGTCTTACTGCATTCATTTTCTTAATTTTAAAAACTAAAGTTACCATATGAATGCACAGTAACAGGTAATATCTGGACTTTCTAGACTATGAAAAGAAATCAACAAAATGACTATCAATTTTATATCTTAAAAAATATACTTGAACACACCAGGAAATTATTTGTAAGAAAATAATGGTCAGATGCTTTTCCAACCTGTGAGCACATGTGCCCCCTCTGAACTCCTTTAGTCTCACATGCTTCTGTTTATTTATCACATTAGCACCTTATTTCATGCTTTTCTATTTATGAATGGCCTGCACTCTACACTTTACGTTTTACTATGGTCCTCGGCTGTGCAATATAAGACTATTTGGATGATGAACCATTATATACATATGTATATATTTCCCCTCACTGTCTAGTACTATTTTATGGACACTTAGCGATGGCTTACTTTTTCTGCCCTTTGAGCACTAAGTGCACAGCCAGACACAAAGAGATGGGGCCAATCCAAACTGTGCAAACGAAATGTGGTGAGCATCTTGGCAGTGCTCAGGTCTGTATGCGTGCTTTCTTTTTTCCCTCAAGTTTCAGTGTTTTCTAGGCTGTCTTTACAAAACACCGAACCCTGCTTCTTTATCTGTGCCTGTGCACAGCGACAAAGGCTTCGGGGGTCCAGGAAAGAAAAGATGTATAAAGATAACACCTTTGGGAGCTTGTAGTAAAATCCAGAGCTTCTGCTGGAATTTTCTCCTGAAGCTTTCGACAGCAGAACTTTTGCTGTGACAGGGAGCAGCGTTCTAACAGGACTGTCGGGATTCTTTTCCTCTGAGTGTCCGTCCATTTGTCAAACTGGAAAAAAAAAGCAAAGCAAAAAAAAAAAAAAAGCTCCAGGTTTAGTCTGACACCAGAGACGCATTATGAAAGAGATAAAGAACTGCATAGAAAGTGAGTTTAGTAACATATTCTTAACGAATTGCATGCATTTCCTTCCCTAACAAGTACACCCCATGTTTTGCCACCTACCTCTTCTTTCTCACATTTGTGTGTGTGAGCCCAAGCAAAGCCAGTGTGGACATAGATGTGCACTTGACCTCAAAACTTGGAGTTACAGAAAAATTTGGGAGCTGGTCATAGTCATAAACTGAGAAAATATACAGACTTGTAAAATGTAGATCTTTAACTTCTGATGGGGCTATATCCCAATTAATCCATCATAAATTGAAAATATCATAAATTTAAATGCACGTAATACACTTAACCCACCAAACATCCTAGCTTAGCCCAGTCTACCTTAACGTGCTCAGAACGCTTACATGAACCCTGATGCTTGTTGCTGTTGTTTAGTCACTCAGTCATGTCCAGCTGTTTTGCGACCCCATGGACTGTAGCTCACCAGGCTCCTGTGTCCATGGGATTCTCCAGGCAAGAATACTGGAGTGGGTTGCCATGCCCTCCTCCGTGGGATCTTCCTGACCCAGGGATCAAACCTGAGTCTCCTGCATTGACAGGGGTATTCTTTATCACTGAGCCACCAGGGAAGCCCTCACATGAACCTACAGTTGGGCAAAATCATCTACCACAAAGCCTATTTTATAATAAAGTGTTGACTAGTTCATGTAATTTATTGACTGCTACACCTAGAAAAGGGAAAGGCAACCCACTCCAGCATTCTTGCCTGGAGAGTCCCATGGACACAGGAGCTTGGTGGGCTACAGTCCATGGGGTTGCACAGAGTTGGACACGACTGACGCAACTTAGCATGTACACAAGCACATTGAATGTGAAACCAGAATGGCTGTCTGGGTACTGATGGTTTTAAGTGTATTTGGCCTGTACTCTTGTGACCGAGGGGCTGACTGGCAACTGTGGCTCACTGGCTACCCAGCACCATAAATGAGTATCCTACTGCACACGGCTAGTCACCCCTCCCAAAAAAACCCAAATACAAAATTTTAAATATGGTGTCCATTGAATGTCTATCACTTTTGCATCACTGTAAAGCCAAAAAGTTGCTAAGTCAAGGCATCTTAAGCCACGGACTGTCTGTACAACCTTAAGAGAAGACGCCTGGGCAGTCAGTCTCCCCCTCTCCCCCCAGTTTCTACATCAGCTCATTAGTGATTAAAACTCCAGGACCAGAAACAAACCTTTGTGTTTACAATTAGAGCTAAGGCAATACAAGCAAATATCTCTGAGAAGGGGGAGTATATAGGGTTAAAATCCTGTGTGTGTGTGTGTGTGTGTGTGTGTTCTCAGTCACTCACTCTTGTCTGACTCTTTGCTGAGCCCACTAGGCTCCTCTGTCCATGGAATTTTCCAGGCAAGAATACCGGGATGAGGAGCCATTTCCTATTCCAAGGGATTTTCCCGACCCAGGGATCGAATTTGTGTCTTTTGGATCTGCTGCATTGGCAGGTGGATTCTTTACCACTAGCACCACCTGGGAAGCCCCAGTTAAAGTCCTGCTGCTGCTGCTGCTGCTAAGTCGCTTCAGTCGTGTCCGACTCTGTGCGACCCCAGAGACGGCAGCCCACCAGGCTCCCCCGTCCCTGGGATTCTCCAGGCAAGAACACTGGAGTGGGTTGCCATTTCCTTCTCCAATGCATGAAAGTGAAAAGAGAAAGTGCAGTCGCTTAGTTCTGTCTGACTCTTAGCGACCCCATGGACTGCAGCCTACCAGGCTCCTCTGCCCGTGGGATTTTCCAGGCAAGGGTACTGGAGTGGGGTGCCATTGCCTTCTCTGAGTTAAAGTCCTACTAATATGTAAATGATTGATATGATTGGAAAGGAAAAGTTGATAGGAAGACCTGGGGGGAAAAAAAAAAAGAGTGCCAGAGACAGGAAGTACATGCCAAAGCAATCTGGGGCATACCAAACAAACGCCTGGGTTACTTCACAATTTTCCCCAGTGATGACCCCAAACCAGTCCCAAGATTAGTGACTGATCAAAGATGAGAGCGTGAGAGCTGGCCAAAATCAAAAGAAAGGTTCTTATGGGAACAGCTAGCAGCGGAAGGAGCTGTTATCAGAGTCTAAATCTCTGTTTTTCTTCTTTAGTCCATTAGAGAAGAGAAAACAGGAAAGTTTGGGGCTACTTGTATTTTATCAAAGAAGGCAATGGCACCCCACTCCAGTACTCTTGCCTGGAAAATCCCATGGATGGAGGAGCCTGGTGGGCTGCAGTCCATGGGGTCTCTAAAAGTCAGACACGACTGAGCGACTTCACTTTCACTTGTCACATTCATGCATTGGAGAAGGAAATGGCAACCCACTCCAGTGTTCTTGCCTGGAGAATCCCAGGGACGGGGGAGCCTGGTGGGCTGCCGTCTATGGGGTCGCACAGAGTCGGACACGACTGAAGCAACTTAGCAGCAGCAGCAGTTATTATAAAGTAATCAGAATTTTATAACACTTTAGTTTTAATCATAAAATACATTGACCACCTAAAAAGGCATGAAAGTGAAAGTGAAGTCGTGTCCAACTCTTTGCAACCCCATGGACTGTAGCCTATCAGGCTCCTCAGTCCATGGGATTTTCCAGGCAAGAGTGCTGGAGTGGATTGCCATTTCCTTCTCCAGGGGATCTTCCCAACCCAGGAATCGAACCCGAGTCTACCCCGTTGAAGGCAGACGCTTTTACCGTCTGAGCCACTAGCGAAGCCCTAAAAAAAAAAAAAAAAAAAAGGCATATAAAGTAAAAATGTATTTTTGACAAGCCTTATGACAAGTCAACTTCTTTGTAATCATAGGATCTATTTTTTTAAATTAGTTGGAGTACTTCTTGATTAAAACCAGTCACTGTGGGACTTCCTTGGAAGTCCAGTGGTTAAGAATCTGCCAGTGCAGGGGACATGGGTTCCACCCCCGGTCTGGGATGATTCCACATGCTGCAAGGCAAGTAAGCCTGAGAGCCACAACTACTGAGCCCACACGCCACAGCGACTGAAGCCCAAGCACCCTGGAGCCTGTGCTCTGAACAAGAGAAGCCACAGCAGTAGGAAGACCGCGTACTGCAAGCAGAGAGGAGTGGTCCCATGCTCACACCAACCAGAGAAAGCCCGCACACAGCAACGAAGACCCAGCTCAGCCATGGACAAATCAATAAAAAGAATCTGCCTTCCAATGCAAAGGGCTAGGGTTGATACCTGCTCGGGGAACTAAGATCCCACATGCCACAACTAGAGAAAGCCTGGGTGCTGTGACAAAGACCCAGTGCAGCCAAATCAAAGAATTTTAAATAAAACAAAAACTAGTCACTGTTACCAGTGCTCATCAGTCTCACTTTGGACATTATTATTCAAGGGGGCGGGGGGACTCTCAAATGAAAATTTAAAAAATCAGAAACCTTAACTTACAAATAAGTGAATAAAATGTATTCATGTATGAATGTTCCCAGATTTCCTCTCGGCCTGTTTCTGCACAGTCTATATTTCTAACTAACATAATATGAGACTTCTTTCCTTTGGGGATGGGTTATTAGAGCGATAGAGAAGCTAGACCAGAGTGGCGAGGGCCAGAGGAAGGACCAGCCCACGATGCCGCGGTGATCTCTGAAACAATAGCCAGTGCGGGGCATATGGAGACAGGAGAGCTGCAGGGTTTGGCGTGTAGGCAGTTTGTGGCGGTTCAGACTGTAACTGCCTTTCCAGCAGTTATACATTGTGAGAGAACTGGGGGATGAAGAAAGGGGGTCTGGTAAGTAGTGTTATGAGCTCTGAATTGGATCCCCTGTGATTTTCTTTGACAGACAACATGAGAATTGGTATTCGTCTTTAAAATTACTTTGGGCAGTGCTACGTGCTACTCTGTAGAAACTGAGCTACGTGGGGACCCAGGATGATTAGGGACAAAATCTTTATGGGATATAATTATCACTACAGTAAACCAGAAATAACCCCAAATGCCTCACAATAGTGAATCAGCTCCGCAACATGATAAGAGAAAATATGGCATTAAGGATGCATGGGGGCTTTGGGAATGAGGCCAGAGTCTCACTAAGAATCTCTTAATTTCTTCCTTTATACATTGATTGAATATTTATGTCTAAATTTAGAGAGAGTTACTGGGAAGATTAAATAAATAAAAATATGTATAAAATTCCTAAAAGAGTGCATGACTCATTGTACTCATGGTAGCTAATATTATAAACAGTGGTCCCCAAACTTTTTGGCACCAGGGACCAGTTTCATAGAAGAGAATTTTTCCAGGGACTGGGGGAACAGGCAGGGAGGAATGGCTTCGGGGTGATTCAAGCGCATTACATTTTGTTGTAGTTAAGTCTCTCAGTCATGTCCGACTCTGCAAGTCCATGGGCTGTAGCATGCCAGACTTCCCTGTCCTTCGCCATCTCCTGGAGCTGGCTCACACTCACCTCCATTGGGTCAGTGACATTTTCCTACCCTCTGGTCCTCTGTCATCCCCTTCTCCTCCTGCCTTTAATCTTTCCCAGCATCAGTCTTTTCTAATGAGTCAGCTCTTCACATCCGGTGGCCCAAGTATGGAGTTTCAGCTTCAGCATCAGTCCTTCCAATGAATATTCAGGACTGACTTCCTTTAAGATTGACTGGTTTGATCTCCTTGCAGTTCAAGGGACTCTCAAGAGTCTTCTCCAACACCACAGTTCAAAAGCATCAATTCTTCATCGCTCAGCCTTCTTTATGGTTCAACTCTCACATCCATACATGACTACTAGAAAAACTACAGCATTACATTTATTGCACACTTTATTTCTAATGTGATGCCACTGCTGATCTGATGAGAGGTACCAATGGGCCTGTGGCCCAGAGGTTGGGGACCCCTGTTACAAAATATCATAGTGATGTTAAAAATAATAAGCATGCAGGGTAAATCATTAGATATACAAAAATTAAATTACAAAGCATAAAGTTACCATGTTTGTACATTAACAAGGACAGGAAGCACATTTGCAAGGATTGAGGTCAGCTCAATTATTGTCATGGAGAACAGGACAGAAGGAGAGAACAGGCTCAGATTGAAGAACAGTGATTCAGAATGAATATAAAAGAACATTAGGACTATAAAGTCCTGAAGAAATCTACAAAAGAACATATTCAAACCTTTTCCTCTAGAGATTAAAAAGATAATTACAATGGTTTCTTATTTATTTCCCTGATTATAACAGTCAAAGATAATTTATATTTGGCTTTGATAGGTGTTCTTTGCCTTAGGGGTTTCTCCTTTCTAATTGTGTTTATTTAGTCTAATAGAAAATGAATTTGCATTCCTTGAACTTCTACCAGTTGAAGGTGGGTAGATGACTGAGAAGAATGCTTAACAGCTGGGGAAAATCCCCTTGGAATTTAAAAGGTGCTGGGAATAATCCAAAAAGTAGATAATCCATGGAAGAATTAACTGTACATGAATTTGGTAATCGCCCAGTATCTTTCTCTTTTCAATTTCTTTTTAAATTGAAGCATTGTTATTTTACAGTGTTTTAGGTATCTAGCGTAGTGATTTATATATGTATACACACACACACACAAACACACACACACATATATTCTGTTTTAGATTCTTTTCCACTGTAGATTATAATAAGATATTAGATATAGTTCCTTGTGCTATACAGTAGGTTCCTGGGTTGTTTTTTTTTTTCAAATCTATTATATATATATAATAGTATATATATATCTGTCCCACATCTCTTGCTTCAGCTCTTCAAGAATAAAGAGCCATACCATCACAGCCAGGGATCTAATGTGTGAGGCAGGAGAGCAGCTAGGACCGTCTTCTTATCCTAGTACCATGTATGATACCTTATTTTACAGTTAGTTCCTTTTTAATATTAATATCATATAATTAGTATATGACATTGTGCTATATTATTTTATGCTATACTATCTTATATGACCATCACTGGTGACTCAGTGGAAAAGAATACGCCTGCCAAGCAGGAGATGGGGTCAATCCCTGGGTCAGGAAGATCCTTTGAAGAAGGAAATGGCAACTGGCTCCAGTATTCTTGCTTGGGAAATCACACAGACATGGGAGCCTGGTGGGTTTACAGTCCGCTGGGTTGCAAAAGACTCAGACACGACTTAGTGACTAAACAGCAACAATACTATCTTATATCATATCATAATTATATTTTATAGTTCTTTTTAATGCCTTTTGGGATTTCTTGACAATAGGATTGTGAAAATCCCATTTTCAGAGTAGTTGTCACAAGGATTCTTGCTGCACTTTCAAGATGTGAGGACCATTGCTAGGGCATCAGCACCACTCACCTCACACCAAATGGCGAGGAAAGGAAAGTTCTCAGGCAGTGAGGTCAAGATGAAGGAAGAGGCTGTTGTGTTTTGTTTTGTTTTGTTTTGTTTTGTTTTTTTGCTTTTTGGTTATATTATCCTGGGCTTCACTGGTGGCTCAGCTGGTAAAGAATCTGTCTGCAATGCAAGAGACCTGGGTTTGATCCCTGGGTTGGGAAGATCCCCTGGAGAAGGAAGTGGCAACCCACTCCAATATTCTTGCTTGGAAAATCCCATGGACAGAGGAACTTGGCTGGCTACAGTTCATGGGGTCACAAAAGAGTCAGACACGACTGAGCATGCACACATGGCTAAATATAAAATACTTTTTGGATTGTCTATCATTGAATAGGTTTCACATTACATCTTGCCCCTTACTATCCAGATTGTTTTTAAAAGTGACTTTACTTCTAATATGAGATTGAGCTTTAAAGCCAATACTTGACTCCTGCAATGAAAATCCCAAGTAATGCTAAGTTTAAAAATCAGTATCCTTGGGATTCCCCGGTGGCTCAGTGGTAAAGAATCTACCTGCCAACGCAGGTAACATGGGTTTGATCCCTGGACTGGGAAGATCCTACATGCAGCGGAGCAAGTAAGCCCGTGTGCCACAACTACTGAGCCTGTGTTGATCCCACGTGCCACAACTTAAACGAGAAGGCTCTAGAGCCCAGTCTCTGCAACAAGAGAAGCCATGAGAAGCTTGCACACCACAACTAGAGAAAAGCCTGTGCAGCGAGGAAGACTCAGCACAGCCATGAGTAAAGGAAAATTTAAAAAAATCTGTATGCTTACTTCTCTCCTTTTTCTTTTTTATTGAAAATGCATTCCTTATGCTATCAATCTGTTATGTTGTTCATAAAACACACAGACAAATAAAGCCTAAAACCTAAAATGGAGAGAGAAAACTGAATAAAAATAAACTGCAAATATCCCCTTCAAACTTAATTCCTGTGGCTTCCATGGAGGTATAAAGATTACCATATGATCTAGTGAATTTATGGAATAAGTTTGTTGTTGGGCAAAAGAGAAAAACCAGTGAGAATCATTTTTTCATTTAGAAGATATTTATTAAATGCCTGATAGCATCAAGCAATGTACAACACGGAGAATGGTAAAACCATGCCTGACCCTATAGTTTGGCTGATTGGAGTAGAGAGATAATTAGTGATCTTTGCAAATATCAGTGACCTTTGAAATATATGCTTCTATTAGTTATGGTAAAAGAAAAGAATTAACAAGATCTTTTTAAAAGTTTGAAGACCTTGAATTTTATCCAGGGTGATATTAAAAATGTTTAACAACTGGCAATGCTACCAACCAATCAAAATAGGCAGAGGCTGGTCAGCCATACCAATGAATTCTGCCTGAATATTAGCCCTGGTTATATTAATTTAGGGATTTCCGTTCATAGTAAGTAGAATGAAAATGCAAATATAGTCATTTTAAATATGTCCCTTTTTATTTTATCTATTTGCTTTTTTTATAAGTCTCTTTTTTAAGTTGTTGGTAACAAAGTTAGTTTAAAAACACAAATACAATATGAGAAAAATTTAGCTAGATTTTAAATTTCAGGTATTTCTCATTTTGCCATTTTTAGTGAATTTATTTTATAAAATTTTACTATTATTTTGAATAGATATTACCTTCACATGATTAAAAACATTCACATGATTAAAAATTCAAAAGGCACAAAAGGCTCTTCAGGTAAGAGCCTCTTCCACCCTTTAGACAGTTTTCCTGTCTGAAGGAAATCAATATTGCCCCTTTTCTTGTAAAAGTAAAAGTAAAGTGAAGTCGATCAGTCATGTCCAACTCTTTGCGACCCCACGACTGTAACCTGCCAGGCTCCTCTGTCCATGGGGTTTTCCAGGCAAGAATACTGGAATGGGTTGCCATTTCTTTCTTCAGGGGATATGTAAAGTCTTCCAAAAACATTGTGTACATGACTTTTTTTTCCTTCTTTAGATTAGTAAATATCTTTAGACTGGAGCTTGCAGACCAGCACAGAAAAGAAGTGATGACTAAATCAGACAAACAAGAACAGTAAGATACAGAGCTTTATGATGGATTGAATGTTTATGTCACCCCTAATTCCTAAATTGAAAGCCTAACCCTGTGGTAATGACCCAGGGAGGTGGGTGGGGCCTTTGAGAGGATTAGGTCATGAGGGAGAGCATTCATATATGGGATTGTGAGCATCCATGCTCAGTCGCTCACTTGTGTCCCACTCTTTGCAACCCCGTGGATTGTAGCCCGCCCGGCTCCTCTGTTGATGGGATTTCCCAGGCAAGAATACTGGAGTGGTTGCCACTTCCTACTCCAGGGGCTCTTCCTGACCCAGAGAGCGAAGCAGAGTTTCCTGATTGGCGGGCGGATTCTTTTCCACTGAGCCACCAGGGAAGCCCTCATGAGTGGGTTTAGTGTCCGTTATTAAAGAGACTACAGAGTGACCTGTTAGCCCTTTTGTCACGTGAAGACACATGGATATTCTCTGAGCCAGAAAGCAGGTTCCCACCAGACACTGAGTCTGCTAGCACCTTGATGTTGGACTTTCCAGCCTCTAGAACTATGAGAAATAAATTTTCTGCTGTTTATAAGCCCCTGCTCCCACCAGTGTTTTGTTATAGCACCTGGAATGGACTAAGACATACGGGAAAATGAATCTCAGTAACTCACAGGGTAGGATATTCTGTCTACTGCTATATTCTGGGGCAAAGATGCTCCCTTCAAAGGAAAGAAGGCTTTGACTGTATGCTTTAAAGATGGACTATTTCAAGTTCATTATATACATCTAGAGTTAAAGAAATCAAAGCATAATTTTTTAAAAGGGATCCTGATTTGTTTTTTTTTAATTAAGGAACAATTCATACACCACACCACCCAGCATTTTCGTATATTCACAAAGCTGTAAAGCCAGCACTACTGTCTAATTTCAGAACGTTTTCATTACCTCCCAAATAAATTCCATACCCATTCCAGTCAGTCACTCCTCCCCTGCTCCCTGGCCCCTAGAAACCACTCATCTACTTTCTGTCTGTATGGATTTGTCTATTTTGAATATTTCATATAAATGGAATCATATACTAGATGGCTTCGGTGTCTGATTTCTTTCACTCAGCATACTATGTTCAGAGTTTATCTATGTTGCAGCATATATCAGCACTTCATTCTTGTTTCTTGCCCGTGCTTTTTAAAATTTGACCATTTTTAAGTGTCCAGTTCAGTGACATGATGCACACTCACTCCCAGTGTTGTGCAACGTGCCCACTATCCGTCTGCAGAACTGTTTTTACAACTCAAGCTGAAACTCCACCCGTTAAATAACGTCCCTATTTCTTCGTAACCTCTATTTTACTTTCTTTCTCTGTGAATTTGCCTATTCTAAGAACTTCATAAAAGTGGAATCAAACAATATTGGTCCTTTTGTGTCTGGTTTATTTCACATAGCAGTTCATGTGAGTAGCTTGAAACAGAACTGCCTTTCATTCTAAGCCTGAATACTATTCCATTGTTTGGCTAGACCCCATTTTGTTTATCCATTTCTCACCAAATGGACGTTTGGGTGTTTACATTTTTGACGATTATGAATAATACCACTGTGAACACTAGTGTACACATTTTTGTATGACCACGTTTCCAGTTCTCTTGGGTGGAAGAGACTCTCAGTGAGACTGTAGAGGAATTTGATGAGTAATACACATCAGCCAGAGATGGATAGAGTCAGTCCCCTCATACAAACATCTGAGTTTCGAACTTTCAAAGATACAAATGTGTGTTCGCATGTCCAATCACATTAGTTCATGTGTCTGGCATGCACGGTCACATGTGTCCATCCTCTACAGGTGGCTGTGCTTTTGTGTACTTTACAGTACAATAGAGCAGTTTTTTAATTTCAAGCCCAGGATGTCTGGAAGCAAGCTTACAAACAGCGGGGTGTAGCCAGTTGTGTTAGTTGGGTACCAAGGATGACTGTGTTGGATTTATGATCAAATTGGACCTATGAATTCGCTTTAGAAACAGAACTCATTCATAAAGAGTGGACTTACTGTACTTTGATCATGGACAATGGTCATTGAGACTGTTTCCTTTGAGAAAGTGTGAAAGTAACTTAGATATGGATATATAGATTTATATACATTCCTTTGTTAATGTTCTTTTTCATTAGGATTTATTCCAGGATACTAGATATAGTTCCCTGTGCTATACAGTAGGACCTTGTTGTTTAGCCATTCTAAATGTAATAGCTTGCATCTACCAACCCCAAACTCTCGGTCTGTCCTGCTCCCTCCTCTCCTCCCGCTTGGCAACCACAAGTCTGATCTCTACGTCTATGAGTCTGTTTCTGTTTTGAGGGTACGTTCATTGGTGCCACAGTTTAGATTCCACATATAAGTGATATTCATATGGGGTCTGTCTTTCTCTTTCTGACTTAGAATCAAGTATACTTTAAATAGTTTTCCAAGCAGAGCTCTTCTTTCTTCAAATACCTATAATTTTTTAAAAAAAAGATAGAATGATTTCATATTTTGTGGTTCAAAATACCCATTAAAAAGACATCATTAGGACTTCCCTGATGGGCCAGTGGTTAAGTATCTGCCTGCCAATGCAGAGGACATTGCCTCAATCCTCGGTTCCTAAAGATTCCACATGCCTAGGTGCAACTAAGCACAAGTGCTACAAGTACTTAAGCCTGCCTGCCCTGGAGCCCCTTCTCCCCAACAAGAGAAGCCACCGTAATGAGAAGCCTGCTCACTGCAGCCGGAGAGTGGCCCCTGCTTGCCAAAACCAAAGCAAGCCCGTGCATAGCAATGAAAACCCAACACAGTCAAAAATAAAATAAATAAATTTTAAAAAGACATCATTAAAGAATCAATCACTAAATATTGCCAGTCTTTTCCATTTTATCAACTGAGTAAAAGAGACAGATTTTGTACCTGAAAGGGTAGCTTTATTTATAACTTGGGCAAACTTTCCTTTTTCTCAGTTTCTCCATGTGAGACAATTCATCTTAGAGAATAAATAATTTTTTAAAGGCAAGAAATAAGAAAAGAATGGAACTATAAAGTGAAATCATTTTTGGAATTTGAAAGGCGATGACAAAACTGACAAAGGAAAAATAGGAAAACGGACAACCTCCCTCCAAATATTTCAGCATTACTAGTATTAGAACTTGTGAAATTTATGAGTGAGTAGCTCTGTTTTTTTATTTCACGAGTTCACATACCAGTGGGTGTACATTACATATATGTTTGCATATGTGCACCTCTGGGCTTATAGCTCAGTGTTTATCTGTATAGGTTTGTTGTTATATACCATTGAGGACAGAAATTATATCTTATTCACCTTGACTTCTCCACTGCAGAGTGCTGTACATGGTATATTACAGGTGCTCAAGCTTGCTGGAAGGGATGAATATGCTTGTGACAAATGAATATCCTTTGGATGTATCGCTACCATGTGAGTGTATTTACATATTAGTGGAGAGGTGTTTTCCTGAGCTTCAGTCATTTGTGTATCTCTCTGAATGGGTGAGGAAGGGACAACTCGAATGAGCTTTGGCAGAGGAGGGCAAGCTGGAGCCAGGAAGCAAGAGACAGCAGGTAACAGGTGTGACTGTCTCTCTGGCGCCCACCCTGCACTCTGTCAGCTTTCAAAACTGGGCTTCATGTTTTCCCTTCCTCCTGGCACTTTCTAAATTTTCTCGCACTGTCAGAACATTCCTATTTAGAAACTAGCTCAGGGCTATTTTTTCCTTTTTGTGGAGGAGGAGGAGGAGCTGGTTTCATGCTTCCAACAGATCTGTTTTCCTTCCTTTGTTTAGACTCTCAAATTCTGCTTTCAAAGGGCAGGCAAAATGGAGACTGAAATAATTGATTCAACAACAACCTCAAGGCCTGGAAAATGCCATCTTTGCTACTAACCAGGTAATATCATATATCACAGGTAGACACTTTTTATACTTTAGAGAAGAAGAAAAAGAATACCATTTTCTCCTCCCTCCTAATTAACTGCCCCCTGAGCCACTAGGACCCTCAAATAACAGTGACAGATAATCTCAGAATTTTTAGATGACAATAGAAGAGGGGATTTCCCTGGTGGTCCAGTGGTTAAGACTCTATGCTTCCGCTGCAGAAAGCAAGGGTTCAATCCCTGGTTGTGCAATTAAGGTCCCACAAGCCAATGGAGTGGTCAAAACAAGCAAACAAAGAAAAAGATAATAGAAGAGAGCCTATAAAATAAAATTTTAAAACCTATAGAATTTTTCAGAAGACTGAAAAATCAGGATTCAGGGTTTTCATGGTGGTCCAGGGGTTAAGAATCTGCCTGCCAATGCAGGGCATACAGATTCCATTCCTGGTCGGGGAAGATTCCACATGCCTCGGGGCAGCTGAGCCAGTGATCCACAACTATTGATCCCGCACGGCCCAGAGTCCACGTACTGCAGCTAGAGAGTAGCCCCCGCTCGCTGCAACTAGAGAAAGCCCTCGTGCACCAACGAAGATTCAGTGCAGCCAAGAAAAAATAAAGAATAACAAAAAAAGAGAAAAATCAGGATTCACACATTTCCTGAACCCTTCTCTTGTGTCTAACAAAGTCTTATCAAGCATCTAATTCCCCTCCTAAGTCTCGGGCACCAGCAATTCTCTGGCACCCACTGGTCTCACTCTTCCCAACTCCTCCTCCAATTGCAGCTCATGCTCCACCTAGCCTTTCTAGGATTCGCTATTGCCCGCCAGGTGATTCTGTTCATTTTCTCTTCCCAGGTAGATTACAGCTACTTTACCTTATACAATCCACAGGTTCCAGGGGAAGCTCTCAACAAAACACCTGCTGACTGAACAACAACAAGAGATTCAGATGTCATAGGATTTTAGGGCTAAAAGGAATCTTAGGATCTTTTTGTTCACTTTTTCTGTTTTAGAGAGGATAAGCAGAGGCCCAAAGGGTTACCTTTATAGATTTTAAAGAAAAATCATTGGTTCCAGACTGTATGTTCAACTGAATAATATACTTGGTTCCTCACGAAAAAGCCATGTGGTGCAAGCGTGCTTAGTCATGTCCAAGTCTTGGAGACCCCCTGGACTGTAGCCTGCCAGGCTACTCTATCCATGGAATTTCTCAGGCAAGAATACTGGACTGGGCTGCCATTTCCTACCCCAGGGGAATCTTCCTGACCCAGGGATCAAACCCACGTCTCTCGCATGTCCTGCATTGACAGGCAGATCCTTTATCACTAATGCCTGGGAAACCCTGCTAGAACCATGGTCTTCCTATTCTGACCCCCAACCTTGATCTTCCCTATTCTGACCTCAAGCCCTACATTCTCAATGAATTGCTGCCCATGGTTTGACCTGACAGTGGGAAAAAAAACAATCAGGTCCCAGAATGACAACCTCCTTTCAAAAGGAGGTTGGGAGGACCATCGTGGTGTCCAGTGACAACAGAAGGCATCAGAAAGAAAGGGGCACTGACCTGAAGGGGTGTGGAGAGTCAGCGAGAAAGTGGCAGGGGGACTTCCCTGGTGGTCTAGTGGCTGAGACTCCACACTCCCTATGTAGGGGGCCCGAGTTCCATCTCTGGTCAGGGAACTGGATTCCACTTGCTGCAGCTAAAAAGATCCCACACGCCGCATCTAGAGACCCTGCATGCTGTAACAAAGACCCAGTGCAGCCAAATAGATAAAGAAAATAAATATTTAAATAAATAAATAATAAATAAAGTCAGTCATTGATAACAAAATAAAATAAAGAAGGTAGGAGATAGGGTCTTTAGAGGGCCAATGACCAAGTCTAAGCAGAGTTCAAGCAAATCCAGTTCTTCACCAAAAGGCGATTAGAGTCAGGTAGGAACTGATAGGCATGAGGGGCAGAAAGAGAAACACTAGACAAACTCAGATCTGTTTCTGACTCTACCCTTGACAAGAAGTATAATTTGGAACAAATTATTTAACTGTCAGGCCCTGAGGCAGACTCAGAATCTTATAGTCTCTGGTTGGGAGCAAGTCTTCATTCCAAGGATTTGCAGTCAGATTTTTGATCTTAAAAAGCTGGAAGAGGATAAATTGGGAGTTTGGGATTAACATATACAAACTGTTATATATAAAATAAATAACCAACAAGGACCTACTTATAGTACATACACTACTCAATATTGTGTAATCACCCATAAGGGAAAGAATCTGAAAAAGAATAGATATGTATAACTGAATCCCTTTGCTGTACACTTGAAACTAACACAACATTGTAAGTCAGCGCTACTTCAATTAAAATAAAAAAAGAGTCCGGAAACAGTATCACTCAAGTGGAAAACATTAGAGAGAATCGTCTTTCCTTGCAGAATGTTGCAGTTTGTTTACATCACAGTTTACTCAGAGCCTGCTGTTAAGTCAAAATCCCATGGTTGTTATTTTAGTCTGTTGACACTGTGGTTGCATATTTCACCATGTGACGTCATTACCATGGAGGCATAAGACATTTTGGGGCTCCTAAATTATGACCGATGGATGGTGGTTGGGTGCTTTTTCTCAGAACACCCTTTTAACTACATGTGTACTGAACTACATGTGTGAACCATATTAAAAAAAAAAAAAAGAAATGTTGATCACTTTCAATTAAAACACTAGATGGAAAAAAAACCCTACACTAGGCAGCAAAGAAATACATACTTATAAAACATTCCTCCTCTCAACGTTTTCACAAGGCCTGAATTATCTTGTAATCTGAGGATGCTATAATTTTGGCATCTACATTTGAATTCAATCTCTGCTTAAAGCCTCTTGTGAAGTTAAACTCCTATGAGGTTTATTTTAGACTGAAACAGTTTCATATTTTTCATTTTACTACAGAATAGAAAAAAGGTAAAATTAAAACAAAAAAAAACAGGGACTTCCCTAGTAGTACAGTGTTTAAGACTCTGCGCTTGCAATGCAGGGTGCCTGGGTTCTATCCCTGGCCAGCAAACTAAAATCCCATATGCTGTGCAGTGTGGCCAAAACAAAAAAAGAGGACCTCAAAATTACGCTGATCATTGGCAAATGCCCTGTTGTAGAAGTGTAGAAAAGCCCTTGAAGTTATCATATGGACATGGTCTGCCCAGCTGTAAACTTAGGTATCTATTTTGAACCCCTTTCACAGTGTCAGAATGTTAGACCTGGAAGGGGCCTTTGAGGTCATCAGATCCAAGCCACTCAATTTCCAAAGGCAGGTAGCAAAGATCAGAGGCATAAGAGACTCACTGATGTCAAGCAGGAGATTATTTAGTATAGCTGATCTGGAACCTGTGTTTTTCAATTCTCAGCATTACTGTTCTTTGCTCACTTTTACTTATATTTGTTTTTTAAATTGTTAAATATCATCGCACTGTATATGGTAAAAAACAAAAACTCTCTCTTCCAACAGACTTCCCTCCCACTCTTCCATGTTGCCCAACTTTTCAGGGGAAACCACTATTGATAGTTGGGCTTCTCTGGTGGCTCAGCCGGTAAAGAACCCATCTGCCAATGCAGGAGACATAGAGAGACGTGGGTTTAATCCCTGGGATGGGAAGATTCCCTGGAGGAGGGCATGGCAACCCACTCTAATATTCTTGCCTGGAAAATTTCATGGACAGAGGAGCCTGGAGGGCTACAGTCTGTGGAGTTGCAAAGAGTCGGACCAGACTGAGCACATGTGCACACACTATTAACAGTTTGCTGTATACATATGCAAATTCCTTGTGTGTGTCTGAGCACTGATACATTTATTCACATACATATGGGTATATACACGGGCCAAGATTTTTTTAATTTGTATTATATTTAATTTTATTGAATTATAATTGACATAATATAATGTTAGTTTCAGGTGTACAACATGGTGATTTGACAGTTTTTTAATTTTAATTATTTTTTTATTGAAGGATTTTGCTTTACAGAATTTTGTTGTTTTCTGTCAAACCTCAACATGAATCAGCCATAGGTATGCATATATCCACTCCCTTTTGAACCTCCCTCCCCTCTCCCTCCCCACCCCACCCCTCTAGGTTGATACAGTGCCCCTGTGTGAGTTTCCTGAGCCACTCAGCAAATTCCCATTGCCTATCTATTTTACATATGGCAGGCTAAGATTTTTGAAAATACTTTTACTCCAAACTAGAACCTAACTAAACCAAAATAAAAATGGGGGGGGGATAAAATGGGAGTTCTGAACAACAAAATAAATATCATTTCTAATAGAAATTATTATTTCTCTTATCATTGCTCATCTAGAAATTACATGAAATTTTAAAGCATTTTTATTTATTTGACTGCACTGGGTCTTAGTTGTGCCATGTGGGCTCTCTAGCTGCAGCATGCAAACTCTTGCAGCATGTGGGATCTAGTTTCCTGAACACAGATGGAACCCAGGCCCCCTGCATTGGGAGCACAGACTCTGAGCCACTGGGCCACCCGGGAATTCCCTAGAAATTCTCATAAAATTTGACAAAAGCTATTCAGGCTTCCCACGTGGAGCCAGGGTTAAAGAACTCACCTGCTGGGACTTCCCTGGTGGTCCAGGGGCTAAGACTCCATGCTCCCAATGCAGGGGGCCTGGGTTTGATTTCTGGTCAAGGAACTAGATCCCACATGCTGCAACTAAGGGTTCACATGCTTCAACAAAAATTGCAACCAAATAAATTAAAAAAAGAAAACTCACCTGCTAATGCAGGTGATATAAAGGACACTGGGTTCGATCCATGGGTCATGAAGATCCCTTGGAGGAGGTCATGGCAACCTACTCCAGTATTCTTGCCTGGAGAATCCCACAGTCAGAGGAGCCTGGCCGGCTATAATCCATAAGTCTGACACGACTCAGTGACTAACACACATGAAGGGTCCTCAGTGCTCTGCACGGTGGGTAGGGTGGAATTTATCCTTTGGAGCAGTCTGTTATCACTTTTGCTTCATAGGATTAGCTTAGTATTTTAGAAAGATTGTTCTGGGACCAGAATAGAGGACAGATTAGAGACAGTGAAACCAGCTGAGGGGTTACTGCAATGTGCCAGGCGAAGGGGGGTGAGTGTGTGAACTGAGAACGTGGAGCTGGATGTGCACAAGTCAAAGGAGAAGAGGGGTCTGGATGAAGAGGGGTCTGGATGAAGAGGCCTCGGAGGAAGACTCACAGAGCCTGAAGACCTGGTGGATACGGAGGTGAAGGGGAGCTGGTAGGCAGTCCGCCTTCTCATCTCCTAAATCTTTTTAAAAATATTTATTAATTAATTTGGCTGTGCTGGGTCTTAGTTGCAGCACACACGGTCTTTAGTTGCAGTATGTGGGACCCAATTCCCTGGCCAGTGACAGAACCTGGGCCCCAGCCCTGGGAGCAAAGAGTCTTAGCCACTGGACCACCAGGGAAGTCCCTAAGATCTGTCTTTCTAAGCAGGAACTCTGTATCTCTTGCCAACTCTGGCCATGTAACTGGGGCTCAATTAAAGTTTTCTTTATTTTTGTTCTAAATTTATTTTGGTTTTTTTCAATTAAAATTTTTGAAGAAATCCTTCATTTTTTTTTATCCACTATATAATCCTCAGCAATTCCTGTTCATGTTTTGATTACCAAAATTTTAATGTTTTTTTTTCCTTTAAAGCATGATTTCAACTAATAAAATAGTTATTACTCACCCGGTCATTCAAAAGCTGATGGTTTAGGGGTGTCCAGGTACTCATCTTTGTCTGCATTTTGGGCCATTTGTGTTTTTTGGAGGTGCAAATGCCATCATGAAATAACTGGATATTCTTCTGTAAGAAAAACTACACCTGCAGAAGAAATGAATCATACAATCTTCAGAATACTCATACCATATAATCTTTTTTAGTACACTGGGACAGGGACTAGGGGGAGAGTAACATTTACTGGGAGTCTTTTATATGTCAGGCACTTAACAGGTTTGCTCAATTAAAACCCATAACAATATGATAAGGTGGTGGGTTTTAGCTTATTTTACAGATGAAGAAAATGAGGCTCACTGAAGTTACATGCTTTGCCCAGAGTTATACAGACAGTAGGTGGTGAAACAGGGAATCAGATCCAGGTCTGTTTAACTCTGTTTGATTTTCACTGGACCAAGGGGAAAAAATCAGAATCACTCTTAGCTAAGAACATACCATATTGGTCAGAAAGAAGTATTTATAAAATCACTGTGCAACCTGAACTACTCCATTTTGTCCCTCGTGACCTCCTTCTTCCTCTGTTAACTTTCTGACATCTAGCTAACATGGGCTCTAGCTTGCTACCATATTTAAGAAGTAGAATAGTACAATAGACAAGGCCAAGAATTTACATATGGACAGATTTGGGTTTATTGGGAAAAATACATTGGGCAAAATATACAGTAAACCCAGTAGTGTATACGTCTGCCTTCATTTTTGTGGCCTCACAGCATGTGGGATCTCCGTTCTTCCACTGGAGATGGAACTCACATCCCTTGTATTGGAAATGTTGAGTCCTAACCATGACTGCTCTTGTTCAGTCACTAAGTTGTGTCCAACTCTTTGCAACTCCATGGACTGAAGTACACCAGGCTTCCCTGTCCTTCACTGTCTCCCAGAGTTTGCTCAGACTCATGTCCATTGAGTTGGTGATGCCATCCAACCATCATATCCTCTCTTGCCTCCCTTCTCCTGCCTTCAATCTTTCCCAGCATCAGGGTCTTTCCCAAGGAGTCGGCTCTTCGCATCAGGTGGCCAAAGTTTGGGAGCTTCAGCTGCAGCATCAGTCCTTCCAATGAATATTCAGGGTTGATTTCCTTTAGGATGGACTCATTTGATCTCCTTGCTGTCCAAGGGAGTCTCAAAGGTCTTCTCCAGTACCACAATTAAAAAGCATCAATTCTTCAATGCTCAACCTTCTTTATGATCCAATTCTAACCATTGGACAGTCAGGGAAGTCCCTATGTCTGCCTTCATTGGATTAAAGCACTCTAATTTCCATGAGGGATTACTTTTCCCTCGGTGTGTAGGGTCTGCTTGGTTAATCAAGGTGGCCTCCCCTTGCCCAGTCATGAGACTAAGCTAGGCCAGGTAACTGAAGCTGGCTTATCCTTGCTTTACAGCCAAGGTGATCATTCAAAGGACCGTAGATGCTCTGAGTAGATTGTTAAGCTGTTCTTAGACTCTTCTTGTAGGGGCTTCCTAGGTGGTGTTAGTAGTAAAGAATCTGCCTGCCAATGCTGGAGACATAAGAGATGCGGGTTTGATCCCTGGGTCGGGAAGATCCCCTGGAGGAGTCCATGGCAGCCCACTCCAGTAATCTTGCCTGGAGAATCCCTTGGACAGAGGACCCTGGCAGGCTATGGTCCACAGGGTCACAAAGAATCAGACATGACTGAAGCAACTTAGCATGCACGCATGTCCTTTCTTATCCATTTTGTGAGACACCTGATAGCCTTCAATAAATTTCACCTACATTAGCTAGAAGACCCTTCTTGTAGGGGCATCCCTGGTGGCTCAGATGGTAAGGAATCTGCCTGCAGTGCAGGAGACCTGGATTCGATCCCTGGGTTGGGAAGATTCCCTGGAGGAGGGCATGGCAACCCACTCCAGTATTCTTGGCTGGAGAATCCCCATGGACAGAGGAGCCTGGCCGGCTACAAAGAGTTGGACACAACTGAGTGACTAAGCACACAGCACGCACACATTAGCTAGAATCTATTTCTGTTATTTGCAACCAAAACTTTTTACATTACACAGTTTGGATCCTGGCTCTAAAATTTACTGGCTTTGAAACTTTTTTGCAAGTAGTCACTCAGTCATGTCCGACTAACCCCATGGACAGCAGCACGCCAGGCTTCCCTGTCCTTTACCATCTCCTGGAGGTTACTCAAACTCATGTCCATTGAGTCAGTTATGCCATCCAACCATCTCGTCCTCTGGCATCCCCTCCTCCTCCTGCCTTCAATCTTTCCCAGCATCAGGGTCTTTTCTAATGCGTGGGCTCTTCGCGTCAAGTGGCCAAAGATTTGGAGCTTCAGCTTCAGCATCAGTCCTTCCAATGAATGTTCAGGACTGATTTCCTTTAGGATTGACTCGGACAGGTACACACTGCTATATTTAAAATGGATAACCAACAGGGACCCACGATATAGCATAAGGAACTGTGCTCAGTGGCAGCCTGGCTGGGGGAGAATGGATACGTGTATATGTATGGGTAAAACCCTTCATTGTTCATGTGAAACTACCACAACACTGTTAATTGATTATACTCTAATACAAAATAAAAAGTTTTAAAAAATAAAATCAATAACATCACCGCAGACTTTCTTAGAACTTCCTGTTATTTACAGAGTTCTTCAAAGCCTGTCCTTGAAGGGGGCACAACAAAATATTTTAAGGTAAAAAATATTTAAAGCAGATTGATGGCATTTTCAGTATATATCCTCAGTGTTTCTGGTTGTTTGTGCCTTCTTCCTCTCTGAAGGTATGTTTCATATCCAAAGCAGTGGTGCTGAGTTGGGGACTGCATAGGATTTGCCTGCCTGACCCAGGGCTCCAAAAATTATAGCAACAAATATAAGACAATTTTAAAAAATATTTATTTTTATTTATTTATCTGGCTGAGCCAGGTCTTCATTAAGGCATGTGGGATGTAGTTCCCTGACCAGGGATAGAACCCAGGTCCCCTGGACCACCAGGGAATTCACCTGGACAATTTTTTGATCCACATGCCACAACTAAGACCTGGCACAGCCAAATAAAAATAAATATTTTTTTTAATTAAAAAACCATTCGTTTTTGACTTACAGAGGATTCCCCCAAATGCTAGATCTGAAATTTTGTGACTCTCACTTGACATGTAATATTCCCTCTCAGGTTTAAATTAGAGCTGAAGAGAAGCCAATGTTTTAAAACCTCAGGGTTTTAAACCATAGATAATATCTTCCTGCAGTTGCCTGCTGATACCACTCCACTGGAATAAGGGGGAATTAAGGAGGTTCAGATGAGCCCTCACATTCTTAGCTCCTAACAGCTAAGTTGAAAAGGTGTAAGAAATGATTTCATTACAGTATTATTCAGTTCAGTTCAGTTGCTCAGTCGTGTCTGACTCTCTGCAACCCCATGAACTGCAGCACGCCAGGCCTCCCTGTCCATCACCAACTCCCAGAGTTCACTCAGACTCACGTCCATCGAGTCGGTGATGCCATCCAGCCATCTCATCCTCTGTCGTCCCCTTCTCCTCCTGCCCCCAATCCCTCCCAGCATCAAAGTCTTTTCCACTGAGTCAACTCTTCGCATGAGGTGGCCAAAGTACTGGAGTTTTAGCTTTAGCATCATTCCTTCCAAAGAAATCCCAGGGCTGATCTCCTTCAGAATAGACTGGTTGGATCTCCTTGCAGTCCAAGGGACTCTCAAGAGTCTTCTCTAACACCACAGTTCAAAAGCATCAATTCTTTGGCGCTCAGCTTTCTTCACAGTCCAACTCTCACATCCATACATGACCACAGGAAAAACCATAGGCTTGACTAGATGGACCTTAGTCGGCAAAGTAATGTCTCTACTTTTGAATATACTATCTAGGTTGGTCATAACTTTTCTTCCAAGGAGTAAGCGTCTTTTAATTTCATGGCTGCAGTCATCATCTGCAGTGATTTTGGAGCCCAAAATAATAAAGTCTGACACTGTTTCCCCATCTATTTCCCATGAAGTGATGGGACCAGATGCCATGTATTATTAATTGGCTGCTATAAAAATACACATGAGCAGGCAAATATATAAAGCACGGTCACTGAGTCTAGATCTGCTCAGTTAAAAATCACATTATTTCCTTTTTTATAGCTATTTATTCATGTTTGATGTTTCTTCTATTTAAACTGATTGAAGTTGTGTGTGTATTTTAATTTTTATTTATCTGTTTAGGCCAAGCCACTCGGCTTGCAGAATCTTAGTCCCCAACCAGGGATTGACCCTGGCCCTCGGCAATGAAAGTATAGAGTCCTAACCTCTGGACCGCCAGGAAATTCCTTAAACCAATTGTTTTCAATCTTTTTATTTTTTTTCAGGGCTATAAAACTCTTTGAGGATATGATGAAAACTATGAATCTTCTCCCTAGAAAAATGCGTATTAATATTACATTTTGCTTATACCAGGTTAAAAACTTCTGTTGTAAGCTCAGAAACTCTCTTTTCCCAGTTCGAGTAGAAAACAAAAACTGATTCTAAGCAGGATTTCTGATTAGGACAAAGTAGCTTTTCCAGGGCTTCCCTAAGGTTTTGCATTGTTGGTTTTTTTTTTTTTTTTCCTTCCTGGTTCTTCAGAGCTAGAAATTATTTGAATTAGGCTTTTTTTTTTTTCAAATCAACTTGAATAAAGTTTGGTTTTCAGGAGATGAGCCTGGCTGAGAAAAAGAGCCCTCTTGGTAATAATCTTCCTGAAGCAGGCAAATGGAGGTATCCTGCCTCGTTTTTTGTCATTATCCTTTTACAGTTTTTTCCTCTGTCCACTCTAGAAGACGGGCAGTGTGCATATCTGCATGCCCACACTGGTTCACAGTATAGACCACTCAGACGCTTTCATACAACATACAAAACAATTACAAGACAAAGCAAGTTGCCTTCCCTCCTTCTACATACAAACCTTGCTGTTGTTTTTTGATGACTTCTTTCCCCTTAATGGCTCTCCTTGCACGTTCCCCTTTAATTTTTCTTTGGATAAAGGGGAAGGAAAAGGGCTTATGGCCCTTACCCCCAGTGCGTGCTTCTAGTGTCATGTTTAAAGGCAAGGATAGGTCCTCTGGTAAAGTTCCAGTGGTTACACACCTCCAGTCCCATCTTCAAAGCCATTCTTCACACTGTCACCATTGCACAACTTCACTAAAGACTTATTAGGTCTGTATTAGAGGCATAAAGACAAGTCTTAACTATAATGGAGATTACAGTCTACTACAAGAGGGTTTTAACAAATAAAAATGTATATATTTAAGGTGATGTTTTAGCATATGTACACACTGTGGAATGCTTACCACAATCAAACTATGTAACATACCCATCACCTCCCATAGTTACTGTGTGTGTGTGCATGTGTGCGTGTGTGTGCATGTGTGCGCTTCTGTGTGTGAGATTACCCTTGAGATCTGCTCTTCTAGCAAATTTCAAGTATATAATATATTATTATTAACTATAGTCGCCATGATCCCTGGGCAGGAAGATCCCCTGAAGAAGTAAATGGCAACCCACTCCAGTATTCTTGCCTGGAGAATCCCATGGGCAGAGGAACCTGGTGGGCTACAGTCCATGGGGTTGCAAGAGTGGGACACAACCAGCGACTAAACTACCACCACCATCACCACATAGTCACCATGCTGTACATAAGGTCTCTAGAACTTACTCACTTTATAACTGAAGGTTTGTACTCTTTGATCAATATCTCCACATTTCCCTACTCCCCAACTTTGGCTAACCACTACTCTATTCAGGGAAGTATTTTTCAAAAGGTCTGTTAGTCATTTTTCAGCTCAAAAACCTTCAGAGACTCGCTAATGGCTACAGAATCCTTTGCATGCTAATCTAGGTACACCATGAATTTACCTTTTTGGTTCATCCTCCTTCCTCTCCCTTCATGCACTATCTGTACAGACACACTGCACTTCAGATCAGAGAATGCGGTACAAAACTGGTGCTTTAATGTGGTTTTCTGAATGTGCTCACCTGAATCCTAAACTCAGTAGTACACAGTAGGTGCTCAATAAAAACTTGTCTAAATCAGCGGAATGAATGAACACAATAGTGGAGGTGAGGTGGTTTAAGGATTAAAGAAGGTAAAACTCAACATTAGGAACCGAGCATTGGGGTTAGACTCAGGATAATCGGGTTTTTATTTGGCGTTTACAGAGCAGAACACGGTTGAGTTTCTCCACTAACACATACCTCACCCATTGTGCCCTGCAGTATATCAGAGAAGGAGATAGAGATTACCAGGAAATGATCAGGAAATAGGGTTAGATTTAAATATGAATTCAACTTATATTCAACTAGGTGGAAACAAAGAGAAATTATAAGACAGTGCAAAGACCTAGTGCTTTGATAAGCATACAAGTAATTATTTGTTGGTTGTTAATTTCATATATATGATGCACCTGGTAATTTAACTGCTAACACAGAGCAAAATGTAATTCCCGGGGTCACTATCAAAGCTCGTGAGAAGCCCAGGAGGACCTGAGAGAAGAGCTCTCAAAAGAGTCCCCATCTTTCTCACGCAGGGATCACTGCTCTCACCTCAAGTCCTTCTCCTCAAGCCTCTAGCGCCGGTGTTGCCATAGCTCCCGTTTCTGTGACTCGGTCTAGCCCCAACCCCTTCCAGTAGGCCAATCACTACCTATAAATCTTTTGGCTGGCATCCGGGGTCTCTTAGGCAACAATGTGTGGTCTCTTGATTGGCCGGGAGATCCTAGAGGGCTGGCTCCAAAATTGGGCACACGGATAAAATGGAAAAGTGGGAGCGCCCAGAAGGGTGGGAAAGGCTGCCATCTCTCAAAGTAATGCTAAGACGAATATGCAGCCAATCCTGAAACAAACAGCATTAAATGCCCCCATTCAAGCCGTAAGTATGTTCCAAATCAGGCCAACCTACTGAGCATGCCCAGTTATATCGTTCTGGTCACTCCAGGGTTCTGAAACGTAAACTCCATTTCTCCGGGTTTTCAGAGTGGCCAACAGGTAAAAGAAGGTTGCAGGAAAAACAATTCTGGAGAGGTTCAATGAAAGAATAGCACTTGCACACAGGAAGTGGAAGAACGTGGGAAAATTGCCCAACACACAAACTCAGCAATGCTTCAACACGAATTTTAATTTATTGGATTAAGGAATTCAGGCCGACCAACAGATACACCAGGGAACCAGCAGATGGCATGCCTGAATAAGGATAACTCCAAATTTGGGAAATTTTACGATCTGGTCTAATTTAATTAACGAAATTTATGAAGCATCTACCATGTAATGAGAGGCAGAGTGAGAATGCAAGAATAAAAAAAGAAATCTAATGAGGAGGATTTGAAAATGCAATGTAGAAATAACTGCTGGGATATAACTGTAAACTAATGCTGGAGAAAAACAACATTTCAGAAGGGACATCTGGGAAGTGTGAAACAGTTCTTATGGGCAGCAGCTAACCAAATTAAAAAAAGAAGACTTTTCTCATTATCTCACGTTTTCTAAAATAAAAATGTACTTTCTTCCAAGGTAAATAAATGTAAACCCTGTGTTTATATTGTTTCATTGTTTTGAAATAGGCAGCATTCGTATATCTCCCATTTAAAAAGCAAATGAAAAGTAAAGCTCATAGAGGTTGCTGCTTTCTTTAGAGTTGACAAAGGCTCAGTAAGTGGCCAAATTGAAATGAGAACTTATGTTGTCTAAATTCCAGCCCAGTGGTTTTAAGTATGGTTGTATGTTTTATGATCAGGTTGTACGTAAAATGAATAAACAAAGACTTTTGCAGGGGTGGAGGCCTGGGGGAGGTAAGTAGACGCAATACTAAATTACCATGTATTACCAGTTAACATGGATGGTTTCAAAATGGGTTCATCCAGGAAGAAACCAGTTTTAACAACTCCCTGGGAGAATGTTGGGTCTCGGTGAAGTTCCTGAGCTACCAGGGAAGCCCTAAAGACTTTCTGTTGGTGGTTATAAGATTGAGTGAAAGAAAGATGGGATTAAAGAGAGCCTGACCCTTTATCCCTGTTAGATCTGAATATTTTTATCCCTGAAAATAAGATCCCTTTCATCGATCCTCTCAACTAGCATCCTCGGGACCTCTCCTTGTTCAGCCCGTCATCAGTGTGACTGCTGATCCCCCAGTGAACACCACCATTCACGTGTGTTCACGGTGAGCACATTGGCTCAATGTCCTTGAAAATTTAACATTACTTCCCTTTAAATGTTTTAAACATTCCTTTAAAAAATATTTATTTGGCTGCACTGGATCTTAGTTGCAGCACACAAGATCTTGGATCTTTAGTTGCAGTTTGTGGGATCTAGTTCCCAGTTGGTCTTCAGTCGCTAAGTCGTGTTTGACTCTGCAACCCCATCAACTGCACCACTCCAGGCGTCCCTGTCTTTCACTAGTTCCCAGACCAGGGATTAAACCTAGGTCCTCTGCATTGGGAGGGTGGAATCTTAGCTACTGGACCACCAGGGAAGCCCCTCAACATTATTTTTAAAGGAAACATTTCAACCATAAAGAAAAGTTTATAGACATGCCTAAGAAACACTCTTTTCTCCCTGCAGAGATTTTTTTAAAATGTTAACATTTTGCTTTGTGTGGGTGAGTAACAGTTGAAGCCTCGTTTACATGCTGCCCAGATCTCATTTTCCACCCTGCCTGCCTAGAGGCATCCACTGTCATGAAATTTAATGTGCTGCCTACCTGTCCACTTTTTATGCTTATTACATATACATGTTTGGCCTTGTAAACAGTGTGACTGTTTTAAAGAGCTGTCGTTATCTACATACTTTGTAGTTCGCTTCTTTCACTCAGTGGTTTATTTCTGAGATGTGATCATGTTGATACATACAATGATAATTTATACATCATTCCCACCTCCCACTAGGAGCCAAGATATGTTCTATGCCTGACAGTTTTCACAAGACCATGTGTAAATTGCATAAAAATGTGAGAGCAGCACATCTCTAGAGGATCTGAAGGTACCAGGGATCTAGAAGTACCCGAAGCAGGTCCACACTGATTTTCATAAATGCTCTTAGCTGCTTCACTCACCCTCAGTAGAGGCAGTGTTGGCTCTACAAGACACAATGACTTGATAAGAATCAGGCAATGGCACCCCTCTCCAGTACTCTTGCCTGGAAAATCCCATGGATGGAGGAGCCTGGAAGGCTGCAGTCCATGCGGTCGCTAAGAGTCGGACACGACTAAGCGACTTCACTTTCACTTGTCACTTTCCTGCATTGAAGAAGGCAATGGCAACCCACTCCAGTGTTCTTGCCTGGAGAATCCCAGGGACGGGGGAACCTGGTGGGCTGTGTCTATGGGGTCGCACAGAGTCGAACACAACTGAAGTGACTTAGCAGCAGCCTAAGGATCAACATTACTTTTTTTAAAAAAGAAAGTATTACTGCATTAGTATTTATTAATGAAATTGAAAATGTCATTTCAGATCCCTTTTATGATGCAATTCCCATAGCTCATCTTTTGACACTAAACTATATTTATGATGGTCTAAGCTCAGTGTTTATTATCATTTAGGGAGCACCTTTAAAAAAGATTGTTTCACTGGTGGCTCAAACAGTAAAGAATCTGGCTGCAATGCGGGAGACCTGGGTTCCACACCTGGGCCGGGAAGATGCCCTGGAGAGGGGAATGGCAGCCCACTCCAGTATTCCTGCCTGGAGAAGTCCATGGACCGAGGAGCCTGGTGGGCTACAGTCCACTGGATCGCAAAGAGTCGGACACGACTGAGGGACTAACACTTCCACTTTTCTTTGTAAAAAATAGTTGCCTATAATTAAAGATGCCACAGAGATGTGTCCCAAGGGTTTGGACAAACCAAAGATTATATAGCTGCTTTTGGTCAGTCTCCTAACATGGGGTGGCAAAGATTCAGACAGAAGATTATATTAAAATACGCCATTTTAACCAAGTGTACAGTTGCATAACAGTCATACTATGTACAGTCATACTATGCTACAAGTTAAGTACAGTCATACTATGCTACAAGATCAAAGTATTTCTTTCAGTCCTGTGTGCTACCATAGAACAAAATGATGCCTGTGAAGTCTAGGTTGAAAAGGGAGGAAAAGGAAGAGAAAGGAAGGTAGGTAAAATGATGGAGGCAAAGGTAACAGCTTTGGCTTGAAATGAGTGAATCCAGACTCAGCACTTAAAACGCTGCCTGGCTTTGGCTAAGTCTTTTTAACCTTTCTGGGCCGTTCTTTTCCGCGTCTGAATAATGTGAGGTTAGGTTTAGATGATTTCTAAGGAATCTTTAAGTTCTGAAATAGCTTATGTAGAAAAAAATAAAATCACTTACGAAGAAAAAGAGAGACGAAACATTTCCCAAAGAACAGAAGATGGGGAATGCCACCGATAACCTCAAGCCCCACCTGCTCGCTAAAGTGGGTGTTGGTAAAGAGGGTATCTGCTCTGCTGTTTCAGCCTGGAGCTCTGCAATATGAAAGCTGACTACCTCTATCTGCACCCAGTACCACTCTCAGCATCCGCCTCTTAACCAATTCCGATCTCCGAGTCCCCAGGGGGCACGCTGGTTCTCAAAACAGGTTTTGGTGGTCTCGCAATAATAGCGTTCCAGGCTTGAGTGATGAGAGTCGCTGCACTGTCTCAGCAGGGAAGGGAGGGAGAGCTTTGCAAAGGGGACTGAGGGCATTTAAGATAAGCTTCCAGAGCTCGGAAAGACTCCGCCAGAGCAGGACAGGGCCAGGCATCAGCCTCGGCACAAGGTGAAGAACAAGGAAACCTGCAGACCCCTATACAGAAGCTGGGCTCAAAATAGGAGCGCTCGGCCGAGCGTGCGCAGCCTGCCTGCACCGTGCGTGCGTGCGCACGCGCCCCGGCCATCGCGAAAGCTCGGGGTCGCTCCGAGGCGCACGACGGCGGTCCTCGCTGGCTCCGTTTACCTGACAGACCTGCGGCCGCCCCCGGACACGACTGAAGTGACTTAGCAGCAGCAGTACATATATAATTTTGTAACAGTGATTCTTAATGGCAATTTTAATGCCTTTTTATATGTCATAGTCATTCTTGGCTGTGAGGAGCTCAACACTAAGATGGCAACTGTAACCTTTGGAGATATCATTGAGGCAATCTCAAACCACAATATAATTGCTAATAATTTCCTACTAAAATTAAGAAGGAGTCCCAGGTGGCTCAGTGGTAAAGAATCCAGCTACCGTTGCAGGAGACTCAGGAGACATATGTTCAATCCCTGGGTAAGGAGGGTCCCCGGAGGAGGGAACGGCACCCCACTCCAGTGTTCTTGCCTAGAAAATTCCATGAGCCAAGGAGCCTGGCAGGCTACAATCCAGGGATTGCAAAGAGTCAGACATGACTGAGCGCGCGCGCGCGCGCACACACACACACACACACGCAATCAAGAAACCGATTATGTTTGAAAAGAGTTTTGCTATCATTATTTACTTCTCTGTTACACATATAGTGTATGTAGAGTTGTTCTTAGTCACCTAATTCTACTCCTATCCAAATTAATTCTTCCCTCAGGTACAGCTCTAACTTCAGGGATGCAAAAATTCCTTGGTTTACATTTTGTTCAGCCAGAAGCAAGTGTTAATTTTTTAACAGGCCTGCTCCTCAGAAACATGTGAACTAACATCCTTTCTCTCTTCACCCACATAACAATTTAAACCTGAGTTTGGGCAGCTGCATTATTAATTGCAAGGTGGGTAACCGGAAATATCTCCTGGTGCTTCATTAAAAATGGAGATTTTAAGTAATCAAAAAACATTTTAAGGAGAAAATGTATGCCTCAGATACAAGTGAGAAAAAAAGAAGTCATTACTTAGGTTTTTCCTGGTGCCTCTCCTTACATGAAAACAATTTTATGTTGGCAAATACTACCCAGAAGTTGATCTTTTTTTAGAATATAATGGTCTGTTCCTCAAACCTAGAGTAGTATGACACAGAGTTCATTGCATGGTCTGGTATTAAAGCACATTTGAGCTCCCCGCTGCTGTGAGAGTGACCAAGAGAGTCAGTGGGTGGATGAACACAGCGCTGCTATACATGTAAGGGAGCGCTTTCAGTGACATAAAGACCAATACTGTGATACTCTATCACAATCAGTACTGAGATAACCTAGTAATTATGCTCGGCATCAATTTCATAAAGCTACATGAATAATCATTTTATATAAGAAAATTTTAGGCATAAATATTAACATATTTTACAGTCTCATAGAGAAAAAAAAATAAAGAGGGTGATTTTAAAGTACAATATACATACAGAAAAAAATTTCATCTAAAACTTTCAAAAATGGAAAGATTCTTGCACCCAGAATCAAAAAAAAAAAAAAAACAATTACTAGATTCTCAGAAACTGTCCCTACATCCATCAGAAATTGATTTTCCATATGATATGTGAGTTTGTATATTTTTAAGGTACAAAGTAGTGAGAGTATGTAGCTTTTACACTTCAATGTCTATGCCTGGCTTTTTTTCACTCAAGTTATGTTTGTGAAGTTTTCCCATGCTCTTGTATGAGGATGTAGTTATTCATTCTCATTGCTGTGTACTTTTTCAGCATACAAACATCATAAAGTCATTTGTCTAATCTAAAGCAGGAGTCAGTACGCTTGATCTGTTAACTTCTATTGGAGCTGTGACACACCATTTATTCATGTATTATGGATGGCTGCTTTTGTGATAGAGGATAAAATTGTTTTGATATACCAAGATTTTATGGCCTACAAACCCGAAAATATACAGTGTTAAATACTTTCAAGAAAGTATGCAAAGTCTTGATCTAATGTATTAAAAGAAATGAGTTGCTTTTGGTGTTATGCTACTGTGATTAATACAGTGGTGATCCTTTCTAGGCATGCGTTTTGGGTACATATTCACTCTGTACTCTTGGACATACTTCTAAGAATGAGAATTTTGGTCCTGTTAGATAGTTAGAATAGGGAAAAGGAGTACAGAATGGCAGTGGCTAAAAGGCAAGGAAAGGAAACACCCTCGAAAATAGAACAAAGGAAGGTCCCAGGACCAGAGTGAGGACCTCCTGGCTAGCCCAATTTACATAGAGCAGGCCCAGGGGGAGGAAAAAACATATAAAAAGAGGAGCCAAAGGGCCAGGGGTCTCTCTCTCTCCTGCATGCGTGCTGGTTCTCTCTCTCTTCTCTTCGCATCTTTTGGGTCAACATGCCCTTCACGACTCAAGGATGTATTTTCCTTTATTTTCTAAATAAAACTGATCTGTTCTGAGAGCTATAACATGGTCTGAGAGGTGTAACGCGCCGAGGGCTTTAACATCCATCACTTCAAATCTTTGTTGTGACGAGACAGAACCGAGGCAATTACACTCCCCTGACAGTCGTAAGACATTTATAGGTCCAGCTACAGGTGACTCAGACATAGAATTTTTCCAAGTGCAGTGTCAAATCTCAATCTACTGTCAATGCAGAATGTTAAGGTTGTTTTACATCCTCAACAGTAGTAGATATTTGCTTACTATTTGATATGTAAAGAAGCACTTCTGCCTTTTAGTAAATGTCAACACAACTCAACAGTTTATTTCACTTCCATTTACTTGAGCACTAATAAAGTTGGATATCCACTTCTATAATTTAAAGTCTGCAGCCTCAAACCATGAGCTACTCCAGAATTTGTGACCTCCAGAGGAAAGGATTTTGATCTGGAGTCAGAGAGAAGGCTTGATCACTTGAAGCTTTCATGTAATAAAGTTTTATTAAAGAATAGAGGGATAGAAGGAGCTCTGACATAGACATCAGAAGGGGGCAGAAAGAGTGGCCCCCTTGCTAACTTTCAGCAAGGAGTTATATATCTGTTAAAGAATCACCTCAAAACTGAGAGAGTTGCATCAGGCTCCGCTCCCACAACATGCATTTTGAGACAGCATGGGGCACAAGGTGAGTCATCCCCAGCCATAAAACAACTGACATGACCTTAAAGAAAGGCAGATTTCCAAGCAAATACATAGTTTCATTAGCATAGCTTAAGAGAACATTTCCATGAATAAGACATACGGATTTGTTGAGTCATTATCACTTCAAGGTTTCAGAAGAGTTAAGTCCAGGCTGGTATTCCCATCTCTTTCAGAATTTACCACAGTTTATTGTGATCCACACACTCAAAGGCTTTGGCATAGTCAATAAAGCAGAAATAGATGTTTTTCTGGAACTCTCTTGCTTTTTCCATGATCCAGCGGATGTTGGCAATTTGATCTCTGGTTCCTCTGCCTTTTCTAAAACCAGCTTGAACATCAGGAAGTTCACGGCTCACATATTGCTGAAGCCTGGCTTGCAGAATTTTGAGCATTACTTTACTAGCATGTGAGATGAGTGCAATTGTGCGGTAGTTTGAGCATTCTTTGGCATTGCCTTTCTTTGGGATTGGAATGAAAACTGACCTTTTCCAGTCCTGTGGCCACTGCTGAGTTTTCCAAAGTTGCTGGCATATTGAGTGCAGCACTTTCACAGCATCATCTTTCAGGATTTGAAACAGCTCAACTGAAATTCCATCACCTCCACTAGCTTTGTTCGTAGTGATGCTTTCTAAGGCCCACTTGACTTCACATTCCAGGATGTCTGGCTCTAGATTAGTGATCACACCATCATGATTATCTGGGTCGTGAAGATCTTTTTTGTACTGTTCTTCTGTGTATTCTTGCCACCTCTTCTTCATATCTTCTGCTTCTGTTAGGTCCATACCATTTCTGTCCTTTATTGAGCCCATCTTTGCATGAAATGTTCCCTTGGTATCTCTAATTTTCTTGAAGAGATCTCTAGTCTTTTGTTTTCCTCTATTTCTTTGCATTGATTGCTGAAGAAGGCTTTCTTATCTCTTCTTGCTATCCTGTGGAACTCTGCATTCAGATGCTTATATCTTTCCTTTTCTCCTTTGCTTTTCACCTCTCTTCTTTTCACAGCTATTTGTAAGGCCTCCCCAGACAGCCATTTTTCTATTTTGCATTTTTTTCAATGCAACAGTTAGAACTGGACATGGAACAACAGACTGGTTCCAAATAGGAAAAGGAGTACGTCAAGGCTGTATATTGTCGCCCTGCTTATTTAACTTCTATGCAGAGTACATCATGAGAAACGCTGGGCTGGAAGAAGCACAAGCTGGAATCAACATTGGTGGGAGAAATATCAATAACCTCAGATAGGCAGATGACACCACCCTTATGGCAGAAAGTAAAGAGGAGCTAAAAAGCCTCTTGATGAAAGTGAAAGACGAGAGTGAAAAAGTTGGCTTAAAGCTCAACATTCAGAAAATGAAGATCATGGCATCTGGTCCCATCACTTCATGGGAAATAGATGGGGAAACAGTGGAAACAGTGTCAGACTTTATTTTTGGGGGCTCCAAAATCACTGCAGATGGTGATTGCAGCCATGAAATTAAAAGACGCTTACTCTTTGGAAGGAAAGTTATGACCAATCTAGATAGTATATTCAAAAACAGAGACATTACTTTGCCGACTAAGGTCCGTCTAGTCAAGGCTGTGGTTTTTCCTGTGGTCATGTATGAATGTGAGAGTTGGACTGTGAAGAAGGCAGAGCGCCGAAGAATTTATGCTTTTGAACTGTGGTGTTAGAGAAGACTCTTGAGAGTCCCTTGGACTACAAGGAGATCCAACCAGTCCATTCTGAAGGAGATCAGCCTTTGGAAGGAATGATTTCTTTGGAAGGAATGATGCTGAAGCTGAAACTCCAGTACTTTGGCCATCTCATGCGAAGTGTTGACTCATTGGAAAAGACTTTGATGCTGGGAGGGATTGTGGGCAAGAGGAGAAGGGGACAACAGAGGATGAGATGGCTGGATGGCATCACTGACTCAATGGACGTGAGTCTGAGTGAACTCCAGGAGTTGGTGATGGACAGGGAGGCCTGGTGTGCTGTGATTCATGGGGTCATAAAGAGTCGGACATGACTGAGCGACTCAACTGAACTGAACTGAAGTCCAGGCTGAACCAGGGGTCCTCCTGACAACCCAAAATTTAAAAGAAACCTCCTTTTAATTTTGTATAGAGAAGGGAAAAAAAAAGTCTCCCACTTGCAGTTTATTTCTTCTGCTTCGGGATCCCTAGCCTTCCTGTCTGTTACCCTCATAAGGAATCCATGAGATTTTGAACTTGGATAACAGGGTATGTAAAACAGCTGTTTTTGAAAGTTTTTGTCCTACTGAATCTCACAGTGTATTTATGGCATCATGTAATTGACATTTCAGGTTGAGTGAGAGTAAAAGTCACTCAGAAATGTTCGACTCTTTGTGACCCCATGAACTACACAGTCCATGGAATTCTCCAGTCCAGAATACTGGAGTGGGTAGCCTTTCCCTTCTCCAGGGGATCTTTCCATCCCAGGAATCGAACCGGGGTCTCCTGCATTGTCATATCAAACCCAGGTCTCCCACAATTCAGGCGGATTCTTTACCTGCTGAGCCACAAGGGAAGCCCAAGAATACTGGAGTGAGTAGCCTATCCCTTTTCCAGGTGATCTTCCCATCCCAGGAATCGAACCGGGGTCTCCTGCATTGCAAGCAGATTCTTTACTAACTGAACTATCTGGCCTGTATGTTCTGATCAATTCTTTGATTGAATGTGAAGTGACCTTTTTTTAAAATCAATTCTTTCCTATTATAGGGATGAGTTTATACAACAGTAGAGTCATATTCTATAGAGGCAGATCATATCACCTGGAAAGAACCTTAGAGGTAATTTAGCTTAAATCCCTCTTCTACACAGGGTGATCTGAAGAATAGAAAGCAAGAGTGAGGTATTTAGAGTGGTGTTCCTGCCTGGTTCGTAGCATGGTTCTAACTAAAGAGAAAGACATCTTGGGACGTTAAAGATTTCTACCTCTAACTTTAACCCAGATCCTCCTACTTATTGGTGTATTGAACATTACTGCTGTTCTGTTTGTAACAAGTATACTTGTACAGCCTATAACAAGTATGAGTGTATGTTTCTCTGTATTAGACATTTACCAAATCTAACGTCGCCTTGCCTTGTTTCAGTTCAGTTCAGTCATTCAGTCATGTCCAACTCTTTGCTACCCCATGGACTGCAGCACGCCAGGCTTCCCTGTCCATCACCAACTCCTGGAGCTTGCTCAAACTCATGCCATTGAGTCAGTGATTGCCATGTTTATGCTAAAGTATTTCAGCGCAAGGATGAAGAAAGGGGTCAAGATACAGGAATTTGACTGTAATATTAAAACATTACATATGTCATTGATAAATTGTATTTGCATAATGATATTTTCTAAGAGTCATTGGTGCAAGTATGAGGATAATATGATGTGAATATATTAAAATGGTAAAGAATGAAGAATACTGAAATTAACAGGCTAGAATAATTTTTATGATGTATTGTTCCCTTTTTTTGTCACAGATTAATATCAAGAAAGATGAATCATTTTGCCCAAATTCTTATCTGACTTAGAAAGTATCTAAAAATAAAAAGTCTCCATAATTTCTCATTTATTTCTTCAGTTTGAGAAGAGGAAGCCTTCAATCAACCGAAACTGTCAGTTCTATTTTTGGAATTCCATTTAATGGGCTTAAAATTCTCTTCTATTTACATATTACTCACTAGATACAATAAAAAGGGCTAGTACTCATATTGAATCAATCTTTAGATGCTGACATAAAACTGATCATAAGTATGAAGATAGATTAATTAGATCCATGTTTATTAATCTCTGAATTAATGGTAACCCATGGACACAGGAGCCTGATAGCTACAGTCCATGGGGTCGCAAAGAGTCGGACACGACTGAACGACTTCCCTTTCACTTTTGTTGACACCCTATTTTGATTAACTGTATTTCTGACCATGTTTGCTGCCATGTTGCTGCTCATAAGCAACAAGCCAAAAGAAGTTTGAGTGAACTAATACAGTATGCCAGGAGTACACACATATAAGTCTTTCATATTATGCAAGAATTATCCTAATTTTTTCATCATGAGTGTTTTCTTAACATGTCATAGTGTTTAACAAATACCACCCTCAACAACAGAGGAATTATGTAGGCTTTATTTTTTCATTCTGAAATATTGTCACATAAGGACATTTTACAGTGGCAGCTAAAAAATTGAAGATCATCAGAGGCTTTTAAAATGGATAAATATAAGTTGCTTTCAGTACATTATGGTATTTTAAATACATGGTCACATCCTAGCTTTCTCAGCAAACTAATTTAGCACTTTAGCCTTCAGGACACCGGATCAAAGGCAGATGAAAGAGCCAAATAGCAATAACTTAGAAACTTATTCTTTCTAGTAAAATTAATAAGCATGTATTTATAGTATGCTATCTTAATGTCCAAAACCATTTTATGCACCTTCCAAACAAACTTGTGTATATGCGTTCAATATGTTAACTGTATTCTGATATACATTTTCAAGCTACTTATCAAACTCTCATTTAATTTTGTATTAAAGAAAGTGAAAGTGAAGTTGCTCAGTCATGTCTGACTCTTTGAGACCCCGTGGACTGTAGCCTACCAGGCTCCTCAGTCCATGGAATTTTCCAGGCAAGAATACTGGAGTGGGTTGCCATTTCCTTCTCCAGGGGAACTTCCTGACTCCAGGGATCACACCTGTGTCTCCCACATTGCAGGCAGACTCTTTACCATCTTGACCCACCAGGGAAGCCCAATTTTGTATTGACATATAATTGTATTGACATATTATTAGCAGTGAAAAAGTGTTGTCTTCTATTTTTTGTTTATTACATATTTGTTTATTTGACCTTTCAGGCAACATGTAGTGTTTTGTTTACATAATATAATGCTCAATCTTTAGCAAAGAACTCTGGAGAAGGAAATGGTAACCTACTCCAGTATTCTTGCCTGGAGAATCCCATGGAGAGGAGCCTAGCGGGCTACAGTCCATGGGGTCTCAAAAAGTCGGACACGACTGAGCAAAAAAACCTACCTACCTACTGATAAACAAGGTGATATAAAGTTATCTTTTAAATAGGTGTTTTTTTGTGAACCACAAAGAGAAAAAGAGGGGTATTTAACCGGAGCTGAGAATAGGAAAAAGGAAAGGAAATTGGTGTGGAGAGAGTCACAGAAAAATCGATAGTTGATAATGAAGCACAATTATATACTTTACCATGATTCTGTCCACTGTCTCTTATCTTCTTTTACTCTTTTTTTTCAAGCTGTATTCAGATAAAATTGACAAATAATATGCATCTGGTATAGGGCATGAATATTTAATATATGGTACACTCTGAAATAATTACTACAATGAAGTTAGTTAACATATTTATCAATTTACATAGCTATCATTTTGAGTGTGCATACCATGAAAACCCTTAAGGTCTACTCTCTCAGCAAATTTCAGTCTTACAATACACAACTGTTAACTAGAGTCACAATGCACATTAGACCCCTAGAACTTATTCATTGAGTAACAGAAAGTTTGTAAACTTTGACCACCATCACCATTGCTCCCACCTTTCAGCCTGTAGCAACAGCCAATCTATTCTCTATTTCTGTGTTTGAACAATTGGAGTCTTCCTCTATGTGAGACCGTAAGTACTTGTCTTCCTCTGTCTGAATTATTTCAATTACCATATGCCCCTAGTGGTTCTTCCATATTGTAGCCAATAGGACTTCTTCTAACAGACACGGACTCGTACACTTCAAGATCGGAGGAACTGTCAGATCCTCTCCCTGCTATTTTTTCTTGTAAAAATGGAATCCTTTTCTGGTTTGACTGCATATCCAAAGATGCCATGCCTTTAGACTGGTTTTAGATATTTTTGCTTTTGAATAATAGACCACCATGTGTTATCTCATGATGAATTTCAGGCTTATCATGATTTACTTGACTGTTTAGTTAATACAATATTAGTACTTGCCTATATTTAATAGCATTTAAGATATAAAACTCAGCAGTGGCCACAGGACTGGAAAAGGTCAGTTTTCATTCCAATCCCAAAGAAAGGTAATGCCAAAGAATGCTCAAACTACTGCACAGTTGCACTCATCTCACACGCTAGTAAAGTAATGCTCAAAATTCTCCAAGCCAGACTTCAGCAATACGTGAACCGTGAACTTCCAGATCTTCAAGCTGGTTTTAGAAAAGGCAGAGGAACCAGAGATCAAATTGCCAACATCTGCTGGATCATGGAAAAAGCAAGAGAGTTCCAGAGAAACATCTATTTCTGCTTTATTAACTATGCCAAAGCCTTTGAGTGTGTGGATCACAATACGCTCTGGAAAATTCTGAAAGAGATGGGAATACCAGACCACATGACCTGCGTCTTCAGAAATCTATATGCAGGTCAGGAAGCAACAGTTAGACCTGGACATGGAACAACAGACTGCTTCCAAATAGGAAAAGGAGTGCATGAAGGCTGTATGTTGTCACCCTGCTTATTTAACTTATATGCAGAGTACATCATGAGAAACGCTGGGCTGGAAGAAGCACAAGCTGGAATCAAGATTCCCAGGAGAAATATCAATAACCTCAGATATGCAGATGACACCACCCTTATGGCAGAAAGTGAAGAGGAGCTAAAAAACCTCTTGATGAAAGTGAAAAAGAGTGGAAAAGTTGGCTTAAAGCTCAATATTCAGAAAACGAAGATCATGGCATCTGGTCTCATCACTTCATGGGAAATAGATGGAGAAACAGTGGAAACAGTGTCAGACTTTATTTTGAGGGGCTCCAAAATCACTGTAGATGATGACTGCAGCCATGAAATTAAAAGACACTTACTCCTTAGAAGGAAAGTTATGATCAACTTAGACAGCATGTTAAAAAGCAGAGACATTACTTTGTCAACAAAGGTCCGTCTAATCAAGGCTATGGTTTTTCCAGTGGTTTTTCCACGTGTATGGATGTGAGAGGTGGACTGTGAAGAAAGCTGAGTGCCAAAGAATTGATGCTTTTGAACTATGGTGTTGGAGAAGACTCTTCAGAGTCCCTTGGACTGCAAGGAGATCCAACCAGTCCATTCTGAAGGAGATCAGTCCTGGGTGTTCATTGGAAAGACTGATGCTAAAGCTGAAACTCCAATACTTTGGCCACCTCGTGTGAAGAGTTGACTCATTGGAAAAGACCCTGATGCTGGGAGGGATTGGGGGCAGGAGGAGAAGGAACAGCAGAGAATGAGATGGCTGGATGGCATCACCGACTCGATGGATGTGAGTCTGAGTGAACTCCAGGAGTTGGTAATGGACGGGGAGGCCTGGTGTGCTGGGATTCATGGGGTAGCAAAGAGTCAGACACGACTGAGCGACTGAACTGAACTGAACTGAACTGAGCTTAACTGAGGTCACATAGGGATGAAGAGCCCATATACTTGACCTTAGCTACTTAGTCATTAGTACCCCCTCCCTGAGATCAGACTGATACAGCCTTGCCAGGCCTCCATGCCAACTTAAAACAGGAAGGGCAGCAGTGAGAAGATAGCCCTCGTCCAAGGTAAGAAGCAGTGGCTGCGCTTTGCTGGAGCAGCCGTGAAGAGATACCCCACGCCTAAGGTAAGGGAAACCCAAGTAAGATGGTAGATATTGCAAGAGGGCATCAGAGGGCAGACACACTGAAACCATACTCACAGAAAACTAATCAATCTAATCACACTAGGACCACAGCCTTGTCTAACTGAATGAAACTAAGCCATGCCCGCTGGGCAACCCAAGACGGGTGGGTCATGGTGGAGAGGTCTGACAGAAAGTGGTTCACTGGAGAAGGGAATGGCAAACCACTTCAGTATTCTGGCCTTGAGAACCCCATGAACAGTATGAAAACGCAAAATGATAGGATACTGAAAGAGGAACTCCCCAGGTCAGTAGGTGCCCAATATGCTATTGGAGATCAGTGGAGAAATAACTCCAGAAAGAATGAAGGGATGGAGCCAAAACAAAAACAATACCCAGCGGTGGATGTGACTGGTGATAGAAGCAAGGTCCAATGCTATAAAGAGCAATATTGCATAGGAACCTGGAAGGTCAGGTCCATGAATCAAGGCAAATTGGAAGTGGTCAAACAAGAGATGGCAAGAGTGAACGTCGACATTCTAGGAATCAGCGAACTAAAATGGACTGGAATAGGTGAATTTAACTCAGATGACCATTATATCTTCTACTGCGGGCAGGAATCCCTCAGAAGAAATGGAGTAGCCATCATGGTCAACAAAAGAGTCTGAAATGCAGGACTTGGATGCCATCTCAAAAACGACAGAATGATCTCTGTTCGTTTCCAAGGCAAATCATTCAATATCACAGTAATCCAAGTCTATGCCCCAACCAGTAACGCTGAAGAAGCTGAAGTTGAACGGTTCTATGAAGACCTACAAGACCGTTTAGAACTAACCTCCAAAAAAGATGTGGACTGGAATGCAAAAGTAGGAAGTCAAGAAACACCTGGAGTAACAGGCAAATTTGGCCTTGGAATGCGGAATGAAGCAGGGCAAAGACTAATAGAGTTTTGCCAAGAAAATGCACTGGTCATAGCAAACACCCTCTTCCAACAACACAAGAGAAGACTCTACACATGGACATCACCAGATGGTCAACACCGAAATCAGACTGATTATATTCTTTGCAGCCAAAGATGGAGGAGCTCTATCAAGTCAGCAAAAACAAGACCAGGAGCTGACTGTAGCTCACATCATGAACTCCTTATTGCCAAATTCAGACTTAAATTGAAGAAAGTAGGGAAAACCACTAGACCATTCAGGTATGACCTAAATCAAATCCCTTATGATTATACAGTAGAAGTGAGAAATAGATTTAAGGGACTAGATCTGATAGGTAGAGTGCCTGATGAACTATGGACTGAGGTTCGTGACATTGTGCAGGAGACAGGGATCAAGACCATCCCCATGGAAAAGAAATGCAAAAAACCAAAATGGCTGTCTGGGAAGGCCTTACAAATAGCTGTGAAAAGAAGAGGAGCGAAAAGCCAAGGAGAAAAGGAAAGATATAAGCATCTGAATGCAGAGTTCCAAAGAATAGCAAGAAGAGATAAGAAAGCCTTCTTCAGCAATCAATGCAAAGAAATAGAGGAAAACAACAGAATGGGAAAGACTAGAGATCTCTTCAAGAAAATTAGAGATACAAAGGGAACATTTCATGCAAAGATGGGCTCGATAAAGGACAGAAATGGTAGGGACCTAACAGAAGCAGAAGATATTAAGAAGAGGTGGCAAGAATGCACAGAAGAACTGTACAGAAAAGATCTTCACGACCCAGATAATCATGATGGTGTGATCACTAATCTAGAGCCAGACATCCTGGAATGTGAAGTCAAGTGGGCCTTAGAAAGCATCACTATGAACAAAGCTAGTGGCGGTGATGGAACTCCAGTTGAGCTGTTTCAAATTCTGAAAGATGATGCTGTGAAAGTGCTGCACTCAATATGCCAGCAACTTTGGAAAACTCAGCAGTGGCCATAGACTGGAAAAGGTCAGTTTTCATTCCAATCCCAAAGAAAGGCAATGCCAAAGAATGCTCAAACTACAGCACAATTGCACTCAGCTCACATGCTAGTAAAGTAATGCTCAAAATTCTCCAAGCCAGACTTCAGCAATACGTGAACCGTGAACTTCCTGATGTTCAAGCTGGGTTTAGAAAAGGCAGAGGAACCAGAGATCAAATTGCCAACATCTGCTGGATCATGGAAAAAGCAAGAGAGTTCCAGAAAAACATCTATTTCTGCTTTATTAACTATGCCAAAGCCTTTGACTGTGTGGATCACAATAAACTGTGGAAAATTCTGAAAGAGATGGGAATACCAGACCACCTGACCTGCCTCTTGAGAAATCTGTGTGCAGGTCAGGAAGCAACAGTTAGACCTGGACATGGAACAACAGACTGCTTCCAAATAGGAAAAGGAGTACGTCAAGGCTGTATATTGTCACCCTGCTTATTTAACTTCTATGCAGAGTACATCATGAGAAACGCTGGGCTGGAAGAAACACAAGCTGGAATCAAGATTTCCAGGAGAAATATTAATAACCTCAGATTTGCAGATGACACCACCCTTATGGCAGAAAGTGAAGAAGAACTAAAAAGCCTCTTGATGAACGTGAAAGAGGAGAGTGAAAAAGTTGGCTTAAAGCTCAACATTCAGAAAACAAAGATCATGGCATCCGGTCCCATCACTTCATGGGAAATAGATGGGGAAACAGTGGAAACAGTGTCAGACTTTATTTTGGGGGGCTCCAATATCACTGCAGATGGATTGCAGCCATGAAATTAAAAGACGCTTACTCCTTAGAAGGAAAGTTATGACCAACCTAGATAGCATATTCAAAAGCAGAGACATTACTTTGCCAACTAAGGTCCATCTAGTCAAGGCTATGGTTTTTCCAGTGATCATGTATGGATGTGAAAGTTGGACTGTGAAGAAGGCTGAGTGCCGTAGAATTGATGCTTTTGAATTGTGGTGTTGGAGAAGACTCTTGAGAGTCCCTTGGACTGCAAGGAGATCCAACCAGTCCATTTTGAAGGAGATCAGCCCTGGGATTTCTTTTGGAAGGAATGATGCAAAGCTGAAACTCCAGTACTTTGGCCACCTCATGCGAAGAGTTGACTCACTGGAAAAGACTCTGATGCTGGGAGGGATTGGAGGCAGGAGGAGAAGGGGACGACAGAGGATGAGTTGGCTGGATGGCATCACGGATTCGATGGACGTGAGTCTGAGTGAATTCCGGGAGTTGGTGATGGACAGAGAGGCCTGGCGTGCTGCGATTCACAGGGTCGCAAAGAGTCGGACACGACTGAGTGAATGAACTGAACTGAACTGAACTGTAAATCACATAATTTCCATAAACAGTTTCGTAAGACCAAGGTCTCATTTATACAAATATGATCTTATCAAGCAAGCTATTCCCAGGACTCAAAAATTATCTTCAAGAATCAAAAGGTCAGTGGTCTCTCTGGAATGTGAAGGGCTTGAGGGACCTCAAGCTCATTGACTTAACACTTTGCTGCAACTTATGAAAGATTCTGGCAACTTATGAAAAATTTTCCCTGAAGTCTTAACTATTTCAATTTGCTTTATATTTTGTGGCCTTGTAAATTTCAAATCATTTTTAATCTAATTTTTAATTCCCTGTATTTGAATATAGTAAAGATTAACTGATAAAAAAAATTAGTATCATAAGAGTAAAAATACCTGTGATAACCAAAGTTAGAACTCCAGATTTTTAAAAGTGTTGATGAAGCTCAAGCAGTTATATAAAAGGAATCAGGAATTCTCTTGAGTTTTAGGTGGAATGAATCAACACTTGACTAATGTCTCAATATAACAGATGATTAGGTAGAATGATGAAAGTGAAAGAGGAGAGTGAAAAAGTTGGCTTGAAGCTCAACATTCAGAAAACGAAGATCATGGCATCTGGTGCCATCACTTCATGGCAAATAGATGGGGAAACAGGGTCAGACTTTATCTTTGGGGGCTCCAAAATCACCGCAGATAGTGATCGCAGCCATGAAATTAAAAAACTCTTACTTTTGGAAGGAAAGTTATGACCAACCTAGATAGCATATTGAAAAGCAGAGACATTACTTTTCCAACAAAGGTCCATCTGGTCAAGGCTATGTTTTCTCCATTAGTCATGTATGGATGTGAGAGTTGGACTGTGAAGAAAGCTGAGCACTGGAGAATTGATGCTTTTCAACTGTGGTGTTGGAGAAGACTCTTGAGAATCCCTGGGGCTGCAGGGAGATCCATCCAGTCCATTCTAAAGGAGATCAGTCCTGGATGCTGTTTGGAAGGACTGATGCTAAAGCTGAAACTCCAATACTTTAGCCACCTCATGCGAAGAGTTGACTCATTGGAAAAGACTCTGACGCTGGGAGGGATTGGGGGCAGATGGAGAAGGGGACGACAGAGAATGAGTGGCTGGATGGCATCACTGACTCGATGGACGTGAGTTTGAGTGAACTCCAGGAGCTGGTGATGGACAGGGAGGCCTGGCATGCTGCGATTCACGGGGTCGCAGAGTCGGACACAACTGATCGACTGAACTGAACTTGACTGAACTGAACTTAACCGAACTGAAGGTAGGATGGGAAGGCTCAGAGGAAGGGAGATGCATGAAGCTGAGGGGCTGAATGGTTAGGGAGGGGCTACAGTCCAGCCTCCTCCTCTGCTACTCCCTCTTACCCCCAAGAGCCCTTTGTGGCTAGACCAGAGCTCTATAAGTTGGGCCGAGTACTTTAGTCCTCAAGTCCTCCTGTGCTCAGTGGCCTGAGGGCAGCAGTATGATTCAGATGACGGAGAATCTGCTCTTTTCTCTGAAAAGCATTTTTGATATTTGGCTGAACTCCAGTTTCACTGCCTGGGCAGTCATTACCATAATCACCTTTCTGTGTGGACTGGGGCTCTTTTTCCTGATCCTTCCCTCAGTTCAGTTCAGTTCAGTCACTCAGTTGTGTGACCCCATGAATCACAGCACACCAGGCCTCCCTGTCCGTCACCAACAACCGGACTTCACTCAGACTCACGTCCATCGAGTCAGTGATGCCATCCAGCCATCTCATCCTCGGTCGTCCCCTACTTCTCCTGCCCCCAATCCGTCCCAGCATCAGAGTCTTTTCCAATGAGCCAACTCTTCGCATGAGGTGGCCAAAGTACTGGAGCTTCAGCTTTAGCATCATTCCTTCCAAAGAAATCCCAGGTTTGATCTCCTTCAGAATGGACTGGTTGGATCTCCTTGCAGTCCAAGGGACCCTCAAGAGTCTTCTCCAACACCACAGTTCAAAAGCATCAATTCTTCGGCGCTCAGCATTCTTCACAGTCTGACTCTCACATCCATACATGGCCACAGGAAAAACCATAACCTTGACTAGACAGACCTTAGTCAGCAAAGTAATGTCTCTGCTTTTGAATATGCTATCTAGGTTGGTCATAACTTTTCTTCCAAGGAGTAAGCGTCTTTTAATTTCATGGCTGCAGTCACCATCTGCAGTGATTTTGGAGCCCAAAAAAAATAAATTCTAACACTGTTTCCACTGTTTCCCCATCTATTTCCCATGAAGTGATGGGACCGGATGCCATGATCTTCGTTTTCTGAATGTTGAGCTTCAAGCCAACTTTTTCACTCTCCTCTTTCACTTTCATCAAGAGGCTTTTTAGCTCCTCTTCACTTTCTGCCATTCTCTACCTCAAGAATAATTCATCCTTACCACCTCCTAATGAGAGGGTAACAAGCAGGAAGGCCAGGGGCCTCCAAACGGAAGAAATTGCCTGCAAGTGTCAGACATTTTTATCTCTCTTAAACAGCAAGATGTTTCTTCACTAGCGATATTTTCTTCCTTCTCTATGGAAATTTAAAAGGCGGTTTTTCTTAAAATACTGTGTTGCCATAATGACACCTGGTTTCACCTGAAGTTAGCTATTCTCAAACCGTGAGATAACCAATGCATTTCTCTTATGGAAGTGTTTGTCTTAAGCTATGCCAATGTACTATACATTTACCCCAAACTCTGTCCTCAAGTAGGTTCCGCCTTTTGGCTCAGAACCTACTTGACAGACCGGTATGTTATACTCAGATATTGTTCCCCTAATCTATGTAAACAAAACTGTTTGTATGGTGATCTGTGCTTCTACAAGGCTCAAGTTAATCATTTTATGGCCCAGGATGAACCATTTGGTGCCAAGATTATCCCCCAATGCATCTTATGGGTGAGGGGCCTGGTGCCATTCTGAGTTTTAAGACATTCCTTTACTTCATTAACAGATTGCTAGTAACTATACAACATCCAGCTGAAGACTAGCAGGGGGGGTACTCTTTCTGCCCCCTTCTGATGCCTATGTCAGAAGCTTTCTCCATCTCCTTTACACTTTAATAGAACTTTATTACACAAAGCTCTGAGCAATCAAGCCTCGTCTCTGGCCCCGAATTGAATTCTTCTCCTGAGGCCAAGAATCCCGGCTGGCTTTTCATTCAGCAACAACCTTTCATCTTGAGGGATCATCCGGGATCCTTCAGGACAAGGTAAGGAGGCTTGGAGCTCTAGTTCTTTGTTCTCTTAGCGAACACGTTTTCTGCTGTGCTTTACTAACTCTACGGTGTGCTTGTGTGAATGAATGACATGCCCTGTGTGAACAAAGCAAGTGAGGAGCCCTGCTCTGCGGTTGTACAGTGATCTCATCTGGCTTATGGCAGAAACCTGTTAGGGGTTTATACCAACCTGCCAATGCCAAGAGGCACCCAATGTCTCCTTTGGGAACCGATCAGTAATGGGCAAAGCGTGTGGACTGAACTCTCCTTTCTCGGTCAAACTTCTTGGTCTCTTTAACCATTTCATAACTCCTTGGGAATTAGAAGTACTAACCTAATCTATCGGATCATAGACTTTCAAGGGACTGGCTCAGACGGTATTATGGTAGGGAATATGAGGAAAAGAAAGGCAAAAAAGGACAAAGGAAAAGGCGGAAGCCTTCGCAATGGCTATGAAAAACGTTCTTAAACAGCCTGAGAAAAATGCCCAGAGGGACCCAAGTGAAAAGGGATGGGCTTGCTATTACTGTGGAAAGGAGGGGCACCTCAAGCAGGATTGCCCTCAGGCATCTAAGCCGCCCCTGGCTCCGTGTCTGGTCTGCAAAGGACCACATTGGAAGAGAGACTGCCCTCAGAGGCATAGGTCTCTGGGGTTGGACTCTCAGGACAATCAGGACTGAAGGTGCCCGGCGGTCCCCACACAAGCTCCCGTCCTAATTACACCTGAGGAACCCCAGGTATTAATAATTGTGGGGGGTCAATCCGTTGATTTCCTTTTAGATACTGGAGCAACACACTGTGTGCTTACTGGAGTCTCTGGCCCACTTTCTTCCTGATCCACTTCCATAATGGGACTGTCTGGATGAGCCAAAAGGTTTTATTTCAGTTATTCTTTATCTTGCAACTGGGATTCTGTGCTATTTTCACATGAGTTTCTGATCGTGCCAGAATCTCCCTCACCCCTTTTGGAGAGGGATATATTGAACAAGGTCCATGCCTCTGTTTTCATACATATGGAGCCCTCACTTTCTCTCCTTTTAGTTGAACAAAATGTAAATCCTAGAGTATGGGCTAATAAAAAAAATCTGTGGGTCGAACACAAAATGCTATTCCTGTAGTTGTCAAGCTCAAAGACCCACACTTATTTCCACATAAAAAATAGTATCCACTAAAACCTGAGTAAAAAGGGGTTAAAACCCATCGTTAAAAATTTAAAGGAGCAAGGACTATTAATTCCCTGTAACACTCCATACAACATTCCTATTTTAGATATAAAAAGTCAAATGTTAAATAGAGACTAGTTCAAGACTTACAAATAATAAATGAGGCTGTAGTTTCTTTACACCCCATGGTGCCTAATCCTTGTGTTGCAGGAAGGTGAACCCCTTCCAGGGCCCGAAACTGGGCTCTTGTCTAACACTCGGAAATGAATTGTCCGAGGAGACACATGTGCTGACAAAGCAAGAGATTTTATTGGGAAAGGGCACCCGGGTGGAGAGCAGTAGGGTAAAGGATCCCAGGAGAACTGCTCTGCCGCGTGGGTCGCAGTCTCGGGTTTTATGGTGATGCGATTAGTTTCCGGGTGGTCTTTGGCCAATCATTCTAATTCGGAGTCTTTCCTGGTGGTGCATGCATTGCTCAGCCAAGATGGATGCTAGCGAGAGGGGTTCTGAGAAGTAGACAGACACGCAGTGTCTCCTTTCGACTTTCCCGTTCCCTGGTGGCTCAGAGGTTAAAGCGTCTGCCTCCAATGCCGGAGACCTGGGCTCGATCCCTGGGTCAGGAAGATCCCCTGGAAAAGGAAATGGCAACCCACTCCAGTATTCTTGCCTGGAGAATCCCATGGACTGAGGAGCCTGTTGGGCTATAGTCCACAGGGTCGCAAAGAGTCGGACACGACTGAGTGACTTCACTTTCACTTTCCCTTTCCAGTTGGTGGTGGCTTATTAGTTCCATATTCCTTATCAGGATCTCCTGTCATAAAACAACTTATGCAAATGGTTACTATGGTGCCTGGCCAGGGTGGGCGGTTTCAATCAGTGTGCCTCCCTTAACAACTCCCCCCTAAGAGACTTCATACTCACATACTTCTTGGGAATTGGGGCGGAGGTCTCTTTCTTCTGTAACTTCTTCCTGCTGTGCATGGGCGTAGGCCTGCCTAGCAGAGCAGAAGTCTCTCTCAACCAGATCTAAGTCAAGGTATTTTTTTGCCTGAAACCAGCATTCACCCTTATAATAATAGCAATTTAGTTTGAAACTGCTGGTCCCTCTCAGAGATGAAATAGACAGGGGCCAAACAGGAGAACTAACAGGATGGTCATCTCTGGTCCCCAGAAACTGATGGCAAAATTTGGGGTGAGGGTTGCAGGGTTTGTGACCCTTTTTGATTGGTTGGTGGTGAGGCAACAGAGCTGTGCTCCAGGAATCTTGTCTTCAGCCTGAAGTTACCATCCTCCACCTGGGTGGGGGCTCCAGTTCTGTAGAAAAACTCAAAGACATTGTTATGCATATTTCTTTGAGTAGAAACCAGGACTCTGTCTTGATGCTGTACCAACCTTTAATTGTTTCTCCTATTTCTGTATCCCCTTCCTTTCCTGATTAGCAATTGTTTGAATCCACCCTTTGAAACTCAGGGAAGGTCAAGGAGGCTGAATGAAGTGTATATCCTACAGACAAGAAATGGAGAACACAGAACAGATCTCTACTTCAGAGCCCCACAGAGTTCAGTTTTAATTTAGGGAACTAGGCAGCTATGACTGTGATAACTTCCTGTCAAAATGGAGTATAGGACTGCCTCAGCTTGGAGTATAGGCACTGAATTGGAAGTATTTCTGAGTTCCAAGTTCTACCTCTGAGTCTTGTATGATTAAAATCTAATCCCTTGGTCTGCCATTTTGGTGTAACAGAGCCAATTAGAAGTAGTTGGAGGAGGGATAACTGGAATTTAGTAGACAAAATAAATCTCATTTCTTTTTAGAAGAATAGGCCTGAAACCCAGTCTGGACCTGGCACTTCAGGGAGACTTGTAGCTGGGTAGCCAGTTGCCTAGTTTTATAAAAAGTAAGGTTGCAGTTACTAGCTTCCAGCAGACATTGTTTTGAGAATGGTGGCATCCAAGCCTGACACGACTCAGAAAACTAAAGTGTTTAGCAATACAAGGTCTAATCTGAAAGTACACCCACAGCATCACCTAGATATTTCCCAGGATATCTGAACCATAGCTACTCTATTTTGACTTTTAATTGTCAACTTTTCCTTAACAGCCAAAGCAGATTTCACCGTTAATGACGTCAGTGTTTCTCTAGGTATGAGAAGATACAAGAATTGGGACTCATAAAATCTTCTCCTGAAAAGATCTAACTATCTGAAGGCCTGTTCTGCCAGTTTTTCCCAGAGCACAGAGTGCCTCATTCCTGATTTTCACCCTGAACTCCTTTCAGGGGCGTTGAAAGTCAGCAGTTGCAGTGGCCATGATTTAATCTTTGTAGATGTAGATGGCGAGTGTCAGTCTTCAGTTGGCAGAGCCCCTTTTTGCTCATAAACTTGACCATGATTTTGAAGGGGGAATTTCATGACCATTTTATCCCATGGTGCTGAGAATGTCCATTCTCAGTTTTGGCAAAGATTTTGTTGACAGGCCACTCAATGTGCTGTTACTGGACTAGGCCATAAAACAGTATCCAAAATTCTCTGGACCACCTGTCTTACTAGCCTCTTGGTCCAGGAAAATATTCCCTATTGTTGCTTCTTCCCATATATAGAGTTACACTGTTACCATCATCGATCCCATAAGGGACTATATATTATTCTATTAGAGGCCTCACACACACATTTGATGGTATAAGAAACAGTTATTTTGTAAAACAGGTGAAATACAAATAACATAGCCAGCAGTATTAGTAAAGTCACAAGTAAGACTTAAGAGCTTCCATTAGATGTAGCCCAGTATACCTCAGGTCATCTGACTTAGTCTGCTTTGTAGAATCTTTATCTTTCAGGGAAATTATATATTGGCACATAGCCCCGTTTTCTAGTGTTACTAGACTGATTGTCCTTAGTATGATTTAATTGTTTCCAACACAGAGGAGACTTTAAACCTAAATTAGCATATCCTGGTGTTATCTATTTAAAATCCATCCCATAATAGTGGGAGATTCTTTCCTCCTTTGCTGAAACTTTTCTTGTTGCTCTGATTGAGCTTGAGTAATAGAAAAAAGCTCAAATTTATGGCCAGAGTCAGAGCAGGCATTATTAATTGGCCCAGTGAGGGGATCCCATCTAGTAATATCACAGTATCCTGAGTATGACTATAATTTTTTTTTTTTAGAGTAAATTTTCTCAGGGCTAACCAGTTAGAGTCTTGTAGTAGAGAAATTTAACAAGATAACCCAGAACTAGACACAGGTAATTGGCCACAAACCCAACAATTGAATTCATTTCTAAAATTAGCATAGAATCAGGCCTATGATAGAAAAGCATTTGATTTATATGCAAAGGTTTAAGAAGTCAAGAAAACATAAACGATCATACGAATCAGGTCCAGCATCTTGGGCAAGCTGTCTACCTCTGATGTCGTCGTCTTCTCATCGTGGTGTAGTGTAGTTTCTCCTGCTTGAGCATCATTTTAAGGTGAGATCAGGTCAGCTGTCTTCTCTATAGACCAATCCAGTGTAGGGGCCTTTGGAAGTGGGAATTAATCTAAGAATTAATTTCCCTTCAGTTTCATTGTGCATGAAGTAGTAAAAAGTACCTGGTAAAAAAGTCTTTCCATCCAGGTTGGAGACAGTCCCTTAAACTATGTCTTTTTCCAGTCCTGGCTGCAGGTCATGAGGCATCTGATCTTCATCCAAAGATAGATCACTGAGATAAGCTTCAGAAACAAACTTAGGGTGTTCTTTAAGAATTCAATTAAATTTTACATTAATATCACATAACAGCGAAGAACTATCCAAGAGATGAGTCTTACTAGCTAGATGCAAACCTCCATTAACAAACTGGGATTTAACATTTTTTGAAATATCTTTTTCTCCCTTAAGTTACCCTCATTTTTATCAAATATAACCAAATTAAGGCTAGTTTGTTTGCAAAATAGGTCTGTTCTCACTAATTTTGGTCTGATGATTTATGTAACCACGATTGATTATAGACTTTTTATTTTGCTGAAACATTTATAGAGTCTCAGACTGAACTTTTAAAATAAAACAGGGCTGGGAAACTCACACCAAAGGCTTATCACAGATTTTGCCTAATAAATCTAGGTGAATTCTTCCCTTTTTAAGGTCTCAAAAATTTCTTGAGATTTTTGTACCCGTGAGATAACCTTCCTAACTTATTTGATAAACTTACTGGAAACCTAAGGATTTCCAATTTTTGGAGAGTCAGATAGAGAGAAAATATAATTGTTTTGCTTATAACATTTAATTTTACCAAAGTATTGTCATAATTAGTTTGAGAGGAAGGTTTTCCCTACTCCCTGAAAACCCATAATTTTTCAGATAGAAACCATAAAAGTTATAAGCATATTCTCTGGTTCATTCAGTCCTTTTGTTAACTTTTGTGAAGTCATCAGGTTTTCCATTAGAATACCAGGACATATCAGAATGTTAAGAACTCCATTTAATTTCTAGGATATCTGTATTAGTAATTTTACCATACATTATAACATGAGCAGATTTATTACTCATTTGATAATCTTTTTCATGTAATTTAATCAACCAAATAAACAGTTTAATATCTCTCTTTGGGATGTTTCAGGGGCCCTCTGAAGCACCCTAAAGTTAGCTAGAGGTCAAAAGAACTTCAAAAGAATTCTATTTAGGAAGTTTTATCAAAAAGATCAATTAAAGGGGTTTAGAACATTTGGTCAGATTTAGTCAATGTCAAGGGGTGTATCATTTAGCTTGTTGATATGTCACAACATGCCTAAATACCAAGGCTCAAGGTCTAGTGAAAGTCACCTCCTCTAACCAGTTTTCTTATGGCTCTGTCATTTCTAACAAAATCCATTTATCTAACTAATTGTAATCCAATTTTAGAAAATCCTGATCATGCATAACTTTTTAGTATTTTTTCATATCTTTTTCTTTTCTTTCTTTTCTTTCTTTCTTTTTTTTTTTTACTGAAAACACACTTCCTACTTTCCTTTAGGAAACAAGAACTAACTTATATTAGCATTTTATAGATTGGTGAGCATAAACACCAGTGATAATTTCTAAAACCCTTGCTTTCTTAGAACATTTTAGGATGGCACCAAACATTATTCATTTATAGTCCCAAATCTCTTTAGCTTCTCTGTAAAAGGAAATTAGTGTTTAGTAGTAAATGTTTCAAAATCTTATTTTATTTGGAAATGACCTAACTATTCAATAGACTTCCAACCCTTTGCACACTTGGCACAACCCTTAGAAATTTAAGTTATGCCAATCTGGAGAGACGATTTCAGACAGATATTGCTAAAGAATAATTATTCTTAATAAAGTTTATATAAAAGATCATATCTCATTTACATATTTAGAAGTTTCTTCACTCAAGGTAATTTCCTTGTTGATAAACTTGTAACAGATATAATACTTAACTTATATTAAACCTAGGTATAATGAAAATATTCTACTTAATGTTAATTACTCTAAGACATGTCTATATTAGATAGGTCAACAAACAAACATTAATGTCAGGTATTTGATACTGAATATTTCCCAGTTCACATGAACCTGGAATTTATTGTTTAATTTAGAATTATTTGATTTGTAAGCGCTTACCTTTTTTTTAAGCCAAATAAAAAGAGCTCATTTATGAATCAACCTCAAAAATATTACCCAGAGACAAAGACATACCAAGACATATTTAGACAGACACGGTGCAAGATCTAGCTTCATTTTCTAAGTTTAGTCATGAATTAGAGATTACAATATAAAATTTACTAGTTTATAAAAAAAAAAAAGTTGAAATAAAAAAAATATTTTTAAAGTCTTTTTCCCCTTTTCCCTCAGTCTCAAGAGTTAGAGACAGTCTAGATAAGTCTTCCAGAGAGCCCTGGTCTCAAGGCACAGGGAAAGAAAATCAAGTTCTAACAAGATGGCAGCAGGTCTAAAGCAAATGGTGGCCAGACAAAGCAAAACAGCCATCAAAAATCACAACACAGAACACAGAGTTAAAACACGCACATATAAACCTGGCAGTCCTCATCAGACACTCCCTTAAATACAAGAATACAGTCTCTCAGAAAACCTCCTATAGAGACACAGAACTTCAGATCCAAGTACTAACATCAAAGATTTCAAAGGGAGGAAAGGAAGCCAGGTTGAAAGAAGAAGGGGGAGGAGGCGGGAGAGGGGGGTGAAAGGGGTGGCCTTACAGATGTCTCCTGCCACCTACAGATACCCAGGTGTTATGAGACTTTACCCTGGGCCTCCAGAGAAGGGAGGACTAGAACTCGGCTCTACCAGAAATCAGACCAGACCAGAACCAGAATTCAAGTTCTCTGCCAAGAGGCGGTGTGAAGCTGTGAAGCTTGCTCAGTCGTGTCCAACTCTGCGACCCCATGGACTGTAGCCTACCAGGCTCCTCCGTCCGTGGGATTCTCCAGGCAAGAATACTGGAGTGGGTTGCCATTTCCTTCTCCAGGAGATCTTCCCAACCCTGGGATCGAACCTGGGTCTCCTACATTGTAGGCAGACGCTTTACCATCTGAGCCACAGGGAAGCTTTCAAGAGGAGGTGATCAGTCTCTAATCCTCAGCTCAGGCTGAGGCCCTTCGACCAGATTCCTGCGTCCAAGACTGGGAAACTAGAAAAACAGGGAAGGATAGGAAGGGTTAAGGAGAGGAAAGAGAGAGGGAAGGGGAGAGAGGTTAATAAAGTCTCTTGTTCCTTACCCGGTCGGGGCACTTTGTCCACGTCAGGAGGAGACCAGGGACAAAAGGGTCCCAGTTGTGGCCACTGGGTCTGGTCCATTGGCAGGCAAGCTGGCCCCTGAGTACCCCAAGTGGTCAGGATGTCAGTCTCAGCGAAGAAGAGTCCCACCAAAGTCGCCTTTTGTTGCAGGAAGGCGAACCCCTTCCAGGGCCCGAAACTGGGCTCTTCTCTAACACTCGGAAATGAATTGTCCGAGGAGACACATGTGCTGCTGAAGTAAGAGATTTTATTGGGAAAGGGCACCCGGTGGAGAGCAGTAGGGTAAGGGATCCCAGGAGAACTGCTCTGCCGCGTGGGTCACAGTCTCGGGTTTTACGGTGATGGGATTAGTTTCCGTGTGGTCTTTGGCCAATCATTCTAATTCGGAGTCTTTCCTGGTGGTGCACGCATCGCTCAGCCAAGATGGATGCTAGTGAGAGAGGTTCTGGGAAGTGGACAGACACACGGTGTCTCCTTTCAAGCTTTCCCAGACTCTTCTGGTTGGTGGAGGCTTATTAGCTCCGTATTCCTTATCAGGATCTCCTGTCATAAAACAGCTCATGCAAATGGTTACTATGGTGCCTGGCCAGGGTGGGCGGTTTCAACACTTATACTCTATTGTCTGAAGTTCCTGAATAAGCCAAATATTTCTCATTAATTGATTTGAAAGATGTCTTCTATTCAGTGCCTTTGGCGGAGGAAAGTCAATTTCTATTTGCCTTTGAAGACCCTACGCAGCCAGCTTCTCAGTTAACCTGGACAGTTTTGCCCCAGGGATTTTGTAACAGTCCTCACTTATTTGGACAAAGTTTGTCACAGGATCTCCAAAACTTTAATAGCTCTGAAGCGGTGGTGTTACAATATGTAGATGATATTTTGCTCTATGCTGAGACAGAGGAAGCTTGTTCGCGAGCCTCAGAAGATTTCTTAAGCTTTCTGGCAGGCTGCGTTTACAAGGCATCAAGAGAGAAGGGTCAGCTTTGTCAACAATCTGTTAGATATCTGCGCCTAATCATATCAGAAGGGACTAGGGCCATAGGCCCTGAGAGAATTAAGCCTATACTAAATCATCCCCTACCTATGACTTTAAGACAATTGAGAGGATTTTGGGGAATCACAGGTTACTGTCACATTTGGATTCCGGGTTATGGGACACTTGCCCGGCCTTTATATAAACTTATAGAAACCCAGCAGGCCCAAACTGACAAATCGGTTTGGTCTCCAGAAATTCAAAAGGCTTTTAAGGTTCTTCAGACTGCTCTCCTGCAAGCTCCAGCTCTGAGCTTGCCCACAGGGTCAGAATTTAATTTGTCACTAAAAGAAAAGGTATGGCTTTGGAAGTTTTGACACAACCCCGAGGGCCTCACCAGCAACCTATTGCTTAATTAAGCAGAGAATTAGATGTAATTTCACATGGGTGACCCCACTGCCTAAGAGTAATTGGGGCAGCGGCTTTATTAGCACCTGAAGCTTTAAAAATAATTAATGGACGAAACCTTACTGTACTGACTTCTCATGATGTGAGTGGAATCTTAAATTCTAAGGTTAATATTTGGATGACAGACAGTAGGCTTCTTAAATATTGGTCATTGTTGTTAGAAGGACCAGTAACTAAGCTTAAAGTTTGTGGAAATTTAAATCCTGCCACTTTCCCTCCTGAGAAGGAAAATGAAACACCTGATCGAGATTGTTCCCAATTCCTAACTTTAAAGTATGCAGCTCGGGAAGATCTAATGGATACCCCATTAGACAATCCTGACATGAAAATATTTACAGATGGCAGTTCTTTTGTTCAGGATGGAAAGCGTAAAGCAGGTTATGCTGTGGTGACTGCTGAACAGGTTTTGGAAGCAAAATCTCTCCCCCAGGGAACCAGTGCTCAGTTAGTGGAGCTTGTGGCTCTGACCCAAGCTCTAGAGTTAAGCAAAGAGCAGCGAGTAAATATCTACACGGATTCTAAATATGCTTATTTGACTTTACATGCACATGCTGCAATATGGAAAGAAAGACAGTTTAAAACAGCAACAGGAGAACTTATTAAGCATTTCAGAGAGATCGAGGGACTTTTAACTGCTATATATTTTCCTAAAGAAGTACCTGTTACGCATTGCAAAGGGCACAGCAGGGATGGGAGTAAAGTGGCCAAAGGTAATCAGCTGGCTGACTGTCAAGCCAGAAAAGTGGCACTTTATGAAACCCCTTCACTACAGATGCCTTTGATCTGGACAGGTCCTGTGGAACAGGAAAAACCACAATGTACCGAGGAAGAATTAGAAAGATATGAGAAAAGAGGAGCCAAGATTCCTGATAAAGGATGGTTACAGTCAGAGGATGGACGATTAATAATTCCTGAAAATGCTCAGTAGAAAATTCTTAAGGGTTTACATCAGAGTTTTCATTTGGGTGCAGAGAGTACTTACCAAATGGCTTCTTGTTCGTTTGAAGGTAAAAATGTAATGAAAACTTTAAAGAACGTTATCAAAAGGTGTGAGATTTGTCAAAAAAATAACCCAAAGACTGAAAAGCTAGCAAAATCTGGATTACAATGAAGTGGGAGAGGACTGGGGAATTGATTTTACTCGTATGCCAAAAGCTAATGGATATTCTTGCTTACAAGTTTGGGTAGATACTTTTACTGGATGGATTGAGGCTTTTCCCTGTCGTAGTGAACAGGTTAAGGAGGGTATAATCCATGAAATTATCCCCAGGTTTGGGCTGCCACGGAGCCTTCAGCGTGACAATGTCTCCGCCTTTAATGCTGCTGTAACTCAGGGAATATCTAAAGCTCTAGGAATAGAATATCACTTACACTGTTCCTGGAGACGCCAATCCTCGGGAAAGGTTGAAAAAGCTAGTGACATTATCAAAAGACATCTGCGCAAATTAACTCAAGAGATGCAGGACAATTGGATTAAAGTCCTACCCATAGCTTTAATGAGGGCTCGAACTGCCCCCCAAAAGGAGGGACTGTCCCCCTTTGAATGTATTTATGGAAGGCCTTTCTTATTCAGACATTGTTATAGACCCTGAAGCATTGGAATTAACTAGTTATGTAACTCAGCTCTCAGCTTTTCAACAGGAGTTATCAGAATTCCGGGAGATGACTCCTGACCCAGCCATTTGAGCCAGGAACCGAGGTCCTCATAAAAACACTGGGATCTGGGGGCCCAACCCTAGAGCCCCTCTGGGCAGGCCCTTGCCAGGTTATTCTTTCTTCTCCCACAGCTGTCGAAGTGCCAGGAATTGATTCGTGGGTACATCACACTCTAGTTAAGAGGTGACACCCTGACCAGTGACTTGATTTAATATCTTTACTTTCTATGCTCTGACTTTGTACTTTTCAGATGGGCCTGATAACCTATGTGAGCTTACTTCTGCTGACTCCAAAAGTCCTGAGTCTGCCGTTTGATCCTCAAGACAATGCCTTCCTGTCCTGGGCTCACACCTACGCTGCATTCCACAGTCAGTCTAACTGCGGGGTCTGTGGAGCACGCCCCTCTTCATCAGTGGAAGGCTTCCCGTGGTCGACATCTCCACTTCAAGGAAAAGACTTTCTCCAAGTCTGTGAATTCCTTCGACAACAATCATATGTGATGCCTCTTCTTCATCTGATGACATCTAACAACCCTCAAATGGACTGGTACACGTTACATTTTAACTATGGACATAACATGACTTTTAATTTTGCTTTTAACTTGTTTTAATGACTATTTTGCCTTGCATCTGGAACGGTGTAACTGAATTTGTTTCTAGCCGCATGAAAGCTTTTAAGTTCCAAATGGTTGCTCAAACTCCTGCTACTGCTACAGCTTCCTCCAACTACTATTTGGGGCCCCTGGATCAGATATTCTCAATATGAGGATTAGGAGAATATGTTGCCTCACCAATTTAGGGACAACACCTCTTGCCAGCTCGGAAGCAGTTATGGAATGAGAACGACTCCCTTTTCCATAGGCAACATAATTCTCCTAAAAGAAAAGGAGGGGATGAGAGGGTAACAGGCAGGATGGCCAGGGGTCTCCAAGTGGAAGAAATATCCTGGAAGTGTCAGACATTTTTGTCTCTCTTAAGCGGCAAGAGGAAACAAACTAGCGATATTTTTTCCCTTCTCTATGGAAATTTAAAAGGAGGTTTCTTATTGTAAAGTAATCAGCCTCCAATTAAAATAAATAAATTTAAATTAAAAAAAATACTGTTTCATAATGACACCTGGTTTCACCTGAAGTTAACTATTCTCAAACCTTGAGATAATCAATGCCTTTTTCTTATGGAAATGTTTGTCTTAAGCTATGCTAATGTACTATACATTTACCCCAAACTCTGTCTTCAAGTCGGTTCTGCCTCTTGGCTCAGAACCTTCTTGACAAACCAGTGTGTTATACTCAGATATTGTTTCCCTAATCTATGTAAATGAAAGGTAACCTGTCCTTCTACAAGATTCATGTTAATCATTTTATAGCCCAGGTTGAACCATTGGGTGCCAAGATTATCCCCCAATGCATCTTATGGGTGAGGGCCCTGGTGCTATTCTGAGTTTTAAGACATTCCTTTGGAGAAGGAAATGCAATCCATTTCAGGACTATTGCCTGGAAAATCCCATGGACAGAGGAGCCTGGTAGGCTACAGTCCATGGGGTCGCAAAGAGTCAGACATAACTGAGCGACTTCACTTTCTTTCACTTTCACTTTCTTTCTTTCATTAACAGACTGCTAGTGACTGTATAACATCCAGCTGAAGACTAGCAGGGGGGTACTCTTTCTGCCTCCTTCTGATGCCTATGTCAGAAGCTTTCTCCATCTCCTTTATACTTTAATAAAGCTTTATTATACAAAGCTCTGAGTGATCAAGCCTCGTCTCTGGCCCCGGATTGAATTCTTCTCCTCCTGAGGCCACAAATCCCCGGCCGGCTTTTCATTCAGCAACAACCTTTCACTAAGAAACATGGAAACATCAGGAAGGTAAGGAACTCTTGGTCCAGTGTCACCGAGACATATTTCTCTGTTCTTTTGTATTATTTTCACTTTTCTGAGTCAACTAATAAGACCCTTGAGATAGAAAAGAACAGGACATGTATTCTCAAGAAAGAATAGATGAATATCCCTCCAGGGACAAACAATGCTGAGCAGGGTACAGTGAACACTGCTGCTGCCGCTGCTGCTAAGTTGCTTCAGTCATGTCTGACTCTGTGCGACCCTGTAGACGGCAGCCTACCAGGCTCCTCCATCCTTGGGATTCTCCAGGCAAGAACGCTGGAGTGGGGTGCCATTTCCTTCTCCAATGCATGAAAGTGAAAAGTGAAAGTGAAGTCGCTCAGTAGTGTCTGACTCTTCGCGACTCCATGGACTGCAGCCTACCAGGCTCTTCCGTCCATGGGAGTTTCCAGGCAAGAGTACTGGAGTGGGTTACCATTGCCTTCTCCAAGTAAACACTAGGATTTCTATTTCAAGATCTCAACCCATGTATCCAGGTTGGCAGGTGACTCCAAGGCAAATCCCAAACACAGTGACCAGAGGCCAATGACTGGATTCTGAGTTGAATCTCAGCCAGAGGACAGACTCCTGAGCACCAGTTCAGCAGCCGGGAACAGTGTCTCAGACAGGACTGATCTTCTGGCCGTGCTGAAGCCCTGAGAGCCTCAGAACAGGGATTGGAGGGCTGGGGGCCTGGTATCAAGAAGCAGAGACCTACCTTATGGAGCTCAGATGCACCCATAGGTCTGAGTATATGTGTGTTTCTTGAGCAGAGGAACAGTGACGAAAGAAGTCCAGAGTGAATCTCACACTGAAAATATTTCATTATGTTCTTCAAAGAAGGAAAACAAAATATTTTATCCCTTTTAAAAATGAGTGAAAGGAAAGAAAAATAACAAACTCTGTTAGTGAAATGTAGAAAGTCATATTATGTATGGACACTAGTGTCTGATGCTTGTCTCGAGAGGGAAGACTGAGATTTGGGTCTTAAGTCCTCATTTTCTCTCTCTCAGCATGCAACAGAAAGAAGGGGAAGAAGCAGGAGCATCGGGAGAAATGTAGATTTGAAATTTGAAAGGTGAGTTCTGATGTCCATCCATGAGTGGCCCAAGTGTTAGTCCCCACCTCTCTGGCCATGAGAACCCAGTTCCACAGACTCTGAGGGGGTCTGTGGCATGACTTCTCCCTTGAGAAACAAACTCCAAGGGAGGCTTCTGGGAATGAGACCAGAACCCAGATTCTTCCCAGATTCCATTTGTAGAATAAAGCTGTCCAAAACAGCATGTGAGCTGCATTGGACCAATAGGGCCTGGATTTGGAGGTGAGCCCTCCAGTGCACATAGGATACATGGTTTTACTTTGCTCAGATTCAACTGCAAAGAGATGCCTGCCCATTCTCTCCACAGGCAGGTTGTGAGAGCAGCAAGGGGTAATGGATATGGAAACACTTTGTAAACGATAAACTATTTCAGAGCTTCACCATCACTGTCAGGGATCATGTGGCCTTGAACACTCATGCTTGGGCTCCAATCTCCCAATGGTGTCCCCTTAAAGAGACAGTGCACTCAACTTCCTGTAAGACCCCTAGGCTCCCATGTTCACCATCATGCCCCATCTGCTGATTTCCAGCTTGAAGAGATTGCCTGGAAACACTGGAAGTGGTTCCAGACCTGACTTCACTTATGGAAAGGTAGAGAATCTTCCCCTTCTTTTCTAGGTGGTTCTTCCTCCTAGAGCCTGTGGTGTGACCCCAGGAATACTGGCAGCCTGGGGCTGAGCTGAGAGGGGGAGTCCTGGGGGCGGGGTAAGGCCAACGTCCTGTGGTGACACCAGGAGCATTGTGAAGTCAGCACTGGGGCCGTGCAGGCTGTGGGGTGCAGGTGCCCACCCCTGCCTGGCCCACCCAGCCCTCCAGGCCTGGCAGCTCCTGGCTGCAGCTTGTTCCTCATGTCCCCAGCAGACACCTGGGGAGGTTCCCTGACAAGGGTGGCTTTCATTAGGTCTAATGTCAAGGTTCACCTGGTGAGGTTTGCAAATCAGCACCCACTAGAGCCGATCAACCATGCAGGGAAGAGGCAGCTCCCACCATCTACCCAGCTCCTCTGACCAAGCAGCCCCTACCTTGGGATTCTACCATTTCTCCAGGCTCAGTGACCTCAGTTTCCATTCCTTCAGGCTCATCCCTGAGTACCTCTCCAACACCAGAGCCTTTTTTCCCCCTGGACAGCATTTCAACCTGGCCACTTATACTTTCCCCTTCCTCACCAAACTCCCCCTGTGTGAGAGCCTGCCCTCCACCTCCGACACCCTCCTCTCCCCCATCACCATCAAGCTCCAAGTTGAGTTTCAATCAGGGTGACTCCATGGCACTCACACTGGGCACCATGTGACACAGGTCATCTCCACACTCCCATTGGAGACAAGCCATCATGGCCTTGTCCGTTCAAGCAGTCCTGTATCAACCTGGCCTGGTAGCAGGAGACAACAAAACCATGGAGCTTCTCCACCTTGACACACTTAGAGTTCCAGCAAGAACACCTTCCCCTCTACCCACCTGAGGCCTCATTTTGGGAGACCCACAAACAGGCAGGTAGCCTCTCTTTTGTCAATGAGGATGTTGAGAAGTTGCTGAAGATACTAATCACCAATAGAGTAGAACTGAAGATTTGGAAGAAGAAAGAAAAAAGAGGATGAGGCAGGCTACCAGGTAACTTCACTGGGAAAGAGGATCAAGTCACTCGGTGACAAGCAGGATACCTTGGGTCACCAAAACTTATGGAGCATAAAAAGCAAATGAGAACAGCTGCATGGTCCCAAGAAGCCCTGATATCCTGACACTTGGAGGGATCATTTACAGAAGACAGGCAGCCAGCTCTTCTGGGGTCTCCTCTCTGTGCACAGTGAGAGTCTGGTGGCTACTGTCACAGTACCTGGGCCCCCTCTTGAGTTATGCCCTGTTTTATTCAGTGAGCATTCTAAGGCCGAACCATTCCAAATTCAAGATAAATTAACTTCACAACTGTCATTGTTCCAGGCCTTGACTCACCTGAGGTTAAACCTCAAAACAAGACTCCAACCATGCCCCAGCTGCAACCATCACCTCTAGGTCACCTCTAGGGTCACATGGAGACTCACGCCACCCCCAACTCCGGTTCCAACCACGCCTCACTTTCAGCCACCACGTCGGGCTCGCATGGAGACCCAGGTGCGACCCCAAACCTTGACTCCAGTCACGCAGTAGTTTCAACCACCACCTCAGACTCATATGGAGACCCAATACCGACCCCAAATTTGGACTACAGCCATGGCCCTGTTTCAACCAGAACCTTGGGCTCACATAGAGGTACAGGCCCAACCCTTACCCTGGTCTGCAACCTTGCTTCAGTGTCAATCACCACCTGAAGCTTCTATAGAATCCCAGGCCCAATCCCTACCCTTTTCTACAACCATGCCCCAGTTTCAACCACCACCTTGGGCTCACATGAATACCCATGTACAACCTCTACACTTGACAAAAACCATGGCCCAATGTCAACCACAACCACCTAGGCCTCTCATACAGACCCTAGCCCATCCCCTACCCTTGACTATATCCCCTATGTCCCCATGTCAACCACTATCACCTCAGGCTCACGTGGAGACCCAGGCCCAACCCCAACATTTGACTCCAACCTTACCTCACTGTCAGCCACCTCCTTAGGCTCACATGGAGATTCAGGCCAAACCCAAGCCCTTTACTCCAAACGTGTCAAGCATGACCTCAGGCACAGTTAGAGACCACTGTCCATCAATCAACCTCTCTCCGAGTCTGACCATCTTCTCAATACCAGATTGGGTCCTATGAAACATCTTCCCTACAGTCCCAAATAAGGCACATCTTTCATCTCAAATGCAATTGAAAACCTGGAATGTCACTTTTGGAAAAAGGAACCAGAAAGAGGATGAACTTTCCCTCTTTGGTTAAGAAACCTCAGCAAGTCTTTATCCAGGTCACTCTTAACCTTTCCCAGGAAAATAGGTCTTGCCAGGCACACAGCTCTGTCTCCATCCTTCCTGGGGAAAGGATCAGACCTGATATTTTGGAGGTACTGTGACATCAGTTTTCTTAAAGGTTGGTGCACCAACAGAGTGGCCTGCCCTGCAGAATGCAAGCATCTGAGAAAGTGATGCAGCCTCAGGATCAATCCCCAAGGCCTTCTCAGGTGCAGGGAGGGGCCCTCAAGACCCTCCGCAGGTTAGGCAAAATCAGCTCGGACACAGAGAAGATGAGGTCCGAGTGCCCAGCACAAATCCCGCCAGGCAGAGAGGGACACTATGATGTAGGGCAGAGTGTGAGGAGGATCCTCAAAGATCTGTACCTGATCTCAGCCAACACTCCAGTGAACAATCCAAGAGTGAAACCTGAGTCAGAGAGTTGAGAGTAGGCAGGAAGCATCCAGAAGTCTCAGGAGTCTTTATGAGGAGGAAGGCACAGGAGATCCATGAGAGTGAGATCCCTGTTGAATGTCTATATTTCAAGATTTGCTGAAAACCTTCTTTTAGACACTCTGAGAGAGACACATGCTCCCACGGAGACAGAAAATCCACACTCCTCTCAGGATGGGGAAGCTCCCATGAACACCTCCCATGAGTCTCTTGTCCTCCGTCCTGATATGCAACAGGAGCTGGAAACACATGGAGTAAAGTTGAGGGTGAGGCACATGTGGGACCTACACTTCAAGGTCCTCAAATTCATAGTTAGCTTGAAGTTGAAAAAGGCTCAAGGGTCCACCTTGAAGGCCACCTGTGAATCTGGGGACCCCTCAATAGCCCTATTAACCAAAGGTTTGAGAAAAGCTCCTTAGCCCCATGCAAGAAAGCAAATAGTAACAAGAGGGGCAAATCCCTCCCCGGAGAGGCCCCTCCCCACTCCCTCACAGGTGAGTGAGGAAGCCCAGGGGACTCTGGGAGGACCCACAGCTGGTTACATCCATAAGCCCTCAGACGTCCCTCTGACTGGACAGGAAAGCAAACCACCTTCTGATGCCACAGCATATAGTTTAGTGACCAGAATTTGGCACAGTGATTCTGTCGTGAGGGCTGACAAAGGCAGCCTGGAGCCCAGCTGTAGTCTAGCAATGGCCAGCAATGAGCCACAGGAGGAAGCTGGAGGATGAGCCTCCCCAGAATCTTACTCTATCATGAGATTAGTGGACCTTGATGAATGTTCCGCATCTTCCAGGGGACAAGAGTCTCTGGAAGGAGACCCTGCTAGAAAAGATACTTCGGAACCTAGTGTGTGGGTCAAATCCCTACTCATTAATATGAATTTGAAGAGTCCACGATCTCCAAAGTCCAGTAGAAACCCGTCACTGAATACAAAGTCTCTTGCCTCAAGTCCAGAAGATCTAAAAGTTGAAGCACATTTTCATAAGCTTGAGTTTCAAGGTTCACAGACCAGCAGAATCAGAATCTAACCTGGCCACCAGGCTGCTCCTTCAAGACTGGGCCACGGATACACTTCTCGAAGACTGTCACTCACATATGTTCCTTGCCGCAAACATCTTGGCTTCTCAGGAATCTCTGTCTTGTTCCCAAACCTTGTCCAGAGGAGACACATCCACGTCCAATTCCCAGACACTTTATGCTGTTACATCGTGTGGAGGGAGCAGCCAAGGGCAGAAGGTGGCCCTGAGATGGGAGCCCAAATATAAGAGCCAGAAGTGTGTCCCAATTGAAGGGTGAGAGACATATAGGAGTCCCAAAGTAGGGCAGCAACAAAAAGGTTTGGCAGAATGAATGCCTACCAGGTCAGAGGGATTAGTCACTCTGGCCAGAAAAAGGAATCAGCAGAGTCCCTAAGAAGCAAGTTTCGACATTTAATGCTGAAGGAGGAACAGGCTCTTTCAGAAAGCTCCTTCAAAAAAAGGATTGATCTCCTTCTGCAGTGGGTTTCCCCCAGTAAATGCGAACAAAGGACTAGAAGAGCCACTGCAAAAAGGCAAACCTGAAACAGCCACAGCCCAGAGCCAAGAGGCAGTCAAAAGCACATCGACCACAGACAGCAAGGCTATTGAGCCTCTGACTCTCATGATAGCTGTTGGACAGATCCTAAAGGAGAAGACGATGCTTCACTATGGACCTCATGCCTTGGAGTTAAATTGGTATGAAACAGAACTCCGGGACCCATTGGGTCCACATTACTGCAACCAAAGTTTTCTCTCCACCCAAGAACACACAAGAGTGAGAAGAGATATAGCCCGTGATTACCCAGTTAACCCCATGGGCCGTAGCTCTCTAAAAGAGAGTAAGTGGGCCAGTCCCAGGGACAGTAAGTGGGCCTCCCACCCAGGGAGACAGGTTCCCTTCCAGGCAGAGCCTGCCAGCATGGCTCGAGTAACAAGTGTCCCAGGCTGTCCCCTCCACTAGTGGTCCAAGGCATTGTCTTTTTCAGAAATATGCCTCTTTTTTTCAATCAGAACATGCTTTTCCCAGCATCCCTGGTAGCAAAACTCTTCTCCAAGGAAAAAATGCTTATCTTGCAGAGACCCTTTTTTCCCCCTCATATTAGCACATCCTCTGTGTGCTAATAGCTTCCTGTTACCACACATTTTTGTTGTTGTTGTTGTTCCTGAAATGTTTTTTCTTATGAGATCTGGTGCCCTCTGTCTGTGCCCTGCTGGGAGAAAGGCAATACATAATGGCCCACTCTTTCCAAGTGCCTGCTTTGGCTTCCAGGTGGGATGGGGCCATGGAGGGAGGTTGACCCCAAAGTGGAGACTCATCTTCACCCCAATTCCTTCACTGCAACTTCTGTTTCCATCATCTCAGCATTACAGAAACAATCAATAGCATTTAAAACATATCAAGGTGAACTAAATCTAAAGACCTCCCCCTTTTCAGGATCTGGCTCTGTCTTCTCCTGCTTCTCTACCTGGAAATTGTGGGGCTGTAGGGGAGGGGTGTTCAGAGGCTGAAATTCCTCTCAGGCTCAGAAAGTGTCAGAGACAAACTCACGTGTTAGAATAAGGAGGGACATTTGGGGGCAGTGCTGGCCCCTAGAGGTAGGAGAAACCTTGTCCTCATGTCATGGTGGGATAGATGAAGCTGCCCTGGAAGCCCTCCTCTCCCAGAAGGAGCTGGAATGAGATGCACCAGGCCTGTCACCCTACCTCTGTCTTTCTCATGCTCTGGAGCAGAGTTGAGGATGAGGACCACACACTCCCAGGCTGCCAGAGGCAACAGAACCTCCAAGAAGGGAAGCTGCACTTCTCCACAATGTAAATAATCAGATTTCACAGGACGGGGAGCCCAGGACAGACTCGTAGTATGTGATTTCTATTTACACGTGTGGCCCAAGGAGGCTCCCAGGGACAGGTGGGGGGCTCAACAGGTCCAGGGACTGTGCAGGGGTCATAGCAAGTCTCACCTGCTCTCAGCCTCACTCATCCCAGAGCCCGGAGAGGGAAGAGACCGGCAGACAGGATGGGTCACCGAGCAGGAAGTCACCTGTCGAGAATGAGGGAACCGTCAGCTTTCCTCCCCAGGGCCCACCCACACAGGAAAGTGGGGAGACGAGCAATCCCCTAGAACAATTTGGGGCTCTATGTCACAGTCACTCCCATGGTGGAGAGACCTGCTCCTGGAGGGGGTCCCCGATCCAGGAGCCAGCAGGAATGGCCCCGCCTCCATGCCTGTCAGGACCCCCACGTGTGGGACCAGGCCCGGGGCTGTGGGGGCAGAGGACACGGGCCTGCTTGTGCTGTGTTTTCTCCCTGGGGTGTCCTGCCTCTGCACCGCATCCTCCATGGCGGGCATGGAGGCTCAGCCAGGGTCTGAGGGAAGGGGTTGTGTCCTAGGTCATCGAGTGCCCCCCGGAGTTCACAGAGGGGAGCGCAGAGCACGGATCCTGAGCCTGCCTCATGCCAGGTCCTCTCAGAGGCGCCAAGAGGTGAGTGCTGAGTCGGGGGAGCTGGAACTAAGGTGCCCGTCTGCAGCAATGACGCAGAGGGACACTGACAGAACAGCAAGGAGCCAGACGTGGAGAGGCCCTTGCCCTTCTCCTGCCGTGAGGTGCAGAAAGGACAGCAACGGAGGGTCCCCCTCAGAGAGTGGGTCAGACCCACACTGACCCCAGAGAGCGACCTCCCACATCCCCACACTGATCCAGCACAGGGCCCCCCGAAACCCCACACAGAGACCTAGACAGACCCACACTGACCCCAGAGAGGGACCCCCGACAGACCCACAGTGTCCCCAAACAGAAACCTCCCACACAGCCACGCTGACCTTGCACAGGGCCCCCCCAGAGCCCCACGCTCACCCCAGACAGGGACCTCCCACTGACCCACAGCGACCCTGCACAGGAACCCTCGCACAGACCCACACTGAGCCCACACAGGGACTCCACTAACCTTATTCAGGAATCTCCCACAAATCCTCACTGACACCACACAAAGCCCTCTGACAGACACACATTTACCCACACTAATGACACACAGGACCCCCTCACAAACCCACACGGAGTAATCTCACCCAGAGTCCTTTCAGATCATCATACAGAGACCCCCACATAGACCTCACAGGCGTTCTTTAGAACCAGAGTGTACATGCTTTGATAGTTTCTTCATGGTGGATCTGATATCACTTAACAAACCATGTGCACTGCTGTTTGGAATGTAAGTTGGTACAACCAATATTTAAAACAGTATGGAGATTCTTCAAAAAATAAAATTAGAATATCATGTGATCCAGGAATACCACTTCTGGTCATAGAGCAAAAATTTAAAAAGACAGCAATAATTTCAGGTTATCTTTTCTGATCACAATAGGATGAACCAAGAAATCCCATAAGAGTAAGAAAACAGGAAAATTGACAAATATGCAGAAAGTAAACAGTACATTCTTTTCCCCCCTTCTGGTTTTATTGGGGTATAATTGACATTGACCACTGCATAATTTTAAGACATATAGCATGATTATTTGGCTTACATACATCATGAAATGATTACCACAAAAAAGTTAGTGAACATCATCTCATACGGATAAAAATCTAAAAAAAGAAAAGAAAAATGTTTCTGTTGTGATGAAAACTTTTAGGATTTACTTTCTTAACCATCATATATAAAATACACAAATTTCAATTATATTTATAATACTATATAACACTTTCTTAAAAAACATTGAGTCAAAGGCAAAATCAAAGAGAAAATGAAAAAGTACATTGAGACAAACAAAAATGGAACACAACACACCAAGACTTATGGGATGAAACAAAAGCAGTACTACAGGAGATGTTCCTAGTGGTAAATGCATACATTAAAAGGTAAGAAAAACTTCAGACAATTTAATTTTAGACTAATCTCACATTTAGCAGAAGGAATTAGAGAATAGAAAAATAATAGCAATTTTAAAAAGTGGTGTTTTTTTAATCATAAATCTGACTAACTGTTGGCCAGATTAACTAAAATAAAAGAGTGAAGACAAATCAGTGAAATCAGAAATGAAAGAGGAGGCAGTACAAATGATGTCTCAGAAATAAAACAATCATTCAGTTCAGTTAGGTCGCTCAGTCGTGTCTGACTCTTTGCGAACCCATGAATCTCAGCATGCCAGGCCTCCCTGTTCATCACCATCTCCCAGAGTTCACTCAGACTCACGTCCATCGAGTCAGTGATGCCATCCAGCCATCTCATCCTCTGTCGTCCCCTTCTCCTCCTGCCCCCAATCCCTCCCAGCATCAGAGTGTTTTCCAATGAGTCAACTCTTCGCATGAGGTGGCCAAAGTACTGGAGTTTCAGCTTCAGCATCATTCCCTCCAAAGAAATCCCAGGGCTGATCTCCTTCAGAATGGACTGGTTGGATCTCCTTGCAGTCCAAGGGACCCTCAAGAGTCTTCTCCAACACTACAGTTCAAAAGCATCAATTCTTCAGCACTCAGCTTTCTTCACAGGCCAACTCTCACATCCATACATGACCACAGGAAAAACCATAGCCTTGACTAGATGGACCTTTGTTGGCAAAGTAATGTCTCTGCTTTTCAATATACTATCTAGGTTGGTCATAACTTTTGTTCCAAGGAGTAAGCGTCTTTTAATTTCATGGCTACAGTCACCATCTGCAGTGATTTTGGAGTCCCCAAAATAAAGTCTGACACTCCGCTGTTTCCCCATCTATTTCCCATAAAGTGATGGGACCAGATGCCATGATCTTCGTTTTCTGAATATTTAGTTTTAAGCTGACTTTTTCACTCTCTTCTTTCACTTTCATCAAGAGGCTTTTTAGTTCCTCTTCTATAAACAATTATGTCAACAAATTATATAACCTAGAAGAAACAGATAAATTCCTAGAAACATACAACCTATCAACACTGAATCAAGACAAAACAGAAAGTTTGAACAGACAAATAACAAATGAGATTGAATCAATCATATAAAAATATAGAAAATCTAAGACCATATGGCTTCACTGGTGAATCTTACCAAGTATTTAAGGAATTAATACCAATCCTTTTCAATCTCAACCAAATAAACTGGAGAGGAGGGAACACTTTCAAATTAAGTTTACAAGGCCAGCATTACCTTGATACGAAAAGCAGACAAAGACATTACAAGAAGATTATAGGTCAATGTCTGGAATAAGCACAGATTCAACAATCCTCCACAAAATATTAGCAAAGCTAATTCAAGAATAATTTAAAAGGTCGTACCCCATGATTAAGTGCGATTTATTCATGGGATGCAAGGATGGTTCAAAATACACAAATCAATCAACATAATACACTATATTAACAAAATGAAGGGGAAAAACTCATATGATCATGTCAATAGATGCAGAAAAGGATCTGACAAAATTCAACATTCTCTCATGAAAAAACTCTCAGTTAATTGGGTACAGAAGGATTGTACTTCAACACAATAATGGCATATATGAAAAAAACGTAGCAAACATATTACTCAACAGTGAAAAACTGAAAGCTTTTGCTCTAACATCAGCAAGAAGGCAAAAATGCCCACACCCACCACTTTTATTCAACATAGCACTGAAAGTCCTAGCCAGAGGACTTAGGCAAGATGAAGAAATTAAATGCATTAAAATCAGAAAGGAAGAAGTAAAATCACCTTCATTTGCAGATGACATGATCATATATGTAGAAAATCCTAAAGTTTCCAAAACAATAGTGACAACAGCAACAGAAACCATTAGAACTCATAAATGAATTTAGCAAAGTTGCAGGATATAAAATCAGCATATAGAAGTCATTACATAAAAGCAATGAACAACCCAAAAAGGATATTAAGAAAGAAACACCATTCTCAGTCAATATAAAGAATAAAATGCTGTGCCATGCTGTGTTGTGCCTAGTTTCTCAGTCATGTCAGACTCTTTGTGACCCCATGGACTATAGCCTGGCAGGCTCTTCTCTCCATAGGGATTCTCCAGGCCAGAATGCTGGAGATACGCTATACTCTCTCTCCAGAACACACACTCCTCACCTCTCTCCCAACATATAAATAGAAAGACACTATATATGTATATCTATCTTCATCATGAATATACAAATATATTACCTACTACAACACACGTGTATAAACACCCTAGCAGTCTCCAAAGAAATACACTTGAATACTCCTAACACTCTACACATTATGAGTACTTTCGTAATTCATGCGTCTGATGATGGACACATACAAATCAGTATACACCAGAAAGATACATAGAAATATCTCCAGGAAACCATTTATGAAATAACTTCCATATACCAAATGATCCCTGGCTAGTAGGAGCTGGCTCATACATCTGCATATACTAGCAAATAACTGTATCACATATTTCTAATACACTTAAATGAAATTTACTAAATCCCCTGTATAAACCTGGAACCTCACCTTCTCATCAGATATACACATACTTACTTCTCAAACTATATAAGCCTAGGAGGCCCCTACTGAAAAACAGAAATACATAGCACTAGCAAATATTTCTCCAAATGGCTGTGCTTCTTGAATACACACATAAATTCATTATACACACAACTCTCCCTAAGCCCCAAATATAACCACAATTACCCACTACACTACAAATATGCAAACATATAATTATATATACTCTTTGTTTCGAACAACTACCCACACTACCTGTATATGCTTACCCCACATTCCCAAATTCTCACATAGAATTAATTTTTCCATCTTGCAGAATATAGAATCATCTAAACACTACTATAAACAACATCTACAGCCCTATAAAATAGCCACAGACTTTCCCCCTGCATAGCAAAATACACATAGACAGCTCCTGAAAATCCACACACACAAAAACCACAGACGCATAGAACAAGCACTAGACACAAATGATACCCTCAGCACACAAATGATCATTTGACATTCCTCAATTACACAAAATAGACTGTACGCCCAAACTAATACACACCAGTACTTTTCCTAACATTGCCCTTACACATATTAAAAATCTACCATTAAACACATACAAATCCCCAAATTCATGGGTGAAAAAAGCGCATGTAAAAATAGTTCTCAAACACCAAATTACAAACACTTAATCAGTAACTCCTCGATGCCTGTGTTACAATCTCAACACCCTCCAAATACAACACTCACCCTTACACGCTCTCACAAAAATAGAGGCATGAATTCAAACACAAATAGCCACAGACAAAACCAACCCACACACTGGACTATCATACCAACCAATGAAATAGGTACAAACCCCATCAAAGCTTGCCAGTCAATCATGATTTGACATCAGACTACAAATCGATGTCTGTTACTACATTCGGCAAAGTTCCTCTCATCAGGGACAAGAGCAGTTTGAACACATGTGTTGACTGATGTTTTCACCTGAAAAAGGAAGTCACGTGTGAAACTATGAGAATGTACCTTAGATCTTCACTCACTTTCACTGATCTTCCAATGACTTGTGCTACCTCTTTTTCACGTTCCTTCTTTTCATATTCAAAAGGAGACTCATTAGGGGAGTCTCCCTACACCGACAAGGACACAAGTAACCCCCAGGGTGAAAGGGAACACCTGAGCGTTGAAGAATCTGTATCTCCCTTACCGCAAATACCTCAAAGTTCCTGTAATTGATTCTAGAGGCTGCCATGAGGGCCCGCCCCCACCCAAGCCAGGTTAGCTGTTGGGGCTCCGCCCTCTTATTGCAGCGAGAGCTCCTGTCTTCCTGAAGGGACAACCTGAACAGACACTGGGAGCAGCTGCTGGATAACGGCCGTCAGCCTGCCCACAGTGGGCATGTGCATGCGTGCAGACACGCGACACACAGGCAACTGTCCCATGAGGCTGCTGCAGGAGAGGAGAGAAGTGGAGGGTCCGGGCACGGTGGGGAGGTTCTGTATTCATGGATTCTCACCAGGACCTTCATAGCACTCTTTTCTTAAAACTAGCTCTTGTGAGATGCACACTGGTGACTTTTACATTGCACACGTGAAATCCATGCATTTAGGTACAAGAGTTTTGGAGAACTTCACCCTAAGCACAATATCCTTAAATTGGGAAAGTGTTTTCATGCCTTTTCTTGGACTGCAGTTCCTTGGTTCTTATTTATGTCTGTCAAAAAACAGTAGGTCCTTTTCCCTGCTAGGCCAAAAGTTTTCACTAAAGAACAATCCTAACAAAGAATTTCAGACCTGGGAAACACTTTGAGATACTGTCTGCTGACTCCATTCCTAGACTATCCAAATGCATTCCGTTTACTAGAATATTTTTTCTTACTGTATTTATTTACTACATGGAGGTGCTTCAATAAATGTTGATTCTCAGATGTTTCCTTGCAGGTTTTTGTTATCAATAACTTTGATCAAGACTTGAAAATGTGGGTCAGTTTCAGTTGAGATAGCAGTAGCATGGGAATAATTTTATGCTCCTTTTCATTTTTATTATATATTTGAGAATTTTAGCTGTCAAATTTAAAAAACACAAATAGTAGCAGAATCAACTTATTGACTTGGGCTGGTAATACTTTTGAAAGAAGATTCATCATCAGATTCTTTTAGTGATCAATTGCAAGATTAGCACCATTTTTACTTCACAGGATACCTCTTAAAACCCCTGGTATTTAACAATACTGAGAGCCTCCAAGCACACAGATTGAAAACTCTACAAGATATAAGCATGGGATCCCACCGTACTTCTAATGTTCCATGCTTCAGTAGAATATGATCAGCCATCTGAGGTCTGTGATCCATATCCAGAGATTTTTTTTTTCTCAGCAAACATTACCTGCCCCCACCTTTCTGCATGAATAGTCAGAGATCATGGTAAAAGGATTTCTAGTTACTCCCTTCTGTTGCCTGTCTCCCCAAATTACTTTTGGACTGATTTAATTATATCTGCCTCTGTGGTCTAAGATTTTGACAGAATACAAAATGAAGGTAGACATGAGATGAGTTAATTTTTTTCACAATTCAGTTTGTATGTCAGTGGTCCTGGTAAGGGCTCATTCAAACTCTACTCAGAGCCATGAATGAGACTCTTTTAACAACTGATTGACAGGACAAGGGGAAGAATCAACAAGAAAGCCTGCCTTTCTGGAGTGCCAGGGTACAATATATTACATCCCCATTCCTCTAGTTTGAAGTTACTGGTTAAGAATAATATCATATTTTCCCATGAGAAAAGCTCAAATAGTGAGAAATGTCTTCAAGTTGTTAATTTCTTCAACCCTTAATTTTTTTTTTAATTAAGTTTACTGTGATTTTCCTTAAATTTATCTCACCTCGTCTTCTCAACTAAGGTCAAGGGAGAGTACATAGAGTAGTTAATCCAGAGAACAAAAAATAAAATTTAGGTGCATGTAAGAAGATATTTTTGCACTGAAGAGTACTAAAGGCCTGGGAAATATCTAGATGGACAAATCATTCCCTTCAAGTGACTGGTAAAACCCACTGAAAGTATCCAGTATATATATCATTGAAATCTTTCAGATTTAGAGTTGGGAAAAACGTTAGAAATCATGAGGATATTGGGCAGGAGTTAAGGACAAATTTCCTACACAGTTGTAACAAAGAAGAGGAAAGAAACCTGAGTTCTGGATTCCCAATTCTCTTTCTTTTCAATATGATTTAAATGCAAAATTTTAAATTTTGAAACTTTTATAAGAAAAGTAGGAGAAAATCTTTGAGTCCTAGGGCTTGGTGAAGAGTTTTTATACATGAGAGCAAAAACATTACTCATAAAAGAAGAGAAACTTGGATTTTACTAAAATTTGGTATTTTCCTACATGAAATACTCTGTTAAGGATGAGAAGAAGCTATGAGTTTAGAGAAATTATTTGCAAGTCACATATCTGAGAAAAGTCTTGTGTCTAGAGTGTAGAAAAAATGATTAAAACTCAGTAAAAAGAAGAACAATTCAATTAGAAAATGGGGAAAAGATATGAAGAGACATTTCACCAAAGAGGTTATGTGTTTGGCAAGTAAGTCATGAATAGATGTTCAAAACTCCTGGTCATTAATGAAACTCAAATTAGGAACACAATGAGAATAATCACATGTTGATTTAGAACAGCTAAAATGAAAATTAACTTGTTAGTTGAGTATGCCATGAAATTGGATTTCTCATAGTGTTACTAAAGGAAATGTAGAATCATAAAGTCACTCTGGAAAGCAGCTTGTCTATTTCTTAAAAAAAAAAAAAAGAAACAAAAACTAAATATATACTTACCATGTGTTCCAGCAATTGCATTTCTGGCTATTTACTCCAGGAAAATGAACACAGGGTAACCGGCATCTGGGTACAGTCTGCAGGAGTACAAAGAACAAAGATATTCAAGTTCTGTAAGAAAGATCAAGATTTGAATTCCTGTTCCCACTAATCTCTACCTATGTCATGTCTGAAAAACTACTTAACCCTGCTAGGCTCCCATTTATCTTTAAAAAGCAGTTAAACCAAGATAATGCTGAGCACTGAGTCAGTTTCAGGCAATGGGGAACTGGCTGGGCTGGAGTTGACATTTGGTCCATCTGTTATGCGGATGAGGGATGTGTTGGGATCCCCTGGTTAGAGGTCTAAGGACAACCAGGAGGAACAGAGAACCACCTAACTCCAGAAATGAGGTGTATGAAGGCCAGGCTCCAGGGCACAGACAGCTTGGGGCTGCTGGGGTTGGGAGGAAAATAACTTAGGAGCAGTGGAGTGGCTACCAGTGCAGCTGAACTGCCTGAGCTCCCCTGATCTTCTGGAGAATGTGTGTGGACCACATGGTGTGGTAGTAGCTCACTGACTCCAGGGCCCTGAGCAGTCTTGCCTGAGGATCCATAACTGAGTCCACCACCAAGAGAGGGAATGCTAGTCTTCCCCCTTCTGGAGACTGCTGGGCTCTTAAGGGTTGATGCTGGTGGTGGACACATGGCTAAGCATGGTGGTACCTCAGTGGTAGAACTCCAGCCAGAGGCAGGGACTGTGGAAATATGTGGACACTGGGAAGACACTTTCTTGAGGCCTTCCAAGCTCATCTAGGGGAGGGAGTTCCTGCACAAGTTCCTGGCTCCAGCCAGTGGGATCCGTGTGAGAGTCCATGTGAGTCCATTTGTGCTCATCTGCCAGTAAGAGTCCAGGATATATGGGCAATGCCAGGACTGGAAAGAATTTGGCCTGAATCTTTTGAATAGCATCTAGTCCATATTGGATATGTGCTAAAGGGGAACTTTACCCGATTATCAGGGATTCTGAAGGCTGGAGCAAGTGCATTGTGAGGCTTCCTGGGATCCTACTGGCTACACAAAGACTCTGTGACAGGCAAACTAGCAGGAAGGATGATAAGAGCGTTGCTTCAAGTCTTATAGGCAGGGTCACTGAGTCCTGAGTCCCGCTAAGCAGAAAGGAGACACTAGGCTTCTACGGCTGAAGGTGTGTGGAGACCTTGGGACAGGCTGACCTGGGCCCCTGGCCAGAAGGGAGCTGTCATGTGGGGTTGAGGGCCAGGAAGGTTCCTGTTGTCTAAGCCACATTGTTTGTGATATTTGTTATGGCAGCTGGAGCTGACTGAGGTACTTCCTCCGAAGTCTGTGCACTGCCACAGCAGGAGTGGTGCAGGCAAGTGGAGATGCCCTTCTCTCCCCCGCGCTGGACTCCAGTGTCCTCACCCCTGCCCTCCCCCTGCTCTAATGCTCCTGCGAGTTGCTGTTTCCTTGTCCAGGGAGTCAGATGACAAACCTCAAGTGAAGGGGTGAGTGCTGAGGATCAGAAGGAGCAATAGGGCCCAAAGCCAGGATCAGGATGAGTCTTTCATTCGTTTTTATTTGGCTTTTCAGGCTTGGTTTGTGGGGGTCGCAGCTGGTGGACAGGAAAGCCAAGAAGGGACCACTGAGAGGTGACGGGGTTGAGGGAGGGGAGGGGGGAAGGTCCTAGCGAGGAGGCTGTTGTGGAAACTGGGTCTGTGGAGGAGAGCAGACGTGGGCTCAGGGAGGGGTGCGAGTCTCTGGATCTCGTCGATCCCGTTGGTGACACTGGTGAAGATGCTAGGGTAGATGGGGTGTTGGCAGTCAAGGCCCCCGCTGGCCAGCCTCTTCAAAACCCAGAACTAGTGAAGTCACAGACCAGGGGCCCCCCAGAATCACTCTAGGAAAGAAATGGGAGTTCAGGTGGGTTAGTGAGCCAGGTCTGAGGAGACCAGGTAGCAAAGTGGGGCTCATGAGCCTCTGCCCTCCAGCCTCACTCGGGTGGACCGCTGTGAAATTCCAGACACCAGCATCCCACTCAGACCAGTCTGATTAAGTCATGCAGGTAAGCACTGGAATCATGCTTCAGGAAGTTCCTGATTGACCCTCAGAATAATCGCAAATGTAAATCCATCAGTATGGAGGCTGTGCCCAGGAAGGGCATGGTGGTCCAGGAGAAAGCACTCTCCAAGGCCAAGAAGGGGCAGCTGCAGGATTTAAACCCAAGAGAGCTGGTCTGTGAGTGGAAAATGGCCAGCTGAAGCTGCTGCAGACCTGGCTTTTGCAAACTCTGAGCTGCAGCAGGCATCCCCACCTGAGTCCTCCTCCTTTTCATTCATTTAGTCAGGGCTTCAGTTTTCTCTCAACTTCTTGGTTGAGTTTCTTCAGAAATTGCCCATACCCAGGCCTGGTAGAGGCAGCCTGTATTGCTCAGGGAGCAGCTGAGGATCTCCTGAAAGCCTCTGGGACTTATTGGAGTCCTGAAATACTGTCAGGGCAGGACCATCTGGGGAGAAACTCCCTCACTTCATTAGCCAAATGGAAGGTTTCATCGTTGGAGGTATGTAGAGGAGCGTGGGCCATGGCTGTGCTTGGTCCCCTTCAAGCATCTGTCCAACACACACATCCAGCATTCAGAGCAGCTTCTGCCCTTCAGCACAGGGGTGAAGTGACAAAGTTCCTCTTCCATGAAGCTTTTGTAAAGAATCCAACTAGACTGCCATTGTCAGAGGTGACATGGGGAAGCAAGCCATGGAGGGGACAGGACGGGAAGGGAAGGACGTTTCATAGGGTGGAAGCATGCAGCTTTCATGAGCTGAGAGTCCAAATAGGACAACCCAACTTTCTGATGCTGGAGCAGAGGGAGCAGTGAGTGCAGACGAGGAGAGGAGGGATGGCCAGGTGGGCGGGAGGAAGAGCAATGACAAGTGGGAAGCAAGGCGGGACTCAGGTTCCCAGGGCCTTTATGGTGGGGGTTGGAACTGACGCCCATGGAGAACTGCTAGGTCAGGTCTAGCACCTGGATTACTCTGGTGCTGCGTGGAGAATGAACCGGTTTGCAGGCAGCTACAGGAGAGAAGTGAGAGATCATGGGTTGGGAGGGGCCAGGGTGGTAACAAACAGTCAGATTTGGGACAATGCACTGAAAGAGGCAACAGGACCTGTCAAAGTTGAGTCTCTCACCAGCCAGAGAAGAAGTACGCAGGGGGAGGGGCAGGCTGAGCACAGAGCCCCGGGGTCTCCAGCGTTTAGAGGTGGGAGGGGAGGGGACCAGTGCAGAGTGGAGTGGCTGGCTGGTCCTGCTGCCCAGGAAATGGCAGTGAGACTTGCTCAAGTGCTGAGTGAGAGGAGGATTGGGGACCATGGGTGTCTCTGGCAAGACAGGTTCCTGGGGACGTTGGCCATGTGGCTCTGGTGGTACTTGGGACATCCCTGGGTAGAGTGGGTTAGATTCAGGGCTGTTAGGAGGAGTCTTGGGGGAAAGGAGGCAGAGAAACTGGGCAGTAGTGGGAAGGACATTGCTACCACACGTTTATATGAGAGCCGTGAAAGTGGAGATACGACATGGAGCAAGGGAGCCTCGGGACACCCAGAGCTCCAGGAAGGACTAGCTACAATGGGCCAGGAGCTCAGGAGAGATGCAACATGCCTGCTGGAGTGGGAAGATGAATGGCACCTAGCCCCGTTGAATGCTTTGAAGTTCTCAGTGAAATAGGAAGCCAGCTCTCCAGCTGAGAGGGAGGGGTGGGGGAAGTGGTGACTTGAAGGAAAGAGAAGGGTACATGGTGTGGCTAGCCAAAAGTAACCCTCAAAGACGGCCATCCTCATCACCAGAACCTGGGGCTATGTTACCTTACATGGAAAAAAGGGACTCTGTAGCTGTGATGGAGTTGAGAATCAGGAAATAGGAAGATTATCCTGAATTATCTGGTTGAACCCAACATAAACACAAAGGTACTCATGAGGAAAGAGGGAGGCAGGAGGTGTAAGTCAGAGGAGGAGATGTGATGACAGGAGCAGAGGGAGGAGCAATGTGATTTGCTGACGTAGGAAGGGGCCATGAGCCAAGGAATGCTGGGGACCTCTAAAAAGACATACAGATGGCTAACAAACACATGAAAAGATGCTCAACATCACTCATTATGCAAATCAAAACCACAATGAGGTACCACTTCACGCCAGTCAGAATGGCTACTATCCAAAAGTCTACAAGCAATAAATGCTGGAGAGGGTGTGGAGAAAAGGGAACCCTCTTACACTGTTGGTGGGAATACAAACTAGTACAGCCACTATGGAGAACAGTGTGGCTGCTGCTGCTGCTAAGTCACATCAGTCGGGTCCGACTCTGTGTGACCCCATAGACGGCAGCCTACCAGGCTCCCCTGTCCCTGGGATTCTCCAGGCAAGAACACTGGAGTGGGTTGCCATTTCCTTCTCCAATGCGTGAAACTGAAGTCGCTCAGTCGTGTCCGACTCTTAGTGACCCCATGGACTGCAGCCCACCAGGCTCCTCCGTCCATGGGGTTTTCCAGGCAAGAGTACTGGAGTGGGGTGCCACTGTTCTCCAAGAACAGTGTGGAGATTCTTTGAAAAACTGGAAATAGAACTGCCGTACAACCCAGCAATCCCACTGCTGGGCATACACACAGAGGAAACCGGAATTGAAAGAGACACGTGTACCCCAGTGTTCATCACAGCACTGTTTATAATAGCCAGGACATGGAAGCAACCTAGATGTCCATCAGCAGACAAATGGATAAGAAAGCTGTGGTACATATACACAATGGAGTATTACTCAGCCATTAAAAAGAATACATTTGAATCAGTTCTAATGAGGTGGATGAAACTGGAGCCTATTATACAGAGTGAAGTAAGCCAGTGAAGTAAGCTGACTGTGGCTCAGATCATGAACTCTGTATTGCCAAATTCAGACTTAAATTGAAGAAAGTAGGGAAAACCACTAGACCGTTCAGGTATGACCTAAATCAAATCCCTTATGATTATACAGTGGAAGTGAGAAATAGATTTAAGGGAGTAGATCTGATAGATAGAGTGCCTGATGAACTATGGACTGAGGTTCGTGACATTGTACAGGAGACAGGGATCAAGACCATCCCCATGGAAAAGAAATGCAAAGAAGCAAAATGGCTGTCTGGGGAGGCCTTACAAATAGCTGTGAAAAGAAGAGAGGTGACAAGCAAAGGAGAAAAGGAAAGATATAAGTATCTGAATGCAGAGTTCCAAAGAATAGCAAGAAGAGATAAGAAAGCCTTCTTCAGCGATCAATGCAAAGAAATAGAGGAAAACAATAGAAAGGGAAAAACTAGAGATCTCTTCAAGAAAATTAGAGACACCAAGGGAACATTTCATGCAAAGATGGGTTCAATAAAGGACAGAAATGGTATGGACCTAACTGAAGCAGAAAATATTAAGAAGAGGTGGCAAGAATACACAGAAGAACTATACAAAAAAGATCTTCACGACCAAGATAATCATGATGGTGTGATCACTCACCTAGAGCCAGGCATCCTGGAATGTGAAGTCAAGTGGGCTTTAGAAAGCATCACTATGAACAAAGCTAGTGGAGGTGATGGAATTCCAGTTGAGCTATTTCAAATCAGAAAGATGATGCTGTGAAAGTGCTGCACTCAATATGCCAGCAACTTTGGAAAACTCAGCAGTGGCCACAGGACTGGAAAAGGTCAGTTTTCATTCCAATCCCAAAGAAAGGCAATGCCAAAGAATGCTCAAACTACCACATAATTGCACTCATCTCACGTACTAGTCAAGTAATGCTCAAAATTCTCCAAGCCAGGCTTCAGCAATATGTGAACCATGAAACTCCAGATGTTCAAGTTGGTTTTAGAAAAGGCAGAGGAACCAGAGATCAAATTGCCAACATCCGCTGGATCGTGGAAAAAGCAAGAGAGTTCCAGAAAAACATCTATTTCTGCTTTATTGACTATGCCAAAGCCTTTGATTGTGTGGATCACAATACACTGTGGAAAATTCTGAAAGAGATGGGAATACCAGAGTACCTGACCTGCCTCTTGAGAAACTTATAGGCAGGTCAGGAAGCAACAGTTAGAACATGGACATGGAACAACAGACTGGTTCCAAATAGGAAAAGGAGTACGTCAAGGCTGTATATTGTCACCCTGCTTATTTAACTTATATACAGAGTACATCATGAGAAACGCTGGGCTGGAAGAAGCACAAGCTGGAATCAAGATTGCCAGGAGAAATATCAATAACCTTAGATATGCAGATGACACCACCCTTATGGCAGAAAGTGAAGAGGAACTCAAAAGCCTCTTGATGAAAGAGGAGAGTGAAAAAGTTGGCTTAAAGCTCAACATTCAGAAAATGAAGATCATAGCATCCGGTCCCATCACTTCATGGGAAATAGATGGGGAAACAGGGGAAACAGTGTCAGACTTTATTTTGGGGGGCTCCAAAATCACTGCAGATGGTGATTGCAGCCATGAAATTAAAAGACACTTACTCCTTGGAAGGAAAGTTATGACCCACCTAGATAGCATATTCAAAAAGAGAGACATTACTTTGCCGACTAAGGTCCGTCTAGTCAAGGCTATGGTTTTTCCAGTGGTCAGGTATGGATGTGAGAGTTGGACTGTGAAGAAAGTTGAGCGCTGAAGAATTGATGCTTTTGAACTGTGGTGTTGGAGAAGACTCTTGAGAGTCCCTTTGGACTGCAAGGAGATCCAACCAGTCCATTCTGAAGGAGATCAGCCCTGGGATTTCTTTGGAGGGAATGATGCTGAAGCTGAAGCTCCAGTACTTTGGCCACCTCATGCAAAGAGTTGACTCATTGGAAAAGACCCTGATGCTGAGAGAGATTGGGGGCAGGAGGAGAAGGGGTCGACAGAGGATGAGATGGCTGGATGGCATCACGGACTCAATGGACGTGAGTTTGAGTGAGCTCCGGGAGTTGGTGATGGACAGGGAGGCCTGGTGTGCTGTGATTCATGGGGTCGCAAAGAGTCAGACACGACTGAGCGATTGAAATGAACTGAACTGAACTGAACCGAACCGAAGTAAGCCAGAAAGAAAAACACCAATACAGTATACTAATGCATATATATGGAATTTAGAAAGATGTTAATGATAAACCTGTATGCGAGACAGCAAAAGAGACACAGATGTATAGAACAGTCTGTTGGACTCTGTGGGAGAGGGAGAGGGTGGGATGATTTGGGACAATGGCATTGAAACATGTATAATATCATATATGAAACGAATCGCCAGTCCAGGTTCAATGCAAGATACAGGATTCTTGGGGCTGGTGCACTGCGATGGCCCAGAGGGGTGGTATGAGGCGGGAGGTGGAAGGGGGTTCAGGATGGGGAACACGTGTACACCTGTGGCAGATTCATGTTGACGTACAGCAAAACCAATACAATTTTGTAAAGTAATTAACCTGCAATTAAAATAAATAAATTTATATTAAAAAAAAAAAAGAAAGAGCAAGAAAACATTTTCTCCTAGAGCCTCCAGAAGGGAGCAGCCAGACCAACACCTTGCCTTTAGACTCTGATGTCTAGAAATGTAAGATAATACATTCTGTTGTCTGAGCCACCAATTTAAGGTGATGTCACCAAAGCACCAAGAAAGTCACACCAGGGCTTCTTGGACATTGAGAACGTGCCATCATCACTTCAGCTCTTCTCCTCTGGGGTCCCTACCTGGGGTGCCCTTGCCCACCGCCCACAGTGCACCCATACTGCACTCTTTAAGGCCGGGGAAGGCCAGGCCCCTGTACACTCGAGGCCTCAGGGATTCATGCAGATGGGTCTTGTGGTTGCTGATATTATGGTGGATTCTGGGCTAGTATGAGGGAGATGGGAAGGGCTCCAGGAGCCTCCTGACCCCACGGGAGTTCTCAGAAGGCAGAGGAAGCCCCACCACTAGTATATCCCATGGAAAGTAAGCTGTGCTTTGCACTACTGAAAAGACAAAGTAAACTGAGTGTGGGTGTGTGGGTGTATGGGTTTTGTGTGTGCTGAGTGGAGGCAGGGCAGTGAATTCCACACTGGGTGAGAGGACAGGTCTAAGACAGGTCCAGAAGAGCAGGTGCAATCCAGGTAGATGGAGACAGGCCAGGCCAGGAGATTCAAAGCCAAGACTTGCTAAGTACCTCCTGAATGCCAGTACAGTACTAAATTTCCTACAGGGACCTTATTAAGAGGAGGCTTTAGCAAGTCCATTTCATGGGTGAGGAAACTCAGCTAAGGTCACAATCCCAGGAAATGACAGACTGAATACTGGAGCGGTGTCTTTTCTGCCCCACAGTCTAAGCACTGAGTGCCTCTGTGGTCTGTCTCAACTCAGACCTGTTTCTGGGTGCCCTGTGCAAGGGGGGAGCACTTTCAGGGAGAGAAGAGGGGCCTGGGTTGGAGGATGGAGCCAGAGCAGGTGGTATGGCCGAAGATGAGTCTAGATGGAGTCTCTCGGGTACGCTGTGGTGACTGAAAGGCTAAGAGAGGCAGGGGGGTGGTTATATGCTGCCTTGGCTCTTCAGGGTCCATCTCAGTGGTGTCCTCGTCCTGAGAAATGAGAGGCGGAGTTAGCTTAAGGGCACTATGGATATCCAGTGAGCAAGCAAAAGGCCATGGAAGAGCTTGGCACATGATGCCCGCTTGGGAGGCTCGGCCCTGAGGGCGACGCGGTGGAGGTCACGTTAGGCTTCAAGTGAAAACACAGGGGCCCATGCTGTGCTGCCTTCCTTTAGGGTAGCCACTTGTCCTCTCCAGGCCTGTTTTCTCATCTATAAAACAGGGCACTACACAGAGTGTAAAGAAAGGTTCACAATTAAAATATCCAACAAGGAGGCTTTCTTGGGGTTAAAAATCTTCCCTCCTTGCAGAGGACACGGGTTCCATCCCTGGTCAGGGAACTAATATGCCACATGCCACGGGACAACTAAGTCTACATGCTGCAACTACTGAGCCCGTGCGCTCTGGCGATCGCGTGCTACAACTGGGAGAGGCCCACGCTCTGCAATAAGAGCCTGTGTGCCACAACTAAGATCCAACACAGGCGAAGCAAAATGAACAGAAGCAAACAAATACACGAAAATACAAATAGCCAACAATAGACATATATCTGGAATATATAAAAGGCATAAAGAGCCCCTAAAAGAAGATACAGACAACCCAACAGAAAAATAAGAGGGGGGAAAATCTCGAAAGGAAACTTTACATAAAAAAGATATCCAATAACAATAAATATGTGAAGTATATTTAATTGGTCATTGGGAAAACGCAAACCACAACAGTCTATTAAAATGAGAAAAGATGGAAAATGCTAAGTATTGGTGAGAGTATAAACTCTAATCCACTGCTTGAATGCGTGGAAATGGTGAACCACTTTGGAGATGTTCGGTAATATTTGCCAAAGCTGAATATACACATACCTTTTATTCCAACAATTTTACTCAAAGGTTTCTGTGAAATAGAAGGTGAAACATTTGGAAGTAAAATAAAATGAAAAACTTGGAAAGTACTAAAATCTCCATTAAGAGTGTAACTGATCATCAAGTTCAGCGCACACAGTAGAGTCCTGTAGAGTAAGGAGACTGAACGGGTAACAGTATGGATGAATCTCACAAGTCTAACATTAAGACAAGGAAGACTGACAACTGGAAATAAATTCTACTTCCAGAACATTCAGAATCTAATCTAAGGTATTAAAGGTGAAGATGGTGGTTTCTGTTGGGGGTTGGTGACAGGAAGGAAGTGTGAGTTGAGCCTCTGGGGTACTGATCACATGTGGCCCATGTGAAAATTCATCCAACTTACGAAAAGACCATGGATATATTCTTTTGTATGTATGTTATACTTCAGTAAAAACTTTAATATATGCCTTGCAGAGGACATGGGTTCTCTGAATAGATGAATAGATGCTGTAGAGGCCTTCATGTCAAGGAACTTAGGAAGGGGAGTTGGCCTGGGGGACACTGCCAAGGAATGGAGTCCAGGAAGACTCCCAGAGGGAGGACATGGGAGGTCTCAGGGGCTCCTCAAAGAGAGCAGAGGCAACACAGCCCCTCCCCAGAGAAACTGAAGCCCTGAGAACAGGTGAGGGAAAACCAGAAAGAGCCTTATTCACCCGGCAGATGGACTTTCCTGTCAAGAAGTCCCTAGCACACAGCATGTTCACATGGACAGAGCAGTCTTGCCTTTTCCATCCCCATATAACAGTTTATAGAACTTGTTCTCAATGAAGCTCCCCTTACCCTCCTGGAGATGGAAGAGTTCGAGCAGAGGTGCTGTGAGGATAAGGAGGAAATCAGGGAAGGATGCTGTAGCCTAGCTACAGAGCTCTGCCTTACCAGTCAGCACTGCCCCCCAACCCGGGGTTTTCTCTGCACAGCAGAGCTTTCATCCTTGTTTCAGTCTTCCATCTATGCCTAATAAGCCCTCCCCTGTTTCTCAAACTTTTCCAAATTCATCCTATTCCTTCAACCTCTTTCCTAACAATAGGCCACACTCCTATTCCACAAAAGGAAAAGGCAAATCCCACCAACACATGTCACTCACTGGTGCTTAGCAACCATTCACCAACCTCTCTATCCTTTGACAAACCATCCCATCCACTCACCCACTGTCTATCACTAACATTGCTTTCCATCCACCTGTTCCTCCATTCACCTACCTATCTTTCCTCATGTCCCCTTTGCCCACTCACCCGTCCATCCATTTGCCTACACACTCACCTTTTCATCCATCTCTCCATTCTCCCCTCCATCAATAGACCCACTCACTCCACCTCTCTGCCCACCATCCTTTCACCCACCCGCCCAACCATCTTCCCTTCCACCCACTTGTCCTCCCACCTTCCCACCATCCATCCTCTCACCCTATCACTCATTTATTCTTCATTCAGTTTACTCATTTATTCCTCTGGCCTCATGTTAAGTATCTTTTAACTAATGATACAGGGGAATGTTTTTAGTTGGGACAGACAGCGTAAGTGGAACAAATAATGAGCATTATTTTAGACATGATAAGTGGGGTAAAGGAAACAAAACAGGAAGATGCGCTCTCAGGGGTGGCCTGTTTTAGCTCACGTGATCAAGTAAAACTCCTCAGAGGAGCAGCTGAGTTGCATATGTAAAGAAACGAGTCATGGCAAGGTTAGTCAGGGCAGCAAACGAGTCCAGGGAGTCGATAGTCAAGGTGGAGACCTGAGGTGGGAATGGCCTTGAAATAGTCAAGGCAGGAAGGAGGCCTGCTGGCTGGGGTGGTGTGGGTGAGGGATGCAGGAGGAGATGAGAGAGAGGAATGGGGCCTGAGAGCCAAGGCAGGGAGTTGCGACCTTATTTTAAGTAGAAATGAGAAGGAACTGGGGGTAATGAGCAGGGAGCTGGCATGACTCCTGCTCTAAAGAAAATACTCAGACAGCTGTAAGGAGAGTAACATAGAGCACACAGGACGGGAGCTGAGATCAGGCTGGAGGTCCAGGGAAGAAGGACCCGGGGGCAGCAGCGAGATACCTACCAGGTGCCAGGCCTTGCCTGGGGCATGGACTGGGATATCGAAACAAGAAAGACAGGGTCCCTGTCCTCAAGGAGGAACCAGTCTGTGTGTGTGTGTGTGTGTGAAGGGTGTATACATGTGCTGTGTGTGTATCTGTGTGTGTGAAATACATGTGTTGTGTGTGTGTCTCTGTATTGTGTGTGTGTGTCTGTGTGGTGTGAGAATGCTGTGGACCTGGCTGCTTGTCCTATGATTAGGGCGTGTTAGTGACATACTAATACGCAGGGACCAGAGATGCTAGAACATCCCACCCAATGAAAACAGCATCAGTTCAAAATGCCTGTAGGACCTCTGTAGAGAAACACCATATCAAATTATGACCCAACTTAATAATTGCAAATAACTACTCTTTCCCCCCTTAATTTTGCATCATAAGCATTTCACCAAATCATTAAAGTTTTTCTTTAATAAAACTCTTGCTCTTAAGTTTTTGCCTACATCTCTCCACTTTCAAACTTAAGAAACAATTTTTTTCCTGTGTCATTCAGTTCACCTAATGAGCCTACAAAGTAGATGACTGAACTGGGTTGGGAGAAGGGCAAAGCGAGGTTCGGAATTGATCAGGCAGCCTCAGAGGTCAGAGGTCATACTTGAGGTTTTTGTTTGTTTGTTTGTTTTTTCCCACTTTTCCCAAGCACCTCCTATGGCACTGGGAAATCAGAGAGTTTGTCAGTGACTTGGAAGGAGTCAGGTCCCAACCACGATCTTTGAGTTGGATCAAGTCATTCAGATCTGTGGTTGATTTAAACCTTGGAATCAAGAACCAGAAAGACTTCAAGAACTCAGATTCTTGATTGCAAAGTCAAAGATTCCCAGACTTCAGAGCTTTACATTTAGGGAACACCAAAGCCTTAGAATCACACACTTTCAGAACTAGAACTAGAATGGTCCAGTCCTCTGGAAATGAAGCATAGTGGGCCAAGGGGACCTTTGCCTGCAGACCCCTCAAGTGGAGACATACCTCCCTCCTTTGCTCCTCTGTCCTTCTCCCCTTCCTCCTCCTCCCCATTCTCATCCCCCCCCACTCCCCCACACCCCCTTACTTTCCTCGTTGAGCATCCCCCAGCCAGTTATCTAGCAGGATGAGCTTCATTCCAGGGACTAGGAGGCAGGCAGGGATGATGTAGGAGGTGAAATTCACAGGAAAGAGCAGCTCCAACATGGCGATGTCACTCTCAAAGGGATGTAACTTCTCGAAGTCTGGATGTGTGATAATCCGGCTCACAGACACCTCCTGGGTGTGCTGAGTGCGCTGGTACAGCTGGGTGCTTCCTAACAGAACCCCGTAGTTCCCTGGGGCTTTGGATTTCCTGGAGGAGGAAAGGCGCGCCATCACCATCATCTCCAAGTGGGGACTAGCTCTTTCCCTGCATCCTCATCTAACTGCCCACACCCCTCTGGCCCCCTCCACTCCACGTGATGCCAGACAGCTTCTGTCTCCCTATTTCTAATGCTCAGGAGGCCTTCTTTCTTGAGACTAATTGATATCCTACTTAAAGTTTCAAACATAAGGCTGGCTTCTCCATCACATACTAGAATTGGGGAAGCACTGAATCCTTGTTCTTGAAAACTCTGTGGGGTCATCAAATGAAGGCCTTTTGATCGTACATGGCAGGCATTCTGGATCCGTCCCAGCTCTAACCTTACCCTTCCCGAGGCTCCATACAACCCACCTTCTGGCCCCACACTCTTCCTGACCATCCCCTTTTTTCAACACCTACCTGCCGAAAGCCTGCTTCTCCACTGAGTTACAAGGACTTGCAAAAGATTCGTTAAATAAATGAGCAAATGAAGGCACGAAACAGAACCTTGCCTTGTTCCCCCAACACAGGTGCTGAAACTTCCTTCCTCCCTCACTGCCTTCACAGCTCATCTACTTGGAGACCCTCTCTCAAGTTCCCGTCACCCAAGCCTTCCCCTCCAGCAAGCCCTCCCTCTCCACACATCTTCTCTTGACCCCCCACCCATGTGCTCTGCCCTTCTCATCCATGCTGGGCTTTCTCTTCTGACAGGATGGAGACATGGTAAGGAAGGATTCACCACCCCTGATGCCACAGAGGGCCTTGCACAGAGCATGGCACAGAGTGGGTGCCGATGGACTGTGAGCCCTCAGAGCTCCAGGGCCCAGACCTCGGCTGTGACGCCTGAACTCTCTGGTGACCCCTAGGCACCAGGTGAATCTGACTGCTGGGCAGCCCTGTCACTCTCCCAGGGAGCCCACCTGCCCCTTATGCAGCCTGGCGCCACGGCTCCCTGCATGCACGCCAGTGACCATGAGTCCTCCTGGGCACACAGTTTCGCAGGAGTAATAGGAAGAATCGTTCAGCTGCTGGCCACACATGCGGTCCCAGGCCTCCATCTAGAGTCTGACACCTGGCAATAAGGGGGCACTGAGAAGAAGGTGCGATCTGAGATGGGTCCACATCAAATGGCAGCGAGGACTGACACTGCCACTCTCCTGAGGCACACCTGTGTTGGGGGACAGACACAGGGGCTGAGGGCAGAGCATGAGGAGGGTCTGGGCAGGTGAGCGGGGAGGACAGTCCAGGCAGATGGTACACAGGCCAAAGGCAGGAACAACACACCTCCAAAGGCCACAGACTGCCCAGAGGAAAGCCCAGAGCAGCTAACGTGGGACACCATCCCCCTTTTCTCATCTTCCGCTGCATCCCCTCCCCTGCAAGCACCTGTGCTGGCAGCCTGGGAAGGAGACATACTTAAGAAAGCAGTAGGCGGTGGAAAGGAGCCAGCTGGAGTTAATGAAGATAGCTCCACAGACATGCAAGCCCTGGGACCACAGCCTCCACACCCCGGCCACCATAGGTCGTCCCCATTGCCTCGGATCTCCCGCCCACTGTGGAGACTCCCCTGCCGCCTTTAATAGAGACACTGGTGGTATTCCAAGTGTTGCGACCAGGAAAGCCTCCCTGTTTCACATTTGGGAAAATCAAGGCCAGGCCTCCAGCAGCCTAGCCAAAATGACAGGGCTACCTGGACTCTGCCTTCACTGGCTGCCACTGAGGACTGAACAGCAGAGCACAACGCTTCAAGCCCTGTGAGGATAAGGACCCAGGGGTCTGGGGGGGACCAGCTCACAGGAACATCTCCAGGCAGATGGACATCCTTGAGCAAGGCTGCCAAGCACTGCGCATGACTCAGACCTCATTTCCCTCACCTAGCACGCCTCAGTGCCTTGTCTTGTAGATCAAAGAACTAAAGGTCTCAGAAGTTGCCAACATTACTTTCTCAAGACCACGGCTTCTAAGGGCCTGTGCTCCCTCCACGCTACCCCATGTCTTAGGGAGGGAGGCTTGCAGGCAGAAGTTGTGGTGCTGTGTGATCTGGAGCAATTCACTCCCCTCTGAGGCTCTGCAGGAGTCTCCATTTCTAAAAGAAGAAGGAGTGGGCTAATGAGGACAGCCCTGGTTCTGGGACTCACACCCGGGAGGGCAGGAGTGTGCCCAGGCCCCCTGAGACCCGGCATCCTGGTCTAGGGCCCGGGCTCCCAGGGCCTCAGTGAGGGGAATGAGACCCCTGGTCCCTGGACTCAGGCCTATTCGCTCAGTAGTCCTACAAGTCTCCTCCATCCAGCCGCCAACGTCTGGGCCACACCCCGCCAGTCCCCACTCCCACAGCCCCACAGAGGGATTGGGTCTTTTCCCACCCAGAGGCCTCACAGTGGAGGGCCTGACCCACCAGTGTGGAGGGCATCTCTGGGCTGTCTGGTAGGAGGGAAGGGCAGAGAAAAGATGAGACTTAGTGGCTCAGGACACACAGGCCCTGGTCACAGCCGGCCGCCCTCAGGCCCCGTAGGCTAGGCGATCTTGGCCCGAATGGAGGCCCCAACGAACCGATAGCCCCCGGAGCCAACCGCCGTGCTCGCCAAGTCGGAGCGCCGCCCCTCAACGCTCCCCCATCGCCTGCAGTCGGCGGGGGGCGGCTTTGGCTGGGAACCTCGCAGCTCCCGAGCGGCCACGTTCAGCAGCAGCAGCCAGAAAAGAGCTGCGGGCTGGCCTAGACCTTGGGGGATCCCCGCCTCCCTGTCCGTTGCCAGGGTGACTGACCCCAGTCTGACCTCACCCTGCTCTGGCCCCGCCCCAGACTAACCCCAATCCCACCCTGATCCTCTTAATTACTTTTTAAACAACTCTACTTCGATAAAATGTATATACCATGATGTTCACTTATTACAAAGGACAATTCAATGATTTTCAGTAAATTAAAAAAATACATATTTATATTTAAATAAACCTTTTACTTTAGGATAGTTTTAGGTTTATGAAAAAGCTGCAAAGATAATACAAAGACTTCCAATATCCCCCTCACCCCGTTTCCCCTAATGTTAAGATCTTGTATTACTACATTACATTTATCATAACAAGTGAGCCAATATTGATACATTGATGTTAACCTTAGTCCATTCTTTTTTTTTTTTCTTCAGTTTTTTAAGTTTGAGGTGCATAGCATAGTGATTTGCCTTACATGCATCATGAAATGGTCATCACAATAAATTTAAAGAAACCACATAGGTACAAAATGAAAGAAACTGGAAAAAAAAAATGTATTTCCCGGTGATTAGAACACAGGATTTACTCTATCCACTTTCACATATAACATAGAGCTGTATTAATTATATTTATCATGCTGTATATTACATTCCTAGTACTTATGTATCCTAAAACTGGGAATTTTACTTTCCTAGTACTTATTTCCCTTATAACTGGGAGTGTGTATCTTTGACTGTAGCTATCCAATTCCTACTTCCTGGCCTCGTGTAACCACAAGTTTAATCTATCTCTTTCTATGAATTTGTTTTTGAAGTATACTTGACCTCCAATGTTATGTTAGTTCCTGTTGCACAACATAGTGATTGGATATTTCTACACATTTCAAAATGATAAGTTAGTTATATCACCATACAAGGACATTCCATAGTTATTGACTATATTACCCACACTGAACATTTCTTACCCATCTCATACTCATTTATTTTGCAACTGTATAAATACTATTTATTTATTTATTCCTTTTGACTGTGCTGGGTTTTGTTGCCCCACGAGGGATCTGTCTAGTTGTGGAAAGCAGGGGGTGCTCTTTGTTGTGCTGCGGTGCTTCTCATATGGTGGCTTCTCTTGTGGAGCACTTTTTCTAGGGTGTGGAGGCTTTAGCAATTGAGGCTCATGGGCTTAGTTGCCCCACAGCATGTGTTATCTTCCTAGACTAGGAACTGAACACGCGACCCCTGCATTGGCAGGCAGATTCTTAATCACTGGACCACTATGGAACTCTTACAGCTGGAACTTCAATCTCCCTCAGCTTTTGCATTCTTCCCCCTCAATCCTCTTTCTCCTGGTAACCACTTATTTGTTCTCTGTGTCTATAACTCTGCTTATGTTTTATGTTTGTTCATTTATTTTTTAGATTTCACATAGAAGTGTCATCATACAATGCTTGTCTTTGTCTGACTTATTTCACTTTAGCGTAATACTCTCTGGGCTTCCCAGGTGGCGCTAGTGTAAAGAACCCGCCTTTCTATGCAGGAGACTTAAGAAACAAAAGTTCAATCTCTGGGTTGGGAAGATTCCTTGGAGGAGGGCATAGCAACCCACTCCAGTATTCCTGCCGGGAGAATTCCATGGACAAAGGAGACTGGAGGGCTACAGTCCACAGACCACAGAGTCAGACATGACTGAGCGACTTAGCACAGAACAGAGCACATAATGTTTTCTAGGTCCATGCATGTTGGCACAAATGGTAAGATTTCATTCTTTATCAAATATGTGATTTGCAATATTTTCTCCAAGGCTGTGGCTTGTCTTTTAACAGTGGCTTTTGAAGAGCAAAAGTGTTTAATTTAATGAAGTCTAATTTACTAATTTTTTATTATATAACTCATACTTTTGATGTTATAGCTAAGAGATCATGAAGATTTTCTCCTATGTTTCTCTGAGAAATTTTAAAGGTTGTTTCTTACATTTGAAGCCATGATCAAGTTTTAGTTCATTTTTGCCTAGTGTGATATAATAAGTTTCTGCTTCTTAGTTTTTGGTCTTTCTTGTGGCTATCCATTTGTACCAGTACCTTTTCTTGGTTAAAAAAGAAAGATTAGTATTTCTCATATTGATTGTTTTAGGACATTTGTTGAAAATCAATTCATGACAAAAAGTAAGGTTCTATTCCCGGACTCTCAATTCTGTGCCATTGAATTATATTCCTTTCCCATGCCAGATCCACTGTCTAGATTAGTATGTTATGGTAAAATTTGAAATCAGGTAATAAAAGTTCTCCAACTTTATTCTATTGCCAAATTGTTTAGGCTGATTTGAATTCTTCACATTTCCCTCTGAATTTTAGGTCAGCTGTCAAATTCAACCCCCCCAAAAAAGCCTGCCAGAATTTTCAGTGGGACTGCATTAAATTTATAGACCAATTTGAAGAGAAATGCTTTCTTGATAATGTGAAATTTCCTGATCCATGAACAAGAACTATTTCTCTCTTTGGATAGATCTTTAATTTCTGTCAGCAATATTTTGTAGTTTTCAGTGTACAGATCTTATAGTTCTTTATTATGTTTATTGCTAGGTATTTTATCATTTTCCATGCTATTCTGAATGAAATTATTTTGATTCCCTTTTCATATTTTTGTACCTTGTATATAGGAACACAATTCATTTTTATAGGAAATATTACTCCCTGTGAACTTTCTAAACTTCTTTCTTTATCCTGGTCTGTTTCATCTTGTTTTACTTTGCTTTGGTGGGTTCATTGGGGTGTCCTAACACATGCAATCATGTCTTCTGCAATAACAGTTCTAACTTTTCCATTTAAAGTTGGATTCCTTTAGTTTTTTTTTCCCTCCTATCTTCTTTTCTCTTTTTCCATTCCTCCCTTCTTTCCTCTCTTTCTCTCTCTCTCCCTTTCTTTCTTCCCTCCACTTTATAGAGTTGACATTGATAAGGATCCTATTTTTTAAAATATGGTCTATCAACCTTTGCCTTTAATTTTGAGTATTTATTCACATTCAGGTGATTATTGATACTGTTAGAATTACATTTTCCAGTTTTCAATTTGTTTTCTGTATGTCTCTTACCTTTCCTCCACTTTTGAGACAGACTGGGGCATGGGGCCCTTTGCTGAAGGGCTGCAGCGGATTCTCATATTCGGGTGTACACATGGGTGAGTCCCACCTGTGGGTTAGAGTCCCACAGTCAACGTACAACTGGCTGGTTTCCAGGCTTGATCACTCCAGTGGGCAGTACACAGGGTGCTCCCTCCTTAACTGGCCCTTTCTGGAAGCACACAGGTTGGTGCCTAGATAGACAGTCACAGGGGGCGGTTGAAACTGCAGTCTCTTTCTGTCATTTTCTCTTTTATCAGTCTTTTCTGTCCCTCCTCCCTTTACACCTCCCTTAGTCCTGTACCTGCACTCCCATCCTTTTAATCCTGAATACTTCTTGTTTGTGTCTTTACGTTTCTGTCATTGAGGTTTGTCTGTCCAACTGTTCCTGCAAGCCTCTGCTGACATTGTGGGCCTGGTGGAGCACCTATCCAAATACAAATACAGTCCTCATTGTCTGTGTCTCCTTCATTGCAGGCAGATTCTTTAGCCGCTGAGCCAACTTAGCGGGAGTTTAAAGAACGAAAAAAGAAGAGAGGAACCTGTATCACTATCCTCTGACTTTATAGTGTACTATTCTGCCGCCAGGTTTCTCTGCTCATGAGATTCTCCGTGCAAGAATACTGTAGTGGGTTTCCATTTCCTACTCCAGGTAATCTTCCTGACCCAGGGATTGAACCTGGGTCCCTTATGTCTCCTGCATTGGCAGGCGGGTTCTTTACCACTAGCACCACCTGGGAAGCCTGTTTGGCCGGGATTCTCTCAGGAAATACATCTGTAGTCCCCCAGACTGAGGGGAAATAAAAGGCCTTTTAGAATTCAAGCAGGAAAACTATGAGATCTTTGGTGTTGTAAAAATTAACTTGTCTGGCTTAAGTTTGTGGGTTTAATCAATACAGACTTCTCTGTATTATCAGCAATAAGTATTATACTTTTATTGTACCTAGAGTTACTGGAAGTCAATAAGTACATATTGTTTCTATTGTAAAATCTGTCATTGAGGAAAATAACATGATATGATTAAACTTCTAAGTAAATATGACTGGGATAAGAGTTTTCAGTAAATTCTATGGGAATAATTGGGCTTCCCTGGTGGCTCAGATGGTAAAGAATCCTCCTGCAAGGCAGGAGACCTGGGTTCCATCCCTGAGTCAGAAAGATCCTCTGGAGAAGGGAATGGCTACCCGTTCCAGTATTCTTGTGTGGAGAATCCCATAGACAGAGGAGTCTGGCGGGCTATAGTTCATGGGGTTGCAAAGAATTGGACACAACTGAGTGACTAACACATTCACACTTTTATGGGAATGATTATGTTTTGGAAATGTCCATCTAGAATAGTTCTTCCTAATTTTGGTAACTTGAAACCAAATTAAGTTAAAGAATGGTAATCTACTGAGCATTCAGGACATTTTAAATGAAATGAAATATTGGAACTTTAATTGCTAAACCGGTCTAAATTTACCTATTCTTTTCTCTTGTGAGAGAGAAACTAAAGGTGTTTGGCTTTATTAGACACATGTCTTGCAGCACATCAAGGAAAGAAACTGTGCTTTGGAAAGATACGTGTTTCTAGAAGTTATGGGATACTCCAATCAGGGAATGTTAATATGAAATGCAGTTCATGGTGGCTTATGAAAAATAGTATGTATGTTTTCAGAAAATAAGGTATGAGGAATGGAAATATACTTTGTTATTAATAAAAAGAAAGAGGTAATTTTGTCCTAGAGCTGGTTAGCTCTGCATAGATAAAACAAGGTACAAAATATGGCTACAGAAAATTGCAGATTTCTGGGAAAGGAATATTGAGAAAAGAATTTTGTATGAGGTTGGGACTGTCTAAAGTTGGATTACATTTAAGTAGATAGACGGATTTTATTAAGAGTAAGCTGATATGAGACTGGATTTGGTTTCTTTCATAAGAGAATGAAATTTTCCTGAAAAGCTACTTTTGATAACAGATTGTGAGTTTCTGTGATGTTAAGTGATCTGTACTTACTTTTGGATTTTTTTTAGCTCAAGGAATAATTGTTTCACAGCAACCTATGATTCTCTCTGACTGGGTATTTTAAAACTTTTTGAAATTTTGAAAGATTTCCCAAACATCAAATCCTGGTTGAAATTCTTTTGACTTCCAGTAAACTTTGAAATGCTTCAAGGGGCCCGTGGAGCATCCAAAAGAGAGATCCTAAACCAATTGTGCTCATTTAGTGTGTTAAGTTACACGGGAAACCTTGTCCAAACTCACTGTTGCCTGTGTCAGATGGGTTAGCAGGCTCTCCCCAGCTGCCAAATAGGGGAAAGGGTTTTGGGTTCTTCTGCTGTTTATTCTTTCACTACCTAAAAAAAATCCCCTGTGGGAATAATCCCACCTCTAGGCTCTCAAGTCCTGTCACCCATGGCAGTTTTCACTGCATTCAACTCCCAGGTCCTTCCGGAGCTCTTTTTTCCACCTCTGGGAGTCCCTTCACTCCAGGCCTTGACAGCGCATACATACCATGTCACAGAATACCTGTTGTGCTGGTCACTTCCAAGCAGCCCACATCATAGGCTTCACAGATGCTCACACTCGAGGAATACCACCCCCAGCGTAAGAAAACCTATTATAGGGCAAAAGCCTCCAGGTGAGTGTCTCTAGGACACTGAACTACCTTTCTAGGAGCACTCTTTCTGGATTGCAGGTTATTCAACATGTGAGGATGTAAGCCAGAAGAGAAACCTCCTGAGTATATCTTTAAAACCTGAAAATTTTTCAAAATAGACAGACTGAAAAGGGAAAAACTTAAAACTCTATTGTAACATGGCCTGGGCCTTATATAAGTTGGAAAGTGGAGAAAGCATTGCCTGAAAAAGGCCTGTGCAATTAGTTCTTTTCTGTTGCAACATGGAAAAATGGATTGAGGTTCCCCATGTTCAGGCCTTCATGCTCCTGGGATTTCCCTCATGGTCCAGTGGTCAGGATTCCAAGCTCTCACTGCTGAGGGGCCAGGTTTGATCCCTCACTGGGAAACTACAATCCCACAGGTCACTTTGGCAAACAAAAGGGGAGAAAGGTTTTGCGGTCCTTTACGAAAACCCTACTCTATCTTGCTCCTGTAATAAAAACCCTAGGGAATCAGTAAACACTTCTGATGTTTTAGGTGATCCCCTCCCAACCTTCCCCAACTCTCAGGTGGGGAAAAAACAAGCCCCACCTACTCCCTAGACCCAGCTACTTCTCTGGTGCCTTCTGGCTAACCCCAAGCTTGCCCTCCTTATGTTCCTTTATATCCTCCATTAGCTCAGGAGAGAGAGACTAGTCCCTCCGGGGTAATCTGTAGGGGAACTTCCTGTCACCCAGGCTCAGGTTCAAAGTTAGCCCCTACCTCTGCCCCACAAGGCCTTCACCCACTTTGGGAAGTGGCTGAAGGGAACAGAGAGACGACTAGAGTGCCTGTCCGCTTCTGAATGGGACACTTAGGAATCTGTAAGGAGAGGTTTCGCAGGTTCTCAGAGAACCCTGAAAAGTTGCGGGATGAATTTATCAGGCTGGAGTTGACATTCTCTCTCACCTGGCAGGACGTCATGGTTATTCTGGCCCACAGTTACAGCCCGGCTGTAAAGGGGCATATTCTGAGGAAGGCCAGGAAACAAGCAGTGGGCCACTGATCCATCCACCAAATTTATCAGGTGGGTGGGGATGCAACCCCAGAACAGGACTCACACTGGGACTATGAAGATCGTATAGGTCAGGCTAGGGTGAGACATCACATGACTTGTCTATCAGAAGGAATGAAAAAGTTTATGGTGAAACTTTAAATTTCACCTGTAAATTATGCTAAGATCTGAAAGGTTACACAGGAAAGAGATGAAAACTTGGCAGTCTCCCTGACCTGGGTGACAGGGGCCTTCAGGAAAGCCTCTGTCCACAGAAGGGAGGATGCTATTGGCCATGCGTTTTATCACCCAGGCTACTTCTGATATAAGGAGAAAATTACAAAAACTTGAGGCTAGACTCCCAACCCCATTGTCAATCTTGGTAGAGGAGGCATTCAAGGTCTATAGTAACCAAGACTTGACGGAAGAGGCCAATAAAGATAAGGGGCTAGTAAAGAAAACAATTTTGGGCTGCTGTGATTCACCCGCTGCCTCGAGTGGACCCTGGAGGGCTGAGATGTCTGGGCAGATGGCAAAGAAGCTCTTTGGGCTTGAACCAATGTGCCTTTTGTCATAAAGGGAGGCACTGCAAGGGGAATGTCCTGAGTGCCCTCCTATGGGATGCCTAAGGGGCAATCCCGACTGTCGCCAGGTACTTGTGACTCTCTTGGATGAGAGAGTCCCACACATCAACCGTTGGGGCCTGAGCATCTGCCTGGCTCCAGATTCCACTTGATCTAGCCTCGTTACTCCAGGGGAGTCTCGGGTCACACCTGGTATGGCAGGTAGGAAAACTCAATTTCTTCTAGACACTGGAGCTGCCTGCTCTGTTCTGACTTGGCCCTCTCTCCAACTGAGACTATTGTGATGGGAGCTGACGGACTGTCAAAGGGAAGGCAGTTACATCTTCCCTCACCTGAGGAGTCCGATCCATTATTACTACTCACTCCCTTTTGTATAGTCCAGAGTTCCACGTCCCCCTTCTCAGAAGATTTGATAAATAAGATAGGAGCTAGTAGGTTACCAAGATGGGGTGAAGTCCAAGAAGGTAGAGAATTCAAGCAGAGATTGCATCTATTAGCAACCCCAGATGACCCACCTGCTGGTCATCAAAATATTCCCCCCAAAATCAGAAAACAAGTAGATCCTGCAATTTGGGATACCTCAGGACCAGGAAAGGGAAAACATGTTCCTCCAATAAAAATAAGGTTTAGGCCTGGGGAAATATACCCCTGGAAAAAACAATATCCTTTAAAACTTGGGGCCATGAGGGAAATCCAACTGCTGTTCCCCAAATTCCTAAAATACAGACTCATTAGGCCCTGCCAATCCCCTTGTAACACCCCGATCCTCCCCACTCCCACCCTGCACCATTCAGGAGCCTAATAGGGAATATCAGTTGTTCAAGGCTTATGAGCAGTGAACGAGCCAGTCATCCCTATTTACCCACTGCTGCCAAACCTATGCACTTTCCTCAACCAAGTGCCAGGAAGCACTCAGTATTTGTTTAGGACCACAAAGATGCATTTCTCTGTATTTCCCTACATCTAGACTCTCAATACTTTATTGCCTTTGAATGGAGGGACCCTGACACCCTGGAGGCTACTCAATATCCCTGGACAGTGCTCCCACAGGGTTTACAGGACAGCCCCCATCTTTTTGGAAATGGAAAGGAACTGGTCTTCATAAGGGTACTCTGCAGCAGAATACCGATGGGTTATTGAGAAGCAGTGATGTTACAGGGAAAAACAAAATCTGACTTCTGTTGAGTCTGTTTCCTTCACTTTGACCTTTGCTTCCCATTGCTTTTGTTCACTGAAAGGATACTGTCTATACTTAATGGTTTGCTTCAGGGAACACTGTCTCTGCCTGTTAAACCAAAGTGCCTTTGTTTAGAGAAACATCCTAACCCTGGCCACCTTTGAAAAGCTGCAAGAAAGAAAACATTACCACATCCTCTCTCAGAGCTTGGCTATTCAGGAGATACTTGGGAAGCCTTATCACCTTTTTCTTTACTTTTCCTTTAATTCCTCAGCTCCACCCCATCTCTATTCTATAAAAGAAACTGGAATCCAGGCCTTGATAAGATATATTTTTTTAAGAGACTGGTCTGCCATCTCCTTGGTCTGCCAGCTTTCTGAATAAAGCCATTCTTCTTTGCCCCAAAACCTCATCTCCCAACTTATGGTCTGTCACACTGCAGACAGAAAGAGCCTGGACTCAGAAACAATTTGGTGAGCCAGTCAGGAGCCCCGGTATTCCAGCCTAGCCAGCCCCAGTCAGGGAATACTGGGGCAAGGTCCTAGCAGTTGCTAAGACCATTTTCCTGAAGATCTTCCCTTCAAAATTCCCTGAAATGGCACTGACTGCCCCAGCACTTGGCAGTTAAGCAAGGAAACAACAAACTTCTGCGAGGTGATGGACTCAGTTTTGTAGGGTAAGTCACGCCATTGTGCACACCGGAATCATATTTCTCCCTCATTTTGGGCTTTACCTCTACAGGACAAGGCAATTTGTTTAATTGGGGCACCTGATTGGAGAAGGGAATTGTAATGGCCTCTCCCTGGTTTGGGAAGCAGTTCACCGGCTTTGTAGGTTAAGTCTATTTGATTTGAAAGCTGGTTCATTGGTTTTGGTTTTGGTTTGCTTTTGTGTGCGTTGATGCTGGAATTTGCTTGGGCTTTCTGTGTTGGAATTTGTGTCTTTTGTGCTTTGGCATCAGACTTATAGAAATGAGAAATATTCCATTTATCCTGAAGAAGACCCCTTTGGGACATATATTAGATAAATGGGCAAAACCTAGCCATGAGCCTATGACTAAGACATGATATACCATTGTAACAGGTAGGGTGTGGACCTAATATATGTTAGGATCAAAAGAGAGCCCCAGCATGGCTCTCGTAGTTAGAAGTGTTCTGCAGAAAAGCAGAGAAAAGAGATTTGATTCCATATGTAGAGGTATTTATGCTATGACATCAGGAGGAAAAGCAGTTGGGGAATTCCCACCTTATGTGCAGCAGTTTGAAAGGAAACCCAGGAAACCTGTTCTACAAGGAAAGAGGGAAAAAGTGAGAGTGGGGACATGTTGCTTCAAAACTTAACCCCTCCAGTCTATCCAGCTCCCCAGTAGTCGAGCAGGCGACACTTGTACTTGTTCCAACTGCCCTTCCCACCCCCCCATGCCATCAACATATTCATCACCTCCTATTTCCCCTACCCGTGGAGATTAAGTAGTAGGTTCCATGCTGTCCCCTGGCACACAGGGACCTTGTCTGGTATCACCATGTAAGACTTGACAGGGTACCCAATTTGGACCAGGAGCCACTTCCACAGCAGGGCAGTCTCCCTTGCACTAATATCCTGTAATAGGCCAGAGGACTCCCTTGGACTTGAAGCATCCTATTTCAATTTCCCCACGAGTCCTGGGTAACTTTGACAGTAGGTAAGAAGTTGATGAAGTTTCTAATAGATACCACTTACCAAACCTTCCTTATTTATCTTAGGAGGCTTGTAATTATCAAAAAAAAAAAGGAAAACAAAATCATCCAAGGAAAACATGCCTGTAGTTTTGAGATGCAAAAGTCCTATCTGGTCTTCTCAGGAACTCTCATCTCTGCTATCTTTTTAAAATGCAGATTTTGAAAAGAGAGTAAAGTAATTTTGAAATTGATTTGTTAAGGCTAAACAGATACCATTAAGTGCCTTTCTGTAAATATATAGCCATATGTATGTGAGCTTAATTTGTTCTATTTGCCAGAAATCCAACTTTTATTGAACCTCTTTTGTAAACTGATGCACATAGGTTCAATAGAGGTTAAATGAAATCTTGCAGTGATTTAAGAGCCCAGGAAAATAAAATCTGTCTGTGCTTCTACTTTTCCCCTTCTGTTTGCCTCCGCAGACAACCATCTTGCCTTCCTGTATTTCTTTATCTTTAGGATGACTTTTGTTGCTGTCTTAAGTACAGTTACGTGTCTCCATCCATAGTTCTTCAGGCGCTCTGTCTACCAGATCTAATCCCTCCAATCCATTTGTCACCTCCACTGTATAATCATACAGGATTTGATTTAGGTCATACTTGATTGACCTATGGTTTTCCCTGCTTTCTTCAGTTTAAGCCCAAATTTTGTGATAAGGAGTTCATGATCTGGACCACAGTCAGCTCCCTGTCTTGTTTTTGCTGACTGTATAGAGCTTCTCTGTCTTTGACTGCAAAGAATATAATCAAAGAGGAGTAAGAAGAGAGTAAAAAAGCTGGCTTAAAATTCAACATTAAAAAAACTAAGATCATGGCATCCGGTCCCATCACTTCATGGCAAATAGATGGACAGACAATGGAAACAGTGACAGACTTTATTTTCTTGGGCTCCAAAATCCCTGCAGATGGTGACTGCTCATGAAATTAAAAAACACTTGCTCCTTGGAGGAAAAGTTATGACAAACCTAGAGAGCATATTAAAAAGCAAAGACATCACTTGCCAACAAAGGTCCATATAGTCAAAGCTATGGTTTTTCCAGAAATTGTGCACGGATGTGAGAGTTGGACCTTAAAGAAGGCTGAGGCCTGAAGAATTGCTGCTCTTGTATTGTGGTGCTGGAGAGAAGACTCTTGAGAGTCCCTTGGACAGAAAGGATATCAAACCAGTCAATCCTAAAGGAAATCAATCCTGAATATTCACTAGAAGGACTGATGCTGAAGTTTAAGCTCCAATACTTTGGCCACCAGATGCAAAGAGCTGACTCACTGGAAAAGACACTGATGCTGGGAAAGATTGAAGGCCAAAAAAGAAGGGTGCAGCAGAGGATGAGATGGTTAGATCACACCACCAACTCAATGGACATGAATCTGAGCAAACTCCAGACAGAGTGAAGGACAGGGAAGCCTGGTGTGCTGCAGTCCATGAGGCGGCAAAGAGTTGGACATGACTGAATGACTGAACAATAGCAAAAAATATAATCAATCTGATTTTGGCATTGACATTTCATGATGTTCATGCATAGACATCTCTTGTGTTGTTGGTAGAGGGTGTTTGCTATGACCAGTGTAGTCTCTTGGCAAAACTCTGTTGCTTTTGCCCTGCTTCATTTTGTATTCTAAGGCCAAACTTGCCTGTTACTCCAGGTATCTCTTGTCTTCCTATGTTTTTCCTTCTCTGTGATTAAAAGGTCATCTTTTTTTTGGTGTTAGTTCTAGAAAGTCAGGTAGGTCTTCATAAAAGCATTCAATTTCAGCTTCTTCAGCATCAGTGGTTAGGGAATAGACTTGGATTGCTGTGATGTTCAATGCTTTGTCCTAGAAACAAAGTGCGATCATTCTGTCGTTTTTGAAAGTGCACCCAAGTACTGCTCTTTTGGACTCTTGTTGACTATGAGGGGTACTCTGTGTCTTCTAAGGGATTCTTGTCCACAGTAGCAGATATAATAGTAACCTGAGTTAAACTCTCCCATTCCTATTTTAGTTCAGTGGTTCCTAAGATGTTGACGTTCACTCTGGCCATTTCCTGCTTGACCTCGTCCAATTTACCTTGCCCTTCACAGACTTAACATTCCAGCTTCCTATGCAATATTGTTCTTTACAGCATCAGACTTTACTTTCACCACCAGATACTTCCACAACTGGGCACCATTTCTGCTTTGGCACAGCTGCTTCATTCATTCTGGAGTTATTTGTAATTGCATTCTGCTCTTCCCCAGGAGTGTCTTGGACATCTTCTGACGTGGGGGGCTCATCTTCTGCAGTCATATCTTTTTGCCTTCTCATACCACTCATGAGAGTCTCACAGCAAGAATTCTGGAGTGATTTTCCATTCTGTCCTCCAGTGCACCACGGTTTGTCACAGCTCTCCACCATGACACGTCTGTCTTGGCTGGTCTTTCACAGCATGGCTCAGAGCTTCATTGAGTTACACAGGCCCATCACCACAGAAGGCCGCAATCCAGGATGTGGCAGAATACAGTATGATAAATTATAGTCACCATGTTATACATTAGCTCCTCAGGCCTTATTCCTTCATTTTATTTCTCATTTCATAACAGAATATTTGTATCTCCTTCTAGACCTGTTTCAAATTCCCCCAGGATCACCTACAGACAATTTCTACTGGGTCCTATGATTTCCGTTTTTTGTTTTTTAGTCCATCTAGCCAAGACTATGGTTTTTCCAGTGGTCATGTATGGATGTGAGAGTTGGACTGTGAAGAAGGCTGAGCGCCGAAGAATTGATGCTTTTGAACTGTGGTGTTGAAGACTCTCGAGAGTCCCTTGGACTGCAAGGAGATCCAACCAGTCCATTCTAATGGAGATCAGTCCTGGGTGTTCATTGGAAGGACTGATGCTAAAGCTGAAGCTCCAATACTTTGGCCACCTCATGTGAAGAGTTGACTCATTGGAAAAGACCCTGATGCTGGGAGGGATTGGGGGCAGGAGGAGAAGGGGACGGCAGAGGATGAGATGGCTGGGTGGCATCACCGACTCACATCGATGGATGTGAGTCTGAGTGAACTCCGGGAGTTGATGATGGACGGGGAGACCTATCGTGCTGCAATTCAGGGGGTCGCAAAGAGTCGGACACGACTGAGCGACTGAACTGAACTGAGATTCCACACATATGTATCTTTTTGCTATTAGGTTTATATTATTTAGCATAATGATCTCCTGGTTCATTCATGTTCTTGCCAATGTCAGGATTTGCTTTTTTAGGCAATAATATCCCATTGTGTATGTTATGTATGTATATTTGTGTGTGTGTGTGTATCACATATTGTTTTGTATTCTTTATGGCTTCACCACAACAAACAGGAAGTTTCTCTCGAAGTCATTACTGTGAATAAATTTTCAAAGAACATAGAAAAATACTATAACTCTTTAGGGTTAAAAACTTTGTTTCCTTTTGCTATATGACCAGAAGTGAAATTGCTGGATCACATGGTATTCTAATTTTATTATCTGAAGAATTGCCATTCTATTTTAAATATTTGTTGTACCAATTTACATTCCAAACATCAATACTTAGGGTTTGTTAAGTGATATCGGGCTTGCCATGAACTATCAAAGGGTGTATGCTCAGATCCTAAAGAATGCCTGTGAGGTCTGTGTGGGGGTCACAAGAGAGGTCTCTGTACAATGATCTGAGAGGACTCTGGGTAAGATTACTCCATGTGGGTTTGTGAGAGGGTCCTGTGTGATGTCAGTGTGGGTCTGTCTGAGGGCTCTGTATGGGGTCAGTGTGGGTCTGTGAAAGGTTCCTAGTGAGGTAAATGTGCATCAGTCAGGTCTCTGTGTAGGGTCCATGGGGGTGTTCTAGAGATCCCTGAGCAGAATCAATGTGAATCTGTGTTTGACCCCTGTGTGGGGTTAGTGTGGATTGTGGAAGATTCCTGTGTGAGATTAGTGGAGCCTCTGTGTAGGGTCAGTGTGGGTCTGTCAGAGGTCTCTCTATGGGGTCAGTGTGGGTGTTTAGAATCTGTAAGCAGGATCAGTATGAATCTGTGGTTGACTCCATATGGGATCAGTGTGGATTTGTGGCAGATTCCGTGTGAGGGTAGTGGAGTCACTGTGTGGGGTCACTGTGAGTCTCTGGCAGATCCCTGTGTGGAATTAGTGTGGGTCAGTGGGAGGTCCCTGTCTGGGGTGAGCGTGGGGCTCTGGGGGGGACCTGTGCAAGGTCAGTGTGGCTGTGTGGGAGGTTTCTGTTTGGGGACACTGTGGGTCTGTCGGGGGTCCCTCTCTGGGGTCAGTGTGGATCTGTCTAGGTCTCTGTGTGGGGTTTCGGGGGGCCCTGTGCTGGATCAGTGTGGGGATGTGGGAGGTCCCTCTCTGGGGTCAGTGTGGGTCTGTCTAGGTCTCTGTGTGGGGTTTCGGGGGGCCCTGTGCTGGATCAGTGTGGGGATGTGGGAGGTCGCTCTCTGGGGTCAGTGTGGGTCTGACCCACTCTCTGAGGGGGACCCTCCGTTGCTGTCCTTTCTGCACCTCACGGCAGGAGAAGGGCAAGGGCCTCTCCACGTCTGGCTCCTTGCTGTTCTGTCAGTGTCCCTCTGCGTCATTGCTGCAGACCGGCACCTTAGTTCCAGCTCCCCCGACTCAGCACTCACCTCTTGGCGCCTCTGAGAGGACCTGGCATGAGGCGGGCTCAGGATCCGCGCTCTGCGCTCCCCTCTGTGAACTCCGGGGGGCACTCGATGACCTAGGACACAACCCCTTCCCTCAGACCCTGGCTGAGCCTCCATGCCCGCCATGGAGGATGCGGTGCAGAGGCAGGACACCCCAGGGAGAAAACACAGCACAAGCAGGCCCGTGTCCTCTGCCCCCACAGCCCCGGGCCTGGTCCCACACGTGGGGGTCCTGACAGGCATGGAGGCGGGGCCATTCCTGCTGGCTCCTGGATCGGGGACCCCCTCCAGGAGCAGGTCTCTCCACCATGGGAGTGACTGTGACATAGAGCCCCAAATTGTTCTAGGGGATTGCTCGTCTCCCCACTTTCCTGTGTGGGTGGGCCCTGGGGAGGAAAGCTGACGGTTCCCTCATTCTCGACAGGTGACTTCCTGCTCGGTGACGCATCCTGTCTGCCGGTCTCTTCCCTCTCCGGGCTCTGGGATGAGTGAGGCTGAGAGCAGGTGAGACTTGCTATGACCCCTGCACAGTCCCTGGGCCTGTTGAGCTCTCTACCTGTCCCTTGGGAGCCTCCTTGGGCCACACGTGTAAATAGAAATCACATACCACGAGTCTGTCCTGGGCTCCCCGTCCTGTGAAATCCGATTATTTACATTGTGGAGAAGTGCAGCTTCCCTTCTCGGAGGCTCCGTTGCCTCTGGCAGCCTGGCCCTCTGTGGAGGAGCTCCAGGTGTTCTCCTGTCTGATCTTTTGGAGCTGGAGCAGAGGGGAGACTCTGGGGTGGGGCCACCAGGAGCCACCGGGCCCCTAACTTCTTTCCTCTGTGCCTGTAGATGGTGGTGGGATGCCATGGGCTCCTTGATCTCTGTGCCCTCAGTGGGCACCTTTGCCCCCTGCCTCCTTCCCCACATCCCACCCTAGGGGCACAGCGTCCCACCCTCAGACCATGAGGTGACTGCACACATAGCCATGCCCCTTGCTCATTCACCCAGGGTAGGTGGGTGCTCTGAGCAGGGCTGTCCTCTCCTCTGGGGCAGGGGTGGACTGGCCCTGGGGTGACTCCATGTTGCCCACCACACATCCTCAGAGCTGAGAGTGTGTGGTCCTCATCCTCAACTCTGCTCCAGAGCATGAGAAAGACAGAGGTAGGGTGACAGGCCTGGTGCATCTCATTCCAGCTCCTTCTGGGAGAGGAAGGGCTTTCAGGGCAACTTTATCTATCCCACCATGACATGAGGACAAGTTTCTCCCACCTCTCTCTCAGGACCAGCACTGCCCCCAAACGCCCCTTCTTATTCTGACACGTGAGTTTGTCTCTGACACTTTCTGAGCCTGAGGGAAATTTCAGCCTCTCCACAGCCCCTCCCCCTACAGCCCCACAATTTCCAGGTAGAGAGGAGGAGAAGGCAGAGCCAGATCCTGAAAAGGGGGAGGTCTTTAGGTTTAGTTCACCTTAATGTGTTCTGAATGCTATTAGATGTTTCTGTAATGCTGAGATCATGGAAACTAAAGGTGCAGTGAAGGAACTGGGGTGAAGGCGAGTATTCACATTGGGGTGTACCTCCCTCCATGCCCCCATCCCACCTGAAAGCCAAAGCGGGCACCTTTGGAAAGAGTGGAACATTATCCATTGCCTTTCTCCCAGCAGGGTGCAGACAGAGGCCACCAGATCTCATAAGAAAAACATTTATTTCAGGAAGCAAAAATATTTGTAGCAACAAGAAGCTATCAGCACGCAGAGGATGTGCTAATATGAGAAAAAAAAAAGTCTCTGCAAGATAAGCATTTTTTCCTTGGAATAGAGTTTTCCTATCAGGAATGCTGTGAAAAGCATGTTCTGATTGACCAAAAGGGGCATGTTTCTGAAGGAGATAGTGCCTTGGACAGTGGAGGGAATGGCCTGTGATACTTGCACTCTTGAGCCATGATGCCAGGTTCTGCCTGGAAGGGGACCTGGCTCCCTGGGTGAGAGGGCCCACTTGTTGTCCCTGGGACTGGTCCACCTGCTCTCTTTTGGAGAGCTATAGCCCATGGGGTAAGTTGGTAATCACGGGCTGTATCGCTTCTGACTCTTGTTTGCTCTTGGTTGGAGGAAAAATCTTTGGTGGCAGTAATGTGGACCTAATGAGTCCCAGAATTCTGCTTTTACCAATTTAACTCCAAGGCATGAGGTCTATGGTAAAGCACCATCTTCTCGTTTAGGATCTTGTCCTACAGCTGTCATGAGAGTCTGGCCTCAACAGCCCTGCTGTCCATGGTTGACTTGGTTTTGACTAACATTTGGCTCTAGGCTGTGGCTGTTTCAGGTTTGCCTTTTGGCAGGGGCCCTTCTGATTCTTTGCATTTACTGGGGGAAATCCCCTGAAGAAGGAGATTAATCCTTTTTTTGAAGCAGCTTTCTGAAAGAACCTATCCATTCTGCAGGATTAACTGTTGAAACTTGCTTCTTAGGGACTCGGCTCATTCCTTTTCCTGGACAGAGTGACTAATCCCTCGGACCTGGTGGCCATTCGTTCTGCCAGTCCTTTTTGATGCTGTCCTAGTTTGGGACTCCTATATGCCTCTCTCCCTTCAGTGGGGACACACTTCTTCCTCTGGCTCTTATATTTGGGCTCCCACCTCAGGGCCACCTGCTGCCCCTGGCTGCTGCCTCCACTTGATGTAACACATAGAGCATCTGGGAACTGGACATGGATGTGTCTCCTCTGGACAAGGTTTGGGAACAAGACAGAGATTCCTGAGAAGCCAAGATGTTTGCAGCAAGAAACATATCTGAGTGACAGTCTTGGAGAAGTGGCACAGTTCTGAAGGAGCAGACTGGTGGCCCATCCTCTATTCTGATTCTGCTGGTATGTGAACCCTTGGCACTCAAGCTTTTGAAACTGTGCCTCAACATTTAGATCTTCCAGATTTGAGACTTTGTATTCAATGAATGTCTTCAATCGGACCTTGGAGATCGTGGACTCTTCAAATTCATGTTAATGAGTAGGGAATTGACCCACACACTAGGTTCCAAAGTAACTTCTCCAGCAGGGTCTCCTTGCACAGGTTCTTATTCTTGTTACCTGGAAGATGTATCTTACTGCAGTCACGATAGAGTAAGATTCTGGGGAGGCTCGTCCCCCAGCTTCCTTCTGGGACTCACTGCTGGCCATTGCTGAGCTAGAGCTGGGCTCCAGGCTGCCTTTGCCAGCTGCCATGACAGATGCACTGTGCCAATTTCTGGCCACTAAACTGTATGTGGCGGCGTGAGAAGGCGGCTAGCTTTCTGTCCAGTCAGAGGGACCTCTGAGGGCTTATGGGTGTCACCAGCTGTGGGTCCTCCCAGAGCCCCCCGGGCTTCCTCACTCACCTATGAAGGAGTGGGGAGGGGCCTCTCCAGGGAGGGATTTGCCCCTCTTGTTACTGCTATCTTGCATGGGGCTGAGGAGGTTTTCCCTTGGTTAATAGAGCTATTGAGCTGTCCTCAGATTGACAGGTGGCCTTCAAGGTAGACCCTTGAGCCTTTTTCAACTTCAAGCTAAGCATGAACTTGAGGACCTGGAAGAGTAGGTCCCACCTGTGCCTCACCCTCAACTTTACTATATGTGTTTCCAGCTCCTGTTGAATGTCAGGACTGAGAACAACAGACTCAAGGGAGTTGTTCATGGAGGCTTCCCCATGCTGAGAGGAGTGTGGATTTTCTGTCTCCATGGGAGCATGTGTCTCTCCAAGAATGTCTAAAACAAGGTTGTCAACAAATCTCGAACTATAGACATTCACAGGGATCTCACTCTCGTGGATCTGCTGTGCCTTCCTCCCTGTAAGGACTCGTAAGACTGCTGGATGCTTTCTGCTGAGGCTCAGCTTTCTTTCTGACTCAGGTTGCGCTCTTGGATCATTCACTGGAGGGTTGGCTGAGATCAGGTACAGATCTTATAGGATCCTCCCCACACTCTGCCCTACATCATATTGGTGCTGGGCACTTGGACCTCATCTTCTCTGTGTCCTGGCTGATTTTGCCTCGACCTGCAGAGGTCTTTGAGGGCCCCTCCCAGCCCTGTGCCTGACAAGGCCTTGGGAATTTATCCTAAGGCTGCATCAGTTTCTGAGACGCTCGAATGGGCAGGCCAATCTGTTGCTGCATGAACCTTTTGGAAAACTGGTGCTCCAGTTCCTCCCAAACCTCAGGGCTGGCCAAATCCTCAGGAAGGATGGAGACAGAGCTGTGGGCCCAGAAAGACCTGTTCTCCTGGGGAAGGTTAGGAGTGACCTGGCTAAAGACTTGCTGAGATTTCTTAACAAAAGAGGGTAAAGCTCTTCCTCTTTCTAGTTGCTTTTTCCAAAAGTGACATTCCAAGTTTTCAGTTGCATTTGAGATGAAAGGTTATGCCTTATTTGAGACTGTAGGGCAAGATGTTTCACAGGACCCAATCTGGTGCTGAGAAGATGGTCAGACTCGGAGAGAGGGTGATTGACGGAGAGTGGTCTCTAACTGTGCCTAAGCTTGTGCTTGGCACTGGGGCATGTCTGGAGTCAAGGGTTTGGGTCGGGCCTGGATCTCCATGTGAGCCTGAGGTGGAGGTTGAAACTGCTGCCTGGTTGGAGTCAAGGTTAGTGGTTGAGCCTGGTTCTCCATGTGAACTTGAGGTGGTGACTGAGAGGCATGGTTGGAGCCAGGATTGGGGGCAGGCCTGCATCTCCATGTGACGCAGAGGTGACGGTTGCACCTGGGACATAGATGGTGTGGAGGAGCTGGAAGGCTTTAAGCAAATACTGAAAATGTATTTGCTCCACTCGTGACGAAGGTTGGAACCTGGGACGAGCATAACAAAGGGTTATGAGTGTTCACTGAGTGCCCAAGGCTGGGAACGGATGACGAAGGGTCAATACGCCAGGCCTTGAGGCGTTCGAAGGCTTCCTTCTGACCACCTGTTTCTGACAGCAAGGACTATTGTTTCGTGATAAGACTCCCTTTAGAGTCTCGCCAAAGCTATGTTATGGCTTGGGCGGTGGGAACTGTATTTTATGCTTGAATGCTTTAATGTTTATCGGAATGGCTACATGCAAGACAGCCTTATGCTCTATTCTCTGAAAATTATAAAACTACACAATTGGATAATAAACTTTGTCAGTCTACTAGAGGCTGTCCCTGAGTGTCCTTTTCAGAGTGCGGTTCTCCAAGCCTTACAGGTGGAGTCTTGTTTTGAGATTCATCCTGGGCCACAGGTTGAGTCAAATGCTGGGCCAATGTCAGTTGTGAAGTTACTTTTGATGAAATTTGGAATGGTTTGGCCTTAGAACACTCATTGTTAACACAGGGCATAACTCAAGAGGGGACCCAGGTACTATGAGAGTAGCCACCAGACTCTCACTGTGCACAAAGGGGTAACCCCCGAAGAGATAACTGCATGTCTTCTGTAGATGGTTCCCCAAAGTGTCAGGATATCAGGGCTTCTTGGGAACAAGCAGCTGCTCCAGTTTGCCTTTCATGCTCAGAGGTTTTGGTGACCCAAGGTGTCCTGCTTGTCACCGAGTGACTTGATCCTCTTCCCCAATGAAGTTAGGTGATAGCCTGCCTCCTCCTCATTTTTCTCCTTCCAAATCTTCCCTTCTACCCTCTTGGTGGTTAGTATCTCCAGCATCTTCTGGACATCCATGTTGACAAAAGAGAGGCCACCAGCCTCTACCTGCCTATTTGTGGGGTCTCCCCAAAATGAGGTCTCTGGTGAGTGGCTGGGAAGGTGGTCTTGCTTGGATTCTAAATGCATCAAGGTGGAGAAGCTCCAGGCTTTGGCTGCCTCCTGTCACCATGCCAGGGCTGATACAAGACTGCTTGAACGGACAATGAGATAGCTGGTCTTTAAGGGGAGTGTGGAGATGAGCTGTGTGGGATGGTGCCCAGTGCAAGTGCCATGGAGTCACCCTGAGTGAGACTCAGCATGGAGCCTGATGGTGGTGGGGCAGAGGGGGGTGTTGGAGGTGGAGGGTAGGCTCTCGCATGAGAGGGGCTTGGCAAGGAAGGGGACAGGGCAAGTAGCCAGGATGAAAGGCTCTCCAGTGGAAATAAAGGTTCTGGTGTTGAAGAAACACTCAGGGATGAATGTGAGGGAATGGAAACTGAGGTCACTGAGCCTGGACAAATGGTAGAAGCCCAAGGTAGGGGACACTTGGTCAGAGGAGCTGGGGAGACGGGGGGAGCTGCCTCTTCCCCGCATGGTTGGTGGGCTCCAGCAGGAGCTGGCTGGCAAGCCTCACCAGGTGAATCTTTACACGAGAGCTGATCAAAGCCTCCCTTCTCAGGGAACCTCCCTAGGTGTCTGCAGGAGACATGAGGAACAAACTGCAGCCAGGAGCCCTGGGGCCAGGAGGACGGGGCAGTGCGGGCCGGGGTGGGCCCCAGTCTGGCGCGGCCCCAGTGCTGACTTCACAATGCTCCTGCTGCCCCTCAGCCCAGGACGTTGGCCATACCCCGCCTCCAGGTCTCCCCCTCAGCCCAGCCCCAGGCTCCCAGTATCCCTGGGGCCGCACCTTAGGCTTTAGGAGGAAGAGCCACCTAGAAAAGAAAGGGAAGATTTCCAGAAGTGAAGTCAGGTCCCAGACCTCTTCCAATGCTTCCTGGCAATCTCTTCAAGCTGAAAATTGGCATACTGGGTCATGGTGGTGAACATAGGAGCCTAGGGGTCTAAAAGGGAGTTGAGCACACTGTCACTTTAAGGGCACACCATTGGGAGATTGGAGACCGAGCACCTGTGTCCAAGGCCGCACAATCCCTGGCAGTGATGGTGAAGCTCGGGAAAGGTTGATCATTTACAAAATGTTTCCATATTCATCACCCCTTGATGCCCTCACAGCTTGCCTGTGGGGAGAATGGGCAGGCACCACTCTGCAGTCGAATCTGAGCAAAGCAAAATCATGTGTTCTATGAGTCCTCCAGGGCTCACCTCCCAGTGTGGGTGCTATTTGTCCAATGCACCCCACATGCCCTTTGGTACAGAGCCTTTTCCAGGCCCCTCACAGCTTCATTCAGGTATCTGGGTAGTATTCTCCTTCCCAGAAGCCTCCCTGGGAGTTCTGTTTCTCAAGGGAGAAGTCCTGCCACTGGCCCCTCTCAGAGTCTGTGGAGCTGGGTCCTCATGGCCAGAAAAGTGGGGACTAACTCTGGGGGCACTCATGGCTGGATGTCAGAACTCACCTTTCAAAGCTCCGTTTCTCTTGATGCTTCTGCTTCATCCCCTCTGCTCCATTCAATGCTGAGAGAAAAAATGAGGACCTAGGATCCAAATCTCAGTCTCCTCTCTCTAGACAAGCATCAGACACCAGCATCCATACATGATATGACTTTCTACATTTCACTGACAGCTCTGTGATTCTTCTTTCCTTTCACTCATTTTTTGTTGGGAGCCAGCGTGAGGAACTCCGCCCATGGCAAATGTCATGAGGAAGGAAGCTTGGCTACGTAAAGGCGTGATCAAGCCTCAGGAAACCCCTTGTTCCCAAGCATCTACCCCCAAAATCAGAGTACTTTACGGGGAGCTCTCCCCCTTAACCATTTCTCTCAGAGAAGGAGTTAACTTGCAGCTCCAGTTAATGAAAATTCCTGGGTGTGACAAGAGTGTTCCAACTTACAAACTCTGAAGGTTCTCTGGCCTGCCTGATCAGGCTCGTCCGGCCGCATGTGACTGTTTACAGCCTCCCAACTGTGAGAGGCACGGGATGTTTTAAAACTTTCTAAATACAGACTCTTTTGAGAAGTTAGAAGATCATTAGTATAGTATTAGTGGGTTGATTAGGAATTGTATTGGTGAAAGGTTTTTTCTTCATTTGTCGTGCCAATAATTACTGCTAATTCCCTGCCCTGGGTGTGACAAGGATGTCTCAGGTCAAACCTCTCTGCTGGAAGACTAGCTTGTGTGACAACCTCTCAACCATAAACAGCACAGAGAGTTTGGAGTATTAGCGTAGGGCTTTTTTCATTGATGAGTCAATGATTGCCGCCAGGCCTCCATATCCTTAGGTACCTGGGAATATATTAATCAATGTATTTGAAATATAGAAAAGGAAATATAGTAGTTTTTTGGTGTTAGCAATACTAGACTTTTTGAGTTAATGAATCTTCTCTTTTGTTATAGATCACTGTACTTTGTTATAAATCACTATAAATCACTATGCTATGTAAAAATGTAACTTTATCACTATCTTAAGACAAAATAGATTTTAAGGGGAACATTGGCAAAGGATTTACATTTGTTGAGCCAATATTTGCTGATAAATCTCCATATTCCTGCCCTTATAATGAATATAACTAGCATATAGGAGAAATAAGTATTAACCTTTAAGATTAATCCTGTTAAACCTTAGGTTAAGTAAATTCCTTTCTTGATTGTAACTCACTACACCCTCACCCTATAGAAATGCAACTTTATTTGGAGGGTGGCGCCTGATTTAAGAAAAAATCACCCCTGGAAAAATAAGTTTTCTGGTTAACTGACCAGTATCAGAAAGGGCCATAAAATGTCAGCAGACCGCTTGGCCAGAAGATGATGAAACTCATAAGAGCTTTGTATAATTTTATATGAAGCACCTGACTGTGACAAGGGTCAGGTCTGCTGACCCCCGCGTGACTGTATTCATCCCTATGTATAACAAAAAGGTATATAAACAAACCTGAAAAATAAAGAAATCGGATCAGTTTCTGGAAGGACTGATTCCCCCGTGTCGTTTCTTTCTCGCTCCCCGTTTTCCTGGCTGAATTCCCATCTGGTACCATTAATTTTCCTACTACACTATCTGTTTCTAATCTCCCTCTATATCTGTAATTAAATAAGTTTTTTCCAGGACGCCGATTCCGTCCCCACCTTCGAATTACTCTGGATCCACCGGGGCTGGACCCCGGCAATTTTTAAATGGATGAAATGTTTTGTTTTCCTTCTTTGAAGGACATAAAGGATTTTCAATGTGAGATTCACTCTAGACTTCTTTCTTCACTGTTCCTCTGTTCAAGAAACACACACATTCTCAGACTATGGGTGAATCCGAGCTCCATCAGGCAGGTCTCTGCTTCCTGATACCAGCCTCCCCACTTCCCAGCTCCTGCTCTGAGGCTCTCGGGGCTTCAGTACTGCCAGCAGGCCAGTGCTGTCTGAGACACTGTTCATAGCTGCTGAGCTAGTGCTCAGGAGTCTGTCCTCTGGCTGAGATTCAACTCAGAATCCAGTCATTGGCCTCTGGTCACTGTGTTTGGGACTTTCTTGGAGCCACCTACCTACCTGGATACATGGGTTGAGATCTTTTAACAGAAATCCTAGTGTTCACTGTATCTCTGCCCAGCCTGGTTTGTCCCTAGAGGGATGACCATCTATTCTTTCCTGAGAATACATGTCCTGTTCTTTTCCATCTCAAGGGTCATATTAGTTGACTCAGAAAAGTGAAAATAATAATAGAAAAAAAACAGAAATATGTACTTGTAAATATGGACCAAGAGTTCCTTACCTTCCTGATGCTTCCATGTTTTCTAGAAGGAGGAAAGGATGGGTTATACTCAAGTTAGTGAAGGATCAGGAAAAAGAGCCCCAGTCCACACAGAAAGGTGAGGATTGTATCGATCGCCCAGGAAGTGGAACTGGAGTTCAGTCAAATATCAAAAGTGCTTTTCAGGGAAAAGAGAGGATTCTCCATTGTCTGCATCACACTGCTGCCCTCAGGCTACTGAGCACAGGATGTGCACTTGGGGACTAAAGTACTCGGCCCACCTCATAGAGCTGTGGTGTGGTCACAAAGTGCTCTTGGGCCTAAGAGGGAGTAGCAGAAGAGGAGGCTGGACTGTAGCCCCTCCCTAACCATCCAGCCGCTCAGCTTCATAAATCTCCCTTCCTCTGAGCCTTCCCATCCTACCTTCAGTTCGGTTCAGTTCAGTTCAGTCGATCAGTTGTGTCCGACTCTTTGTGACCCCATGAATCGCAGCATGCCAGGCCTCCCTGTCCATCACCAACTCCCGGAGTTCACTCAGACTCATGTCCATCGATGTGAGTCGGTGATGCCACCCAGCCATCTCATCTTCTGTCGTCTGCTTCTCCTCCTGCCCCCAATCCCTCCGAGCATCAGTCTTTTCCAGTGAGTCAACTCTTCGCATCAGGTGGCCAAAGTATTGGAGTTTCAGCTTTACCATCATTCCTTCCAATGAACACCCAGGACTGATCTCCTTTAGGATGGACTGGTTGGATCTCCTTGCAGTCCAAGGGACTCTCAAGAGTCTTCTCCAACACCACAGTTCAAAAGCATCAATTCTTTGGTGCTCAGCTATCTTTATATTCCACTCTCATATCCATACGTGGCCATTGGAAAAACCATAGCGTTGACTAGACGGACCTTTGTTGACAAAGTAATGTCTCTACTTTATGCTGTGTATGTTGGTCATAACTTTCCTTCCAAGGAGTAAGCGTCTTTTAATTTCACAGCTGCAATCACCATCTGCAGTGATTTTGGAGCCCAGAAAAATAAAGTAACCCACTGTTTCCACTGTTTCCCCATCTATTTCCCATGAAGTGATGGGACCAGATGCCATGATCTTTGTTTTCTGAATGTTGAGCTTTAAGCCAACTTTTTCTCTCTCCTCTTTCACTTTCATCAAGAGGCTCTTTAGTTCTTCACTTTCTGCCATAAGGGTGGTGTCATCTGCATATCTAAGGTTATTGATATTTCCCCCAGCAATCTTGGTTCCAGCTTGTGCTTCTTCCAGCTGAGCGTTTCTCATGATGTACTCTGCATAGAAGTTAAATAAGCAGGGTGACAATATACAGCCTTGACGTACTCCTTTTCCTATTTAGAACCAGTCTGTTGTTCCATGTCCAGTTCTAACTGTTGCTTCCTGACCTGCATGTAGGTTTCTCAAGAGGCAGGTCAGGTGGTCTGGTATTCCCATCTCTTTCAGAATTGTCCACAGTTTATTGTGATCCACACAATCAAAGGCTTTGGCATAGTCAATAAAGCAGAAATAGATGTTTTTCTGGAACTTTCTTGCTTTTTCCATGATCCAGCAGATGTTGGCAATTTGATCTCTGGTTCCTCTGCCTTTTCTAAAACCAGCTTGAACATCTGGAAGTTCAGGGTTCATGTATTCCTGAAGCCTGGCTTGGAGAATTTTAAGCATCACTTTACTAGTATGTGAATGAGTGCAATTATGCAGTAGTTTGAGCATTCTTTGGCATTACCTTTCTTAGGGACTGGAATGAAAACTGACCTTTTCCAGTCCTGTGGCCATTGCTGAGTTTTCCAAAATTGCTGGCATATTGAGTACAGCACTTTCACAGCATCATCTTTCTGATTTGAAATAGCTCAACTGGAATTCCATCACCTCCACTAGCTTTGTTTGTAGTGATGCTTTCTAAGGCCCACTTGACTTCACATACCAGGATGTCTGGCTCTAGGTGAGTGATCACACCATCGTGATTATCTGGGTCATGAAGATTTTTTGTACAGTTCTGTGTATTCTTGCCATGTCTGCTTAATATCTTCTGCTTCTGTTAGGTCCATATCATTTCTGTCCTTTATTGAGCCCATCTTTGCATGAAATATTCCCTTGGTATCTCTTGTTTTCTTGAAGAGATCTCTAGTCTTTCCCATTCTATTGTTTTCCTCTATTTCTTTGCATTGATCACTGAGGAAGGCTTTCTTTTCTCTCCTTACTATTCTTTGGAACTCTGCATTCAAATGGGTATATCGTTCCTTTTCTCCTTTGCTTTTCACTTCTCTTCTTTTCACAGCTATTTGTAAGGCCTCCTCAGACAGCCATTTTACTTTTTTGCATTTCTTTTAATTGGGGATGGTCTTGATTCCTGTCTCCTGCACAATGTCACAAATCTCCGTCCATAGTTCTTCAGGCACTCTATCTATCAGATCTAGTCCCTTCAATCTATTTCTCACTTCCACTGTATAGTCATAAGGGATTTGATTTATGTAATACATAAATGGTCTAGTGGTTTTCTCCACTTTCTTCAATTTCAGTCTGAATTTGGCAATAAGGAGTTCATGATCTGAGCCACAGTCAGCTCCTGGTCTTGTTTTTGTTGACTGTATAGAGCTTATCCATATTTGGCTGCAAAGAATATAATCAATCTGATTTCGGTGTTGACCATCTGGTGATGTCCATGTGTAGTTCTTCTCTTGTGTTGTTGGTAGAGGGTGTTTGCTATGACCAGTGCATTCTCTTGGCAGAATTCTAAGAAGCTTTGTTTGCCCTGCTTCATTCTGTAACCCAAGGCCAAATTTGCCTGTTACTCCAGGTGTTTCTTGACTTCCTACTTTTGCATTCCAGCCCCTTATAATGAAAAGGACATCTTTGGGGGGTGTTATTTCTAGAAGGTATTATAGGTCTTCATAGAACTGTTCAACTTCAGCTTCTTCAGCATTACTGGTTGGGGTATAGACCTGGATTACCGTGATATTGAATGGTTTGCCTTGGAAACAAACAGAGATCATTCTGTCATTTTTGAGATTGCATCCAAGTACTGCATTTCAGACTCTTTTGTTGACTATGATGGCTACTCCATTTCTTCTAAGGGATTCCTGCCCACAGTAGCAGATATAATTGTCATCTGAGTTAAATTCACCCATTCCAGTCCATCTTATTTCGCTGATTCCTAGAGTGTCGATGTTCACTCTTGTCATCTCCTGTTTGACCACTGCCAATTTGCCTTGATTTATGGACCTAACATTCCAGGTTCCTATGCAATATTGCTCTTTACAGCATCAAGCCTTGCTTCTATCACCAGTCACATCCACAACTCTGTGTTGTTTTTGCTTTGGCTCCATCCCTTCATTCTCCTGGAGTTATTTCTCCACTGATCTCCGGTAGCATATTGGGCACCTACTGACCTGGGGAGTTCATCTTTCAGTGTACTATCTTTTTCTTTTTCATACTGTTCATGGGGTTCTCAAGGCAAGAATACTGAAGTGATTTGCCATTCCCTTCTCCAGTGAACCACATTCTGTCAGATTTCTCCACCATGACCTGTCTGTCTTGGGTTGCCTCACATGACATAGCTTGGTTTCATTGAGTTAGACAAGGCTGTGGTCTATGTGATCAGACTGGCCTGTTGTCTGTGATTGTAGTTTTAGTCTGTCTGCCCTCTGATGCCCTCTCTCAGTGCCTATCATCTTTCTTGGGTTTCTCTTATTCAACTACATGCAATAAAAAATTAGATAAAAATTATATGAAATTTATAAGGCAATCAAATATAAAGCAAATAGAAATAGTTAAACCTTCAGAGTCAATTTTTCATAAGTTGCCAGCACCTTTGTTTCTGAAATCAATAAACTGAAGAAAAACTTTTGAAACATTCTATACACATACCCACACATCCTTTATTTTTTTATTTTTAAATTAATTTATTTATTTTAATTGGAAGCTAATTATTTTACAATATTTTAGGTTTTTGCCATACATTGACATGAATCAGCCATGAAAGTACATGTGTTCCCCATCCTGAACTCCCCTCCCACCTCCCTCCCCATCCCATCCCTTAGGGTCATCCCAGTGCACCAGCCCTGAGCACCCTGTCTCATCCTTTAAACAAATCAGCCCAGCAGTTTCAAATCTAAGGATCAAGGTGTTTTTTTTTTTTCCAAGTTCAAACATTTTCCTTCAGTATTTGTTATAAGTTGAACTGCTAGCAGCAAATTCTCTCAGTCTTTGTTTATCAGGAAATATTTTTATTTTACCTTCTTTTCTGAAGCATAGATTTTATAGACATGGAATCCCTGGGTGACAATTTTTTTCTTTCAGCTCTTTGAATATGGCATCTCACAGTCTTCTCTCTGCTGTTGCTGATGGAAGTCAGTGGTTAATCTCACTGTGTTCCCCTCATATATGGAGAACAGCTTTTCTCTTGTTACTTTCAAGACTTTTTCGTGATTCTTCTACACTTTGACCAAGATTTGTCTTAGAGTGGATCAGTTTGCTTTCATTTTTCTAGAGGTAAACACTGCCTCTGAAAATTGTTTTCCGTCACAATTTTATAAGTTTTCAGCCATTATGTCTACAAGTAATTTTACTCTCTCCCCTTTCTCTCCCTGCTTTCTGATAGTCTCTTTCCTTCCATACTTGATGGTGTGCTGAATGGATGCCACGGATCATTTTCCCTCAACATTTTTCTCTTTGTTTTTACATTGATTTCTATGAATCCATCTTCAAGTTTATGGATTATTTCTGCTAGCATCTCAAATGTGCTATTGAACCTGTCTAATCAATTTTTCATTTTAATTATTTTAGTTTTCAAATCCAGAATTTATATGATTCCTTTTTTAATTTGTAGCTCTTCATTGAGTTTCTCTGTTTGTTGACCTAGTATCATACTTTCATCTAATTCTTCAAACGTGGTTCCATTATTTCATTTTGTAGTTATCATTATTTTGATACTTTATCTTTTGACCTTCATACTGAATTTATAAGTGATATACTTATATGAGTTATCAGTGGTATGTTATACAAATGCCTTACTCACGACCATTGCAACATGAGAGTTTTCTGATTTTAACTGTATATTTACCTGTCCCAGCAGGTTGATAAGGAGTCCAAGCCTAAAGCCTCTTTAAGGAGGAGGCAAACTTTCTTTCTTTTTCACATTCTTTTGCCTTAGACAAGTAGGCATTGTAAGGAGCATTATCTCAGGTTCAAAGACATTCCTTTTTTTGAGCTTTGGATATATGTTATAGAAAAGGGTCTGGACAAAATGCTCACATCCTTGAGGTGCTTTTGTCTATTCTCAGAGGCTAGTTGAGAAGTATATATGGCCCGCCTTGAATTAGTGAGGTGGGTACACTCCTGCCCCCTTCTGATGTCTGTGTCAGAAGCTTTTTGTGTCACCTTCACTTTAAATAAAATATACACAAAGCTCGGAGTGACTGAGATTGTCTTTGGTCCCAGAGTTATACCTTATTCTTCAGACACCATGAATTCAGTGGCATCAGTCACTGTTGACAGCTAGGTTATCATCTTGGGGGCTTGTCCTCATCTTTAAGACTAGGTAAGAACACTCAGAGTTGAGACTCTTTTGCTCTTCTACTGTGGTCTCTACTTTACTAAACAGAAGCATATGGACTGAACTTTTCCCCGGTCAGCTTTTCCTGGTCCCTCCAATCATTTCATATCTCCTTGGGGAATTAGAGTTATTAACCTTGTGTGCCGGATTGTAGTCTTTCAGGGGTCTTGCAATCCATGCTGTTATTGTGTTTTTCTAGCCAGGCCCCCATTCCAAGTTTTTCAGGACACTGCAGACAGGAGCACTTTAGGGAGCTCGCTGGGGCTCTAGCTCCAGGGACATCTCTCAGACTGGAAATCACCATCCTGACCCCACAGACACAGAGGCAAGTTCTTGTCATGCCTGTACCTCTGGACTATATGGATTGAGGCATTGCTGGTGAGCATGAGATTCCTGAGGACACAGATTGGGACACCCCAGATTTGGGCAGATTGAAAATGAATTAGGCTTCTTCCCTTAGTAGCACTAGCGCTTAGCAGACCAGAGAAAGTCCTCCAGTGGCTCTTGTCTCAACTCCTTAGGTATTCCTTTTGTACAGCTTGCTGGACAGGAATAAAAAGGATGCTGTTGGCCCTCAGTGAACATGAAGGATTAGTTTTTCCTTGCAGGCGGGCCCTCCATCGCCTCCTTCGTTATTGAGTAGACTCATGTGGCCACTCTCAGGAGGATGTCTTGCATTTTCTGTTCATCCCTTTATGACCTTCCACTTACACTGTTGTGAGGAACGTGCACGGGCACACAGAAGTTGGGTGCTTCCCCTAGTGGTCTTGGCTTGGCAAGCATCTGGAAAACTACTCTGCTCCACCCCAGGTGGTGCGGGAATAAAAGGGAAATCAAACCAAGGTTTTAACGGTGAGGACCTGGACATCAGTCTGGGATGCCATCAGGTCTAACCCTGGTGCATCTCCACCACCCCTGGGTGGTAGAACGAGGGGGGATGGCAGTAGGATACCTTCATCGGTAAGGGACAGGTTAGCTCTTGCCATGGAAGGAAGCGTAGGTGGAAAATCAGTCTGCAACCCCATCTAGAGCAGGGGCAGACACCTCCGGTAGAAAAAAGCCATGGCACTGAGCGCTGCTTTTTGCTCTCTTACAGATGGGAGCTAACAGTCCAGAACCACCCCCCTTGAATAATATCTTGAAAAATTGGGATAATTTTGATCCTCAAGGCCTAAAAATCCCTTATATACAGGGTTTCTTTTCTTTAAAAGACCTCACCTGCCCAGAGAGAGAATCCCTGATGGGACATCTTATCTATCAGTCTACCCCTGTTATCAGAGCCAATTTGAACACTCTCTGGTTTAAATTTTTGCTATGAAGCTATGACTACAAGAAGGAGAGATGACATTTTGGACCCTGAATGGCCATGTGTATTCTTTAGACTCCAGAGAAAACTAGTTAAAATGAAATCTTTTTGAAATTGCAAAACTGGTTCTTTTTGCACATGTAATTACTAAAAGTTTGACTTGTTACAATACTTTTTTGGGGAGCTCTGATCCTGCCTGAGAAACAGAAACATGCCTGGGGAAAAACCTGAGTTAACACTTGTCACGTCCTTGAGCTACCTAGCCCACTCTATCTGGGACTCCAGCCATGAGCTGTAACTCAAGCCAAGGAAAAAAAGGGACAAAGAGACATTTTAAATTTCAAGCAGAAAACTGCAAGGTTTCTGTCTGTCTACATTTGTGTGTGTCTCGGTGTATGTCTCCGTCCTTGGAAAAAAGTGCTAAAGGATAAGTGGTTCAATGAGATCTAATTAATTGGCCTAAAGAGAAGTAAGTGCTTACAAATCAAACAATTCTAAATTCAAGAAAATTAAAGTAAATGAATTTCAGGCGTGTATGAACTTGGAAATAATCATTACTGAATTGATACATGATATCGATGTTTGTTTATTGATCTAATTAACAGAGACATTGTGAAGATACTTTTATAAATGACATAACTTTGGGTGATTTATCCTTATCAATCTACAGAATGATGATGTAACGTACAAGTCATGGCTGCTGAAGAAAAGTTAGATGTGCGTTTTTAATAAAAAATAGTAAGGAATGGAATTACATTCTATTAAGGAAAAGGAAAGTAAGTCTAAACATACAGGTGGCTGTCCTCTAAATGGACAAATGAAGTGATGAATACAGAAAGTGTAAAAAAACGTGTGTGGCAAGTAAAAGAAGAGTTTTGTGCATGGTACAAGTTTGTTAAGATATTAAACTGCCTTTGAAGTCTTATTGTTGCTATGACTAAGTGAATAACTATTGTTTCACAGTGAATATAAGCTGTTACCAAACTGGAATTTGGTTTTCTCTCACTGATTAAAAGAACAAACTTTTCTTGGAATGTGGCTTTTGATAACAGACTATAGCATGTATGAACAAAGCTCATTCTGCTTCTACAAAAGTTAACCCCTCTTTAGGGAATTTAAAATGGATTAAAAATGGCTATAAACCAAACAGGTGGGGCCATGAGAGGTCCAAGATGGCCACTTGGCTTTTCCCGGCTCCCTGACAGATCTCGTTTTTATTTGATAATGCCTTTCCTGATTTCAGGATTAATATCTCAGAATAGAAAAAAAACGGTTAAAAGGTGCTTTCCACAGTCTCCAGTGATCAGGGCACCCACTTTGCTGGACAGGTCATACAGACATTCACAAAAACTTCAGGAGCTTCTTGGAGACGATCGCTTTCACTGATGTCCTTGGTCACTGGGCAAGGACAGCAGAACAAAGGGATCGATTGCATGGGATTGAGTGGACTGCTAAACATGACCACAATTTTCATGACTTTTTGTCTGACATATTGTTGACTTTTAATCTGTGTTTGCAGATATAAAGACGCACTTCTCCTCGAGTTACTGATCGTTTAAAACAATCTAGTGATTTACTACCACATTTTTTATCTCTGCCTCATCCCTCCAGAAACTGGAGACACTTGGGTTCTGAACAGCCTTATCAGGTAAGTAAAAAGACTGTCTCCCAGCATATACAGAACTCTCAATGTATACTGGGGAGCTCTAAAAGAAAATCCATCCAACTGATGTCAGGCTTATGGCATCTATTATGTTTCACTGAATAGTAAGTTCCGGTTTTGTTAATTAAGGTCTGTATTTACTAAGACTCAGGTCTTAGATCGGAGAAGGCAATGGCACCCCACTCCAGTACTCTTGCTTGAAAAATCCCATGGACAGAGGGCCTGGTGGGCTGCAGTCCATGGGGTCACTAAGAGTCAGACACGACTGAGTGACTTCACTTTCACTTTTCACTTTCATGCATTGGAGAAGGCAATGGCAACCCACTCCAGTGTTCTTGCCTGGAGAATCCCAGGGACGGGGGAGCCTGGTGGGCTGCTGTCTGTGGGGTCGCACAGAGTCAGACATGACTAAAGCGACTTAGCAGCAGCAGTAGCAGCAGCACTTCTTAGATAGCTCCTTGTGGTTATTTTACATTGCTGCTGCTGCTGCTGCTGCTAAGTCGCTTCAATTGTGTCCAACTCTGCGTGACCCCATAGATGGCAGCCTACCAGGCTCACCCATCCCTGGGATTCTCCAGGCAAGAACACTGGAGTGGGTTGCCACTTCCTTCTCCAATGCATGAAAGTGAAAAGTGAAAGTGAAGTCGCTCAATCGTGTCCGACTCTTAGCGACCCCATGGACTGCAGCCTACCAGGCTCCTCCATCCATGGGATTTGCCAGGCAAGAGTGCTGGAGTGGGTTGCCATTGCCTTCTCCGTTTACATTGCTAAGAGGTTTAATTAAGCTGTTAAAAAGGACACTCTGAGTTTGTCTCTAAAGCTAATCTCAATAACCAGTCTTTGAATAAAGATCAGATGCTCAGGATCTACAACCGGGAGATCAGCAGCAGGCTAGAGTCATTTAACAAACTAAGTCAGATGACCTGGAGATGTCACTAGGCTATACCTAATAGAAGTTCTTGACTTAAGTTCTTACTTATGACTCTACTATTACTGCTAACTGTATTGTTTTCTATGTGCTGCACTCAATATGCCAGCAAATTTGGAAAACTCAGCAGTGGGCACAGGACAGGAAAAGGTCAGTTTTCATTCCAATCCCAAGTGTTGTTCCTTACATTATCAAGTGTGTGACTGAGCCACTGATATAATAATGGTATACAGTTCCGTATGAAATCCCTAGCTGTGAAAAGAAGAGAAGTGAAAAGCAAAGGAGAAAAGGAAAGACATAAGCATCTGAAGGCAGAGTTCCAAAGAATAGCAAGGAGAGATAAGAAAGCCTTCCTCAGCGATCCATGCAAAGAAATAGAGGAAAACAACAGAATGGGAAAGACCAGAGATCTCTTCAAGAAAATTAGAGATACCAAGGGAACATTTCATGCAAAGATGGGCTCAAGAAAGGACAGAAATGGTCTGGACCTAACAGAAGCAGAAGATATTAACAAGAGGTGGCAAGAATGCACAGAAGAACTGTACAAAAAAGATCTTCATGACCCAGATAATCACGATGGTGTGATCACTCACCTAGAGCCAGACATCCTGGAATGTGAAGTCAAGTGTGCCTTAGAATGCATCACTACAAAAAAAGCTAGTGGAGGTGATGGAATTCCAGTTGAGCTATTTCAAATCTTGAAAAATGATGCTGTCAAAGTGCTGCACTCAATATGCCAGCAAATTTGGAAAACTCAGCAGTGGCCACAGGACAGGAAAACGTCAGTTTTCATTCCAGTCGCAAAAAAAAACAATGCCAAAGAATGCTCAAACTACTGCACAGTTGCACTCATCTCACACACTAGTCAAGTAATGCTCAAAATAATCCAAGCCAGGCTTCAGCAATACGTGAACCATGAACTTCCAGATGTTCAGGCTGGTTTTAGAAAAGGCAGAGGAGCCAGAGATCAAATTGTCAACATCCGCTGGATCATCAAAAAAGCGAGAGAGTTCCAGAAAAATATCTATTTCTGCTTTATTGACTATGCCAAAGCCTTTGAGTGTGTGGATCACAATAAACTGTGGAAAATTCTGAAAGAGATGGGAATACCAGACCACCTGACCTGCCTCTTGAGAAACCTATAAGGGACCACTCTTCCCAGGTGTATGCTTTGTCTTCCATATGGGACGGGGCCATGGAAGGAAAGTGAACCCCAGCATGGAAAGTGAACCCCAGCATGGATACTCACCCGCACTCAATTCTCTCCCTGCACCTCAGTGTCCATAATACCAGCACAGTATTAAAGAAACAAGCAACAGTATTCAGGATATGTCACGGTGAACTAAGCCTAAAGACCTCTCCCTTCTCAGGATGCAGCTCAGTCCTCCACACCTCTCTCTCTGCCTTGAACTTGTCAGGCTGTAGGGGAAGAGTTTGCAGAAGCTGAAATTCACCCCAGGCTCAGAAAGTGTCAGAAATAGTATCACTCATCAGAATAAGGAGGGGAGTTTGGGGCAGTGCTGGCCGAGTCCAGGGTGAGGGAAACCTCATCCTCGTGTCATGGTGGGATTAGATAATGCTGTCCTGGAAGCCCCTCCTCTTCCAGATGGAGCTGTAATGAGATGTGCTAGGCCTGTCACCCTTCCTCTGCTTTTCTCGTGCTCTGGAGCAGGGGTGAGAATGAGGACCACACACTCTCAGCTCTGAGGGTTGCGGTGTGGAGCATGGAGGCCCCTGAGGACTGGTCCCCCCCTACCCTGGAGAAGAGGACAGCTCATAGTACCTGCCTCTGCCAGGGAATGGGCAGGGGGCATGTTTTTGTGTGCAGTCCCCTCACTGTGAGGGTGGGACACTGTGCCCCTAGTGTTGGATGCAGGGAAAGGAGGTGGGGGCAGAGGTGTCTATAGATGGTGCGGTGACCAAGGAGCCCCTCGTGTCCCAGCAGCACCTACAGGCCCAGAGGAAAGAAGTGAGGGGCCGTTGGCTCCTGGTGGCCCCACCCCAGGGTTTCCCCTCTACTCTAGCTTCCAGAACCCAGACAGAGGGAGGCCACCTGGACTCCCTGACAGAGGGCCAGGCTCTCAGAAGCAGCAGAGCCTCCAAGCAGGCAATCTTCACCTCTCCACAGTGCAGTTAATCAGCTTTCACAGGACTGGGAGCTCTACCTATGCATGTGGCCCAAGGAGGCTCCCAGGTGACAGGTGGCACTCAACAGGCCCAAGGGCTCCGCTACAGTCGTTAGCAAGTCTCACCTGTCATCAGCCTTGCTCAGCCCAGAGCCCAGACAGGGAGGAAGCCAGCAGACAGGATGTGTGACCCAGCAAGCGGGTGGAGAAGGGTGCTGTCAGCTTTCCTCCCCAGGACCCATCTACACAAGAAAGTGTTAGTCACTCAGTCATTTCCAGCTCTTTGAGCCCTGCAGGCTCCTCTGTCCATGTAATTTTCCAGACAAGAATACTGGAGTGGGTAGCCATTCCCTTCTCCAAGGGATCTTACTGACCCAGGTATCGAACCCAGGGCTCCTGAATTGCAGGCAGATTCTTCACCATCTGAGCCACCAGGGAAGCCCTGGAAAGCAGGGAGACAAGAGCAGTTCTCTAGAGCAATTCGGGGCTCTGTGTCACAGTCACTACAGCGGTGGAGAGACCGGCTCCAGGAGGGGCCTCTGGTTCCCGTGACAGCTGGAATGGCCCTGCCCCATGCCTGTTAGGACCCCACTTGTGGGACAAGGACCCCCACACACGGGACCAGGTCCAGGTCTGCAGGCTGGCATGTACAGGCCTGCTTGTGCTGAGGTCTCTACCTTGAGCCAGGTCTTGCCTCTGGGCCCCATCCCTCCAGGTGGGCACAGCAGTGGGGGCTCAGACAGGATCTAAGGGAGCAGCTGGGACTCAGGGCACAGAGTGGCCTCCAGACCTCAGGAGGGAAGGAGGCCCAAAGCAGAGACTCCGAGCCTGGGTGCTGCCTGGTCCTCTCAGAGGCATCGAGAGGTGAGTGCTGAGGGCGGGGGAGCTGACCCTGAAGACACCTGTGGGAATAAGTGACACAGAGGGACACCAACAGAACAGCAAGAAGCCAGAAAGAGAGAATCGCTGTGCCCTTCTCTTGCTGAAAGGGGCAGACCAGCCCGCAGTGGAGGTCCCCTCACTAAGAGTCTCCACACAGAGACCCACACTGTCCCCACATGGGGACCTCCCGCACACCCCCTCTGGGAAATCTCACTCCGAGACCGCTCAGAGCATCCCACAGAGACCTCGCTGTGAGACCCCCCACGCACACACCTCACAGGTGTTCTTTAGGATCGGAGTATCCACCCACTGACAGGTCCTTCATGGTGGGTCTGATGTCAGTTAACAAACTGGCAGCACAGGAGAAGGACCAGAGATGGTGCCCGGCCGCAGCCCCAGCTCCCAGAACTCCAAGACGTCCAGATAATGTCAGCATTGCCCTAAATGGCATTCTCTGCTTGCGGACATGCTCATGACTTCTGTCCTTTGTAACCATTGCCTCTGAACAGAAGAGTCACGGTGTTCCACGTGCAGACCTGCAAAAGTCTTTCCTCCACAGACCTTCATCAGCTTCAGCTCTGTCCCATGGCTTAGAGAGTCACAAATTTTAAACATGAGTTAAATGCTGCCAACCTCCAATGAAAGTGTCTTATTTGTTCCATTTATTCATCTTCCTGTCAGATGGTGCCAATATCATATTGTTTTCTTTTCTGGAGGATAAGATCTGAACTCATGATACAGGTTTCTTTACTTTGGAAACAAGGTAAAGGACAGCAGCAAATGGGCTCTCGGAATAAAATAAACCAACAACAAGGTGTGTGGATTTTCACTCACCTCCCAGGGGGGCATGCAACTAACACAGTATTTTGTACATAACGGCTTGTGTCAGGCTTGGGTTTTAAGTTCAAATGCAACAGCCTAAAATTATGTGTAGGTTTTTCAAATGAATCATATATCTGGCAATATTCCTTTTTGGTCCCCTACAAAAAATACTTATCTTTTTTCTCACAATGTGGTAATGCCCTCAAATGATATTATGCATATTTCCAACATATGATATAATCTTAATGTCCAAGTAACATAGCTTAAACTGATTATTTAAGAAGATTTGTTATTTAAATAATTCTTTTAAAATGTATAATTTCCAAGACTCAAAAGGGCTCAACTCTATGTTCATTACATGGTTAAAAAATAGTGTGTAATTTACAAAAGATATCATTTAATCTTGCTTGATATATACACACGGTCTAATAAAATGACCAGAAGGGACTCCATATCTGAACCGAAGCAAGTTTACATAAATAATCAAAGTGTGCATTAACATGCACCAAGTATACTGCAATCATCAAAATCCTCACATTTTATATCCAGCCCTTTCCAAAGGGACTTTGGTGATGTCACAGTCATACTTCTCATTACTCATAAGCAACTAGTTTCCCTGCTTTGGTAAAGTTGACTTAATGATAGCTGCCATGCATTTATGATTCTTAAGTCAGATTATCTGCATGATGACAATCTTTCCTCTAAGAGAAGCAGGGTTGCTATAAGGGCTCTTTTGGCCTATTTATGTCAGTCAGGTGGCACTAGTGGTAAAGAACCTGCCTGCCAATGCAGGAGACATAAGAGACGTGGGTTCCATCCCTGGGTTGGAAAGATCCCCTGGAGGAAGGTATGGCAACCCATTCCAGTACTCTTGCCTTGAGAATCTCCATGAACAGAGGAGAACTGTACACAAAAGCTCTTAGTGACCCAGATAACCATGACGGTGTGGTCATTCACCTAGAGTCAGACATCTTGGAGTGTGAAATCAGTTGGGCCTTAGGAAGCATTACTATGAACAAAGTAAGTGCAGGTGATGGATTTTCAGCTGAGTGATTTAAAATCCTAAAAGATGATGCTGTTAAAGTGCTGCGCTCCGTATGCCAGCAAATTTGGAAAATGCAACAGTGGCCACAAGATTGGAAAAGGTCACTTTTCATTCCAATCCCAAAGAAAGGCAATGCCAAAGAATGTTCAAATGACTGTACAATTGCTGTGAAGTGAGACCCTGACTCATTTCACATGCCGGAAAAATATGCTCAAAATCCTTCAAGCTAGGCTTCAGCAGTATATGAGCTGATAACTTCCAGATGTACAAGCTGGATTTAGAAAAAGCAGAGGAACCAGAGATCAAATTGCCAACATCCGTTGGATCATTGAAAAAGCAAGAGAATTCCATAAAAACATCTACTTTTGTTTCATTGACTACACTAAAGCCTTTGGCTGTGTGGATCACAACAAACTAAGGAAAAATTGTAAAGAGATGGGAATACTAGACCACCTTACTTGTCTCCTGAGAAACCTGTATGCAGGACAAAAAGCAACAGTTAGAACTGGACATGGAACAATAGACTGGTTCCAAATTGGGAAAGGTGTACATCAAGGCTGTATATTTTCACCCTGCTTATTTAACTTATATGCAGAGTACATCATATGAAAGGTAGGGCTGAATGACTCAAAGCTGGAATCAAGATTGCTGAGAAAGTATCAATAACCTCAGATATGCAGATGATACCGCTTTAATGGCAGAAAGTGAAGAGGAACTAAAGAGCCTCTTGATGAAAGTGAAAGAGGAGGGAGAAAAAGCTGGCTTAAAACTCAACATTCAAAAACAAGGATCATGTCATCCAGTCCTACCCCTTCATGGCAAATGATGGAGGAAAAGTAAAGATGGTTCATATTTCATTTCTTAGGCCCAAGATCAATGTGGATGATGACTGAAGCCATGAAATTAAACGATGCTTGCTCCTTGGAAGAAAAGTTACAACAAATCTAATGAGTGTATTACAAAGCAGAGACATCACTTTGCTGACAAAGGTCCTTATAGTCAAAGCTATAGTTCTTCCAGTAGTCATGAATAGATGTGAGTTGGAGGTTGAATGTCAAAGAAGTAATGCTTTGAACTGTGGTGCTGGAGAAGACTCTTGAGAGTCCCTTGGACTGCAAGGAGATCAAACCAGTCAATCCTAAAGGAAATCAACACTGAATATTCATTGGAAGGATTCGTGCTGAAGCTTCAATACTTTCGCCACCTAATTTGAAAAGCCAACTCATTGGGAAAGACCCTGATGCTAGGAAAGACTGAGGGAAAGAGGAGAGGTGGGTGACAGAGGATGAGATGGTTGGATGGCATCACTGACTCAGTGGACAGGAGTTTGAGCAAACTCAGGGAGACAGTGAAGGACAGGGAGGCCTGGCGTGCTGCATTCCATGAAGTCGCAAAGAATTAGACAGGATTTAGTGACTGAAAAACAACAAAGAGGGCAGCTAAAGTTGGCTGAATGTCCTTTTTATTACATGGAACCCCAATTGCTGTAAAAAGAAAGCCTCCAAACTAGCTGTCAAATGGCTGCAGATTCTTCCCTCTTTTGTTTGTATGATCAAATAACAGAGCAATTAGTGTGAGCAGGGATGATTTTAGAAATGGCTTGTAAAAGTCAGTTGTTATTTTGGAAGACTTTTTAAGTTGCTGTGTTGTGCTTAGTCTCTCAGTCGTGTCCAACTCCTTGTGACCCTGTAGACTGTAGCCCTGCCAGGCTCCTCTGTCCATGGGGATTCCCCAGGCAAGAATACTGGAGTAGGTTGTTATACCCTCCCCCAGGGGATTCTTCCCAACCCTTGAATATCATCCTGGGAGTTTTCTGTTTTGCTTCCTGTATCCATTTGGGGGCCTCCCCCAGTCCTGCCAACATGTGTACAAGCTGAGAAAGATCTAGCACTTTGGGGTCATAAGTCCTGACAATGACTCTAGCTCTTCAAAAAACTTGGGGGGCTCTTTCTTAGGTTTAAAGAACTCTCTGACTGGAGCTCTCAGTTCAGTTTTGGCCAAGGAGTAAAGAACACCTGAGGGCGTTCACCTGCAACCTCAGGCACAGTTATTTTAAGTGATAATTGTTAAATATACTCTTTAAATTAGAAAAGTAGTTCCGACAGAGAATTAGTAAAACATGAGTACTCATGTGAAAAAAGACAAGGTAGGGTGGGCAGTAGGATTTCAGTCTTTATAGTCTTGATTTAGGTACATTTTGTCTCTTTAATTGTTTATAAACTTATTCTTATTGGAGGATAAATGCTTTACAATGTTGTGTTGGTTTCTGCAGTTTAACAATGTGAACCAGCCATGAGTATATATACATTTATCCACTCCCTCTTGAACCTCCCTCCCACCCCAACTCTTCCCACTTCTCCAGGTTGTCAAGGAGCACCAGGTTCAGCTCCCTGGGTTATATGGCAGCTTCTCACTAGCTAACTATTTTACACATGGACCAGGTTCAGCTCCCTGGGTTATATGGCAGCTTCTCACTAGCTAACTATTTTACACATGGTAATGCACATGTTTCAATGCATTCATTAGCTTTTTGTACTAAGTCCTTAAACGAAGCTATTTTGGAATCTTGAAACATTCTGTAAGCTTTTACGTATCAATTAAAGTAGGCATCTCATTCACCTTGTCCAATTTGGGATCCTATGCTCTCTAGGGTTTTCCTTAAATGAACAATCTTGTCTAACTGGAACACTCCCCACAATGACTACTATAATTCTAGATCAATATTAGTAAAATTTTGCCATCTTCTAAATATCTATAACCTCTAGGTCTACAGCTCTTCCATATAAAATATAAAATAAGCAGGTGTGCCAGAAGGTGGCATGCTCAGCAGTATAAGGCTCCCATACTTCCTTAGCTAGCCTTGGTCATCCCAAAACAAGACAAACCAACCTGTGCCATCAGCACTACCTGAGAGATGCTACTGTGACCTGGCCAAAATAAGGCCTGGCATGCACAACCACCAGTTCTTAGAGACCCTTGTATTGAGAAAAAGGATAGAACCAGCAAATCCCTGGAAATGGGGACTACAAAGCGATTCCATGCAAAATGGAGGACTATAGCTGCCACCGACAGTTCTCAGCACAGAATCTGAGCTGATACTGATTCCAAACACATGGGGAAGTAGAGGCTACATTGTCAGTTTCCAACTTGGAATCTAGCAAACAAAATTAGGGGCTAGGGTTTACCATTCAAAAATAGATTGGGAACACGTGTATACCCATGGTAGATTCATGTTGATGTATGGCAAAACCAATACAATATTGTAAAGTAATTACCCTCCAATTAAAATAAATAAATTTATATTAAAAAATAGATTGGCAACAACCAAGAAATGTTACTGTGCACTGGAAATTTGATCTAATAGGCTACGGGTTTCAGGGCCAGACAACCTAACCTGCCCTGAAAGGAAAGCCAATTAGATTAGGGGCACAAATGCAAAGAGAATGGAGTGCCAACCAAGAGGAGCTTACTAACAACCTCCATGAATGGCAAGAAAGACAGTGAACTCAGAGGATGTGTGGGCACCACAGTTGTTTCTCTGTCACCAAATTTCATCAGAAATTTCCTTGAGATCCCATCATTGCCACCAGTACATTAAAAAACAAAAGTTAGCTAAGTAAATTTGAAGATTTACTTTGAATTTAAAACAAATGCCTCTACTAAATGATTCATGTAACCAGGCAGCATTTAATTCAGAAGACAGAGAGATGCTCCAAGGAGGGACACATCACGGAAGGCTTTTAAGGTAAGGAGGGCAGGACAAGGAAATAAGTCGTCACTATGTGAACAAGTGTAACATCAGTGGAGGAAAGTAAACATCCAGGTGACAGTGGCTTCTCTTTAGCTAAACAGAAGAATTTTCTATTAGCTCGGTTTCTTGCTGTCTGAAAGGGAAGTCTTCCTCCTCCAGCTGGAGTGGTAATGTGGCTGGACGTTTTGTCTGAGAGCAAGGGATGGTTCTTCCTGTTGGGTAATTGAGGATGGATGATACGGCATGAGAGCTCCCTCTACAGACCTTACAGACTCCAGCTATAGGCAAGGTTTGCTTTTCTTTTTGTTGTTGTTTTCAATATAAATTTATTTATTTTAATTGGAGGCTAATTACTTCACAAAAATGTATTGGTTTTGCCATACATTAACATGAATCCACCATGGGTATACACGTGCTCCCCATCCTGAACCCCCTCCCACCTCACTCCCTGTACCATCCCTCTGGGTCACCCCAGTGCACCAGCCCCAAGCATCCAGTATCATGCATCGAACCTGGACTGGTGATTCGTTTCATATATGTTATTATACATGTTTCAATGCCATTCTCCCAAATCATCCCACCCTCGCCCTCTCCCACAGAGTCCAAAAGACTGTTCTATACATCTGTGTCTCTTTTGCTGTCTCACATACAGGGTTATCATTACCATCTTTCTAAATTCCATATATATGCATTAGTATACTGTATTGGTGTTTTTCTTTCTGGCTTACTTCACTCTGTATAATAGGCTCCAGTTTTATCCACCTCATTAGTACTGATTCAAATGTAAGGTTTGCTTTTCTTAATTTTCACAGCATGTTTTGTTAGCAGGAGGGTTCACATTGAGGGAGAAAAGGCCAGAAGACTCACCATTAAGATGGTTCAGAAATTCTTGGGTGAATCCGTGGGAGGCAGAGGTAGCTGTGGGGTCAGCTGGTGTCCACACTGATCACATAGCTCCATCTGATGGTGTCGCAGCTTCCTGTTGAACCAGTTCAGTTCAGTCGTTCGCTCATGTCCAAATATTTGTGACGCCATGGACTACACCATGCCAGGCCTCCCTGTCCATCACCAACTCCCGGAGTTTACTCAAACTCATGTCCATTGATTTGCTGATGCCATCCAACCATCTCATTCTCTGTCATCCCCTTCTCCTTCTGCCTTCAATCTTTCCCAGCATCAGGGTCTTTTCAAATGAGTCAGTTCTTCCCATCAGGTGGCCAAAGTATTGGGGTTTCAGCTTCAACATCAGTACTTCCAATGAATATTCAGGACTGATTTACTTTAGGATGGACTGGTTGGATCTCCTTGCAGATCAAGGCACTCTCAAGAGTCTTCTCCAACACCATAGTTCAAAAGCATCAATTCTTTGGGCATCAACTTTGCTTATGGTCCAACTCTCAAATCTATACATGACTACTGGAAAAACCATAAACTTGACTAGACGGATCTTTGTTAGCAAAGTAAGTAAAGTAAAGTCTCAGTCGTGTCCGACTCTTTGCGACCCCATGGACTGTAGCTTACCAGGTTCTTCTGTCCATGCGATTTTCCAGGCAATAGTACTGGAGTGAATTGCCATTCCCTTCTCCAACAAAGTAATGTCTCTGCAGCTCAGATGGTAAAGCATCTGTCTACAATGCGAGAGACCCGGGTTCGATCCCTGGGTTGCGAAGATCCCCTGGAGAAGGAAATGGCAATCTACTCCAGTGCTATTGCCTGGAAAACCCCACGGACAGAGGAGCCTGGTAAGCTGTAGTCCATGGGGTCGCAGAGTCGGACACGACTGAGTGACTTCACCACTTCACCACAGGTTGGTCATAACTTTCTTTCAAAGGTGTAAGGGTCGTTTCATTTCATGGCTGCAATCACCATATGCAGTGATTTTGGAGCCCCCAAAAATAAAGTCTGCCACTGATTCCACTGTTTTCCCATCTATTTGCCATGAATTGATGGGACCGGATGCTATGATTTTAGTTTGCTGAATGTTGAGCTTTAAGCCAACTTTTTCACTCTCCTCTTTTACTTTCATCAAGAGGCTCTTTAGTTCTTAATTTTTGCCATAAGGATGGTGTCATCTGCATATCTGAGGTTATTGATATTTCTCCCAGCAATCTTGATTCCAGCTTGTGCTTCATCCAGCTCAGCGTTTCTCATGATGTACTCTGCATATAAGTTAAATAAGCAGGGTGACAATATACGGCCTTGACGTACTCCTTTCCTGATTTGGAACGAGTCTGTTGTTCCATGTCCAGTTCTAACTGTTGCTTCCTGACCTGCATACAGATTTCTGAAGAGGCAGGTCAGGTGGTCTGGTGTTCCCATCTCTTGAATTTTCCACAGTTTGTGGTGACCCACACAGTCAAAGGATTTGGCATAGTCAATAAAGCAGAAATAGATGTTTTTCTGGAACTCTCTTGCTTTTTTGATGATCCAGCAGATGTTGGCAATTTGATCTCTGGTTCCTCTGCCTTTTCTAAAACCAGCTTGAACATCAGGAAGTTCACAGTTCACGTATTGCTGAAGCCTGGCTTGGAGAATTTTGAGCATTACTTGACTAGTACGAGATGAGTGCAATAGTGTGGTAGTTTGAGCATTGTTTGGCATTGCTTTTCTTTGGGATTGGAATGAAAACTGACCTTTTCCAGTCCTGTGGCCACTGCTGAGTTTTCCAAATTTGCTGGCATCTTTCAGGATTTGAAACAGATCAACTGGAATTCCATCACCGCCACTAGCTTTGTTCGTAGTGATGCTTTCTAAGGCCCATTTGACTTCGCATTCCAGGATGTCTGGCTCTAGGTGAGTGATCACACCATCGTGATTATCTGGGTCGTGAAGATCTTTTCTGTACAGTTCTTCTGTGTATTCTTGCCACCTCTTCTTAATATCTTCTGCTTCTGTTAGGTCCCTACCATTTCTGTCCTTTATCGAGCCCATCTTTGCATGAAATATTCCCTTGGTATCTCTAATTTTCTTGAAGAGATCTCTAGTCTTTCCCATTCTGTTCTTTTCCTCTATTTCTTTGCATTGATTGCTGAAGAAGGCTTTCTTATCTCTTCTTGCTATTCTTTGGAACTCTGCATTCAGATGCTTATATCTTTCCTTTTCTCCTTGGCTTTTCGCTCCTCTTCTTTTCACAGCTATTTGTAAGGCCTTCCCAGACAGCCATTTTGCTTTTTTGCATTTCTTTTCCATGGGGATGGTCTTGATCCCTGTCTCCTGTACAATGTCACGAACCTCATTCCATAGTTCATCAGGCACTCTATCTATCAGATCTAGTCCCTTAAATCTATTTCTCACTTCCACTGTATAATCATAAAGGATTTGATTTATGTCATACCTGAATGGTCTAGTGGTTTTCCCTACTTTCTTCAATTTAAGTCTGAATTTGGCAATAAGGAGTTCATGATCTGAGCCACAGTCAGCTCCTGGTCTTCTTTTTGTTGACTGTATAGAGCTTCTCTATTTTTGACTGCAAAGAATATAATTAATCTGGTTTCGGTGTTGACCATCTGGTGATGTCCATGTGTAGAGTCTTCTCTTGTGTTGTTGGAAGAGGGTGTTTGCTATGACCAGTGCATTTTCTTGGCAAAACTCTGTTAGTCTTTGCCCTGCTTCATTCCGTATTCCAAGGCCAAATTTGCCGGTTACTCCAGGTGTTTCTTGAATTCCTACTTTTGCATTCCAGCCCCTTATAATGAAAAGGACATCTTTTTTGGTTGTTAGTTCTAAAAGGTCTTATAGGTCTTCATAGAACCGTTCAACTTCAGCTTCTTCAGCATTACTAGTTGGGGCATAGACTTGGATTACTGTGATATTGAATGGTTTGCTTTGGAAACGAACAGAGGTCATTCTGTCCTTTTTGAGATTGCATCCAAGTACTGCATTTGGGACTCTTTTGTTGACCATGATGGCTACTCCATTTCTTCTGAGGGATTCCTGCCTGCAGTAGCAGACATAATGGTCATCTGAGTTAAATTCACCCATTCCAGTCCATTTTAGTTCACTGATTCCTAGAATGTCATCATTCACCCTTGCCATCTCCTGTTTGACCATTGCCAATTTGCCTTGATTCATGGACCTAACATTCCAGGTTCCTATGGAATATTGCTCTTTACAGCATCGGATCTTGCTTCCATCACCAGTCACATCCACAACTGGGTATTGCTTTTGCTTTGGCTCCATCCCTGCATTCTTTCTGGAGTTATTTCTCCACTGATCTCCAGTAGCATATTGGGCACCTACTGACCTGGGGAATTCCTCTTTCACTATCCTATCATTTTGCTTTTTCACACTGTTCATGGGGTCCTCAAGGTAAGAATACTGAAGTGGTTTGCCATTCCCTTCTCCAGTGGACCACATTCTGTCAGACCTCTCCACCATGACCCACCCATCTTGGGTGGCCTCAATAATAATATTATTATTATGAAAATATTAATAAACAGAAAAAAACATGAGTTATAGAAATATATTTTACAGTTATACATGTCCTTTTATGTCCAGGCTTCAAGTGAATGTTCTCTGTGGTGCTTCCCAATGTCACGTCAGTTGACCAGCCATTGAAGACACAGTTTCAGTAGCTCACTGTGTTTCTGAGAGACCAGAGAAGGATGTTCCATACTTTCAGTAATACTTTCATGCATAAAAATAAAAGATAGGGAGGAAAACAAATACTTTGCTTGCAATTAACCTTTAGTATACAAGATGCCACTTAGAAAAAGTTTTCAAATTAATTTGGGTTAGATTGGGTATAGAAGGTTCTTGACTTGTTATTGGACAGCATTTAATAAAGGTATTTCATTTTGGTTCGATTGCTTTCCTAGCACCCCTGCCTCACACTATCTTCTGCACTTTATGTATTTTAATTGACTAAAGAAATATATGTATTTAAGATCGATCAAGTGTTTAAAATGATTCAGGCATGATTGTCAGCATTTAGTCAAACATGCAACAGTCATTGATGTAGGTACTATACTCTCCTTATTTTACAGGTCAGATAATTGAGACAGAAAAAATAAGTAACTTGATCAAAGTGCAATTGACTAGTTGGGTACAAGAGATAGCACAGAAACCAAAGGATTATGGCTTCCTCCCTAATCCAGTAATTTTGTAAATGCAATCTTGTTAATGAGATATTCTACACATGAAAACACACACAGACACAATCTCTGAGGTTCTTACTATATCTTTTAAGATAACTTATTACAATCTGTTCTAGCATTAACTCCCAGCTCCTAATGGTTGGAATTGACAGACTTTATTTTCTTGGGCTCCAAAATCACTGCAAATGGCACCTGCAGCCATGAAATTAAAAGATGCTTGCTCCATGGGAGAAAAGGTATGACAAACCTAGACAGCATATTAAAAAGCAGAGACATTACTTTAGCAACGAAGGTCCGTCGAGTCAAAGCTATAGTTTTTCCAGTAGTCATGTATGGATGTGAAAGATGGACCATAAAGAAAGCTGAGCACCAAAGAATTGATGCTTTTGAACTGACATGTTGGAGAAGACTCTTGAGAATCCATTGGCCTGTAGGAAGATCAAACCAGTCAGTAATAAAGGAATATTCATTGGAAGGACCGATGCTGAAGCTGAAGCTCCAATACTTCGGTCACCTGATATGAAGAACTGACTGTTTAGAAAAGAAGCTGGGAAAGACTGAAGGCAGGAGGAGAAGGAGACGACAGAGGATGAGATGGTTGGATGGCATCATCAACTCAATGGACATGAATTTGAACAAGCTCCGGGAGTTGGCGATGGATAGGGAAGCCTGTGTGCTGCACTCCATGGAGTTGCAAAGAGTCAGACACCACTGAGTGACTGAACTGAACTGAACTGAATAGTTGGAAGGTTATCCAACTATTAGTTTGCAGCAATTTTGAAACTTTTAAATATTTCCTTTATCTGGGTGCTATTAAATGTGTTTGGCTCTGTGAAAACAAGTGTTTGATAAAATGCTTGTGTGAGAAATTGTGTATGTGCTGGCAAGCTTGTTGCAAGTTCTTAGCTACAGTTTGTCCCAGGCATTGCAGGGGTAAAGAATCCACCTGTCAATGCAGGATAAGCAAGACACAGGTTCCATCCCTGGGTGAGGACGATTCCCTGGAGGAGGAAATGGCAACCCACTCCAGTATTCTTGTCTGGATAATTCTAAGGACAAAAGCACCTGGCAGGCTATAGTCCATGGGGTCACAAAGAGTTGGACACGACTGAACATACACACAGCTGGACTTTGTAATCAGGGATTTTAATGAATCCTGGAACCTTATACCTCAGGAGGGATTTATCTTTGGTTTTAAGACTCTTTTAGTAGTGTCTTTTACATCTTTGTTTCTCAAACTATAAATCAAGGGATTCAGCACTGGGATGATGATGGTGTAAAACACAGATGATTTTATCAGTGTTGGGAGAATATGGGTCGTGAGTAAATGGAGAGCAGAGTTCCCTGGTAGATGGCCACGGATGTCAGGTGAGAAGCACAGGTAGAGAAGGTCTTCTTCCTCCCGCTGGAAGAACAGATCTTTAAGACTGAGAGGAGAATGTAAAAGGAGGAGATGATGATGACGATGAAGCAGATAAATTCCACTGAGCTGCCGTATGTGGAGAGAAGTCACTCATTAAGTGATGTGTCTGTGCACAATAACTTAAGCAAGGGAGGGAGGTCACAGAAAAAATGAGTAATGACATTTTTATCACAGTATTTCAGAATAAATGCAAAGGATGTGTGCACCAGGGAACTCCTATTGCCTCCAAAGTATGACAAGACGATCAACCATATGCAGATACCACAAGACATCACAGCCGTGTACAGTAAAGGGTTACAGATGGCAACATAGCAGTCATATGCCGTGGCAGCCAAGATAAAGGACTCAGTATCTGCAAAAGTACAGAAGAAATAGAACTGCAGGGCACAGCCATGACAGGAAATTGAGTTGTTGTAAGAGAGGAAGTTGACAAGCATTTTGGTAACGATGACTGAAGAATAGCAAAGGTCTACAAAGGATAGGTTACTAAGGAAAAAATACATGGGGGTTTGAAGATGCGGATCAACCCTGATTATCATCATCTATCCAATGTTCCCCATTAAAGGCACAGAGTACAAAGTCAGAAACGACAATCTGCAGTTCAGGACGAGTTGGAAACCCTAACAGAACAAACTCTGTCACCAAGCTATAGGTTCCATCCCAAAAGTCCGTATGCTGTGCTGTTTTCTTCTTATGAGAATTCTAACATCCTAAGATGCTATGTTGATAGAAGGAGAAAAAGAATAGATATAATTATAAGGTTATTTTATTGTTTCAACAAAAAAAACAAGCAACCAAGTCAAGAGTCCCAGACCAAATCTCCTTCCAAATATAAATTCTGAGAAGCATATTTCAGAATCTAATAGCTTTATCTCATGGTCGATAGTTTTTTTGTTTGATTACTAGCTAGTTCTTCCACTGGACAGACATCTGCAGATAACATCTCATATTTCTTACTTTTTTTAATTCTCAAGTATAGACCTATAGCTAGTACAGAAGATTAAATGAATAATGAAGTAATAAATGAAATGATGATAAGAGGAAAATATATCTGTTATTAAAAATATGTTAACTTGAGTACATCTTGTACTGATAATTCTAGAACAATGTACTCCTTCTGTCCAGTATTTAATAGATAGTAGTGTGTTGTACTCTTGACTGTAATTAGAGTGATACAATGAGATATAATTCAGCTATTAAAAAATAATAAAAGCAAAAATGATATTAGTGAAATGAAAGTAAATGTCAGTAAACATCAGCTGAGAACATGTTTTAGACAGAAACGAGTTTAAGGCAGTTCCTTAAATCCTGTCAAGATACTAAGTCAAGGTGATTAAAGTGATTAACTGCTTTTCTCTGGCATTCTTTATCATTCTTGGCTTCTAGTAAGTACAGCATAAATATTAGATGACTGAGTAAAGCAGGCAAAAAATTAGTATTAATTTAACTTCTCACCTTTAAAAATCACTCTATATAGCCTCCTCACTAATTATATATGTGAGCAAACACAAATAACTGTGTTTACTTTTTATCCTAATATAATTCAGGATAATTGAGTCTAAGAATTTTGTCAATTTCTGTTTCCATAATCTCAGAGATTTTCTGGAAGCAAGGAGAATTTGAACATGACTTTGAAATATAAGACTTTTTATTGTAACCTTGAAGGATGACTTGGAAATCTATAAAACAAGCAAGTGAAACCTCCAATGAGCTTTGTTACTAGTGCCACAGTTGGCTAGAACAAATGGCTGGGATCATTCTCTCACTTATATAAAATTATTGAGACAGCTACAGGGCTAAGAACTTCATTGTTGTAATATCATCTAATCACTAAAAGTATGCTCTACCATAGGCACAGAAAAGTCTAAGAGAATTAGAAGGGTTAGGATGCTGTCTTATTACCTTAAAGAATGTGAATGAGATGCAGTACCTTGTTAGAATAGTAATTAATTTATTCTTATTTTGCCTATTTTCAAGGTAATCAGAGTGTTTAGAAATGATAAGACCTAAATTTAGAGTTAATAAGCATTTGGTTAGAATCTCATATTAGCCACGTGGACTGTATGACCTTGCACAATTATGTGTGTGTGTGTGTGTGTATGTGTATAGAGAGAATCTGCTATACTTAATACATATACTATATGTATATTATTACATATAACATTATATATATTTAAAATTTTACTATAATAATGACAACAGTATTTCACATGGTTTCTCTGCCAGGTTAAATTAGGAAAACTATCTATGTACACTTTCTTGCTGTCTCGCTTTAGATAGACTGGCACATAATAGGTAAAGAGTGAAGATTAGTTTCAATTACTCCACTGCTCTCTGCTCAGCAGTGAAGAATCCATTTGCCAAAGCAGGAGATGTGGGTTCAATCCCTGATCTGGGAAGACCTTCTAGAGAAGGAAATGGGAACCCACTCCAGTTATCCTTACCTGGAGAACCTCATGGACAGAGAAGCCTGACGGGCTACAGTCCATGGGGTCACAAAGAGCTGGACACAACTTAATGACTGAACAACAGAAACAGCTCCACTGCTCTCACTTATCCCTAGCTAATAATTAGAACTATGTCATAGATTTTTAAAATAATAGTTATCATTTATATAATGATTGTGATATGAAATGCAATATTCTAAACACTTTACATATAATTTGTTTACTTGTCACACAAAAGTATACTAACAAAGTTTCACAGCAGTTGCTGTCACTGTCATCTTTCTCTTACAGTTGAGGGAGCTAAAGCACCGAGAGCTGGAGAGCTAAGCCGTGATGAAAATAAGATTGGAGCCCAGGCTCCTGCCTCCAAAACTTCAAGACAGATTGGCTGTGTAAGCTGGATTCTCATTATTGGTTCTGTATATTGCATGGGAACATTGAAGCTTAATGTTCCGAGTCACTCCGCAAGTAGTTGACAGGTATAATTCAAATTCAGATATGTGTGAAGTCAGAGTTCACGAGGACAGCCATGAAGGTGCTTAGAGAATTAACAGTGCGGCCTCCGTGAGACAGGCTGTGGTGCAGGCTTGCCGAAGGCAGGGCAGAATGACTCAGTTATTTCCTGAAAACACAGTCCATTGCTCTCGACTCACAGTGAGCATCCTTCCAATAGACCAAGAAGGGTTTCCCTGGGGGCTCAACCCTTAAAGAATCTGCCTACAATACAGGAGAATGCCTGCAATTCAGGAGACCTGGGTTTGATCTCTGGTCAGGAAGACTCTCTGGTGAAAGAAATGGCAACTCATTCTAGTATTCTTACCTGGGAAATCCAATGGACAGAGGAGCCGGCCGGGGCCACAGTCCATGGGGTTGCAAAGAGTTAAACACGACTTAGTAACTAAATCACCTCTACCACCACCACCACCATCCATGTAGAGAAACGTGAGTGAGAAGAGAAGCACTAAGGGAAAAGTCAGAGATGAGAGTGAACCTTGGATTCTTGCTTCCAATGGGAATGACCAAAAAGATTCAATCAAACTTAAGTGATTCGCTAAATTTTTCATAAATGTATAGCAAAACAATGTTAGAATAGAAAATAAATTAATTGATACTATCATCTTTCAGTTCGCTACATGGTAGCCAATCATGTTTCAGTTTATTTCTGTTAACAGAAAAAAAATTATTTAAACAAGGTGAGTGTCTCAGATCCCTGTAGAAGCTATAGAAGAATGACACAGGTAGATTTATTTGTGGATAATATGCTAATACATATGATTTTGTAACTATTTTGACACATGTCAGTGGTTTCAGATCCATAAAAGTCTATTTTTGCATCAATAAAGCCAATCTGGTAAACACAGAAGCTACTTACCAAAGAAGGAGACATTTTCCTATTACCTAGATGAATAATTTCACCAATAGAACCAACGACTTTTATATACATTCTCAAGTCATTAGGGACCTAATAACTGAAGATTCCAAACATGTTCATTTCCAAGAGATTCCTAGGGAATAATTAGTAGGTTATTGTGAATTATTATTTTGAAACAGCTTCATAATTATAATAGCAATTCTATTAGTGTTAGTTTGAAGAGGCAATTTTTACTCTCAGTAATATTGTGGTTGTTTTTTTCTGACACTTGAAATCCCACTAGAGTTCTACACTCTAATACTGTAGAGGTTCTTTTAAATAGTTCATATATGTTAAAATGTAGCTCTCATTTAAATTATTTCAAAAACCACATGGAAGTTCCTAAAAATGTTACTTGATATCCTCAGCACTGAAGTGTAATATTTTTTGTTGCACTGAAGGGTGAGACCAGCGGGGGCTGCTATAGAACCTGTTATCGTAGGTGCTTTCTGAGAAGATGAAAGGACTTTATTTTTTAAAAATTATCTATCTACCTATCTATTTACTTTTGGCTGTGCAGTGTCTTCCTTGCTCTGCATGGGCTTTCTCTAGTTGCAGAGAGTAGGGCTACTTTCTGTTGCAGACAATGGGCTCTAGACCGTGGGCTCTAACATCACAGGTTCAGCAGTTGCGGTGCACAGCTTAGATGGAATGTGGCTTGTGGTTATCTTCCTGGACCAGAGATTGAACCCATGTCCTCTGTAGTGGCAGGTGGACTCTTAACCACTGGACCACCAGGAAAGTCCCAGAAAGACTTAAGAGTCATATGCCTGAGAGCATCAAAAGGAGGCAAAACCATCCCAGTTACTAAATACAGTTTTTCATCATCAACTTGATTGTTCTAATGTGCGTTTTGTATGACAGTTTCACTAAACCAATAATATTTCAGCTGCTCTCAGAAAAACTTGCAGAACTTTTGGTAATTACACAGTACTAGGAGAAGGCAATGGCACCCCAATCCAGTACTCTTGCCTGCAAAATCCCATGGATGGAGGAGCCTGGAAAGCTGCAGTCCATGGGGTCACTGAGGGTCAGACACGACTGAGCGACTACACTTTCACGCATTGGAGAAGGAAATGGTAACCCACTCCAGTGTTCTTTCCTGGAGAATCCCAGGGACGGGAGAGCCTGGTGGGCTGCCGTCTATGGGGTCGCACAGAGTCGGACATGACTGAAGCGACTTAGCAGCAGCAGCAGAGTACCCAATCTGGAAATTTGCATGGCTACAAACACAGAGCCGTCTTCCTTTCACAGCATTTGCCAAATTTTAAATTGCTTGAAGTGGGGAGTTAAAAGATGTGTCAAAAACCTCTGAAATACAAGAGTAAACAATTCTGTATTACTTTCGTGTTGAAGAGACTAAGAAAGCTCAAGTACTTATGTGAAAGTCCTAGATCACTATGCCCTAGTAAGAGGGGTGAACTGGAGATACAGTGCATGTTGCCAAAATCAAAAGAATCAGTTTTCTATTGAATGGAGCTTATCACTCTTAATTACATCAGAAAAATAATTGAAGCTTCACTGATTTGAGAAATCCTATAGAACATCTTTGTTTGTTTACAGTAATAAATTACTAAGCATGATAACAGGAAATATTTTATGCCCATACAAGAGGGAAAATGCCAAAAGCAAATACACATTGAACCAAAATTGGAGTTGGCAAGCAAGAATTTTAAAATAATTCTAAAAACATCCTAAAGAAAATTGTCAAAAAAAATTGAAAATGACAAAAGTTGGGAGGCATTCCGCAAACGATTGGGAACCTTAGAAAATAAAATTGAATTGAAAAATGCATTTAAATTAGCAACTTATTGAATGGATTTATTGATACATTGAATTTTAAAAAGCAAGGAATTGGATGAAAAGTGACAAGGCCAAAAGGGTTTGTATTAAGGACCTTTGGTTTGGAACTTGCAACTAATGTGGTAAAGGAGATCATCAAGAAAATTGCTGCTGCTGCTGCTGCCGCCAAGTCGCTTCAGTCGTGTCCGACTCTCTGCGATCCCATAGACGGCAGCCCACCAGGCTCCCCTGTCCCTGGGATTCTCCAGGCAAGAACACTGGAGTGGGTTGCCATTTCCTTCTCCAATGCATGAAAGTGAAAAGTGAGAGTGAAGTCGCTCAGTCGTGTCCGACTCTTCGAGACCCCATGGACTGCAGCCTTCCAGGCTCCTCCATCCACGGGATTTTCCAGGCAAGAGACTGGAGTGGGGTGCCATTGCCTTCTCCAATGCATGAAAGTGAAAAGTGAAAGGGAAGTCGCTCAGTCGTGTCCGACCCTCAGCGACCCCATGGACTGCAGCCTTCCAGGCTCCTCCGTCCACGGGATTTTGCAGGCAAGAGTGCTGGAGTGGGGTGCCATTGCCTGCTACTTCCACTCAAATACTTAAATGCTCACCATGAACCAGCGTGAAGAAAACAGAGTTTCCTAGCAAATGCTCTTTCACACTGGCACTGCTTGAGAGGAATGAACTTAAATAAAAGTGTTTCCCATATACTGTAGATCCTAGAATTCTTACAACTTTCAGACAGTAGATGGCACCAGAGACAACTATCTGCCTATGGGACTCTCTAGGAAAGAACAGTGGAGTGGATTGCCGTACTCTCCCCCAGGGGCTCTTCCTGACCCAGGGACTGAACCTGCATCCCCTGCAGCTCGGCAGGCAGACTCTTTACTGCTGAGCCACTGGGGAAGCCTGAATCCCTTTATACACAGAGTCATATACATATTTCCAGAAGGAGTCGAATGCAGTTAATATCTTGAAAAAATTGTATGAGATCGCCGAGCTACCCTATGAGTAGTCAAGTAAAGTATCTTGTGTCCCTTTAGAGGTGAAAGGCAGTTGAAATAGGCACTGAACAGAACATATTAGCTAAATCTGGCTGTAGAATACTTAACACTTGCTAATGGAATGAAGTCAGTAATTTCATTGCTATTGCCTATGGAACCTTCGTAGCTGGGGCTACGGCGTGAAGTTTGTGATCATACGGTGTCATTCATTATTTCCATTTTATGGCCCGGCCAAGCTGAGTTGTAAAATGGAGACCTGTTGGGAGCTGATCCCCGCTCTTCCTGAATCCACTTGATCTGGAGAAAGGGAATGGATGAAGGTGGAAGACAAAGCAAGGACACAAACCAAGGGCCCCAGGGCATTGCGCGGTTCCTCTGCGCCGGGTGGGGTATGCGTCCTTCGTCCTTGTTCCTTGCAGCTTGTACACCGGGAACTAGGAACACGCTGCCTCTGGACCAGCCTGTACTCTCTGAGCCCAGACGGCCTGACCAGAGGCAAAGCAAAGGTCCTCCTGGCTTCCTGGGGAGACCAGGGCTGCTGGGGCCCCCATCACCTCCCACTACAGGAGGGTCCAGCTTCTGGCCATTCTCTCCCAGATGATCCCCAGCCTGAAGCTGGGGCTGTGCAAGGCCAGCCCCCAAGAGGAGGCGTGCAGGGAGCCTGCGGGCGGACAGGTCTGCGCAGGCTCGCCAGGCCTCGCTCTTTACACAGCCCCACGGCCGCAAGCTGCCAGTGTCAGCCCAGAGAGTCTGCTCCCCAGGTTCGGGCTGCAGAGACTGGTGCGGGTACAGAAGGACGGGGAAGACAGAAGAGGAAGGCGCTTTCTGGTCCTAATTACTAAAAAAAAATTTCCCCTTCTCTTTCAAATGGTTCTTGTATAATAAGTTTAAGTCTTAGAGGACCCCCTTTTATTTTACACTGGGTCATTTCAACTGTTTTAACTGTGTGCTTTAAAAGCTGTCCATGACTTGCCTCTTGAGAAACCTATATGCAGGTCAGGAGGCAACAGTTAGAACTGGACATGGAACAACAGACTGGTTCCAAATAGGAAAAGGAGTATGTCAAGGCTGTACATTGTCACCCTGCTTATTTAACTTCTATGCAGAGTACATCACGAGAAACACTGGACTGGAAGAAGCACAAGCTGGAATCAAGACTGCCGGGAGAAATATCAATAACCTCAGATATGCAGATGACACCACCCTTATGGCAGAAAGTGAAGAGGAACTAAAGAGCCTCTTGATGAAAGTGAAAGAGAAGAGTGAAAAAGTTGGCTTAAAGCTCAACATTCAGAAAATGAAGATCATGGCATCTGGTCCCATCACTTCATGGCAAATAGATGGGGAAACAGTGGAAATAGTGTCAGGCTTTATTTTGGGGGGCTCCAAAATCACTGCAGATGGTGATTGAAGCCATGAAATTAAAAGACGCTTACTCCTTGGAAGAAAAGTTATGACCAACCTAGATAGCATATTCAAAAGCAGAGACATCACTTTGCCAACAAAGGTCCGTCTAGTCAAAGTTATGGTTTTTCCAGTGGTCATGTATGGATGTGAGAGTTGGACTATAAAGAAAACTGAGTCTCAAAGAATTGACTCTTTTGAACTGTGGTGTTGAAGACTCTTGAGAGTCCCTTGGACTGAAAGAAGAGCCAACCAGTCCATCCTAAAGGAGATCAGTCCTGGGTGTTCATTGGAAGGACGATGCTGAAGCTGAAACTCCAATACTTTGGCCACCTGATGCGAAGAGTTGACTCATTGGAAAAGACCCTGATGCTGGGAGGGATTGGGGGCAGGAGGAGAAGGGGACAACAGAGATGAGATGGCTGGATGGCATCACCAACTCAATGGACCTGAGTTTGAGTGAACTCTGGGAGTTGGTGATGGACAGGGAGGCCTGGCGTGCTGCGATTCATGGGGTCCCAAAGAGTCAGACACGACTGAACGGCTTAACTGAACTGAATCAAACATCAAATATGGAGTCAGACTCCTTGTTACAAGTTTCTTTTCATGAACCGTAGCATACATGTGCAGCTGAGCAGTTCTATCAACTTAATTCCTGACACTAAACTTTTTGGATAATGGCTTTCCTTCACTTTGTAACTCTGTCAGTGAATATTGTTGTTGTTTAGTCCCTAAGTCATGTCTGACTCTTTTGCCACCTCATGGACTATAACAGGCTCCTCTGTCCATGGGATTTCCCAGGCAAGAATACTAGAGTGGATGGCCATTTCCTTCTCCACGGGATCATCCCCACCCAAGGATTGAACCCTTATATCCTGCTTGGCAGGTGGATTCTTTACCACTGAGCTTCCAAGGAAGACTGTCAGTGAATATAAATATATCTGAATACATATGCATTGCATATATACTTTTTACATTTAAATATAAATATATAAAAATCTTAAAACTCTGTAATAAACAAATCAACAGCACAAGTAATAAGGTTGAAAAAAATCTAATGAAAAGAAAACAACAACAAAAAACAATGTGCAGATACTTAATGCTGGTGATGATTTAATACAAGTGAACTTCTGTGCATTTCTCATAGGAATGAGAAATTGAGACAGCTTCTCTGAAGGTTGGTGGTTCATTATAAAGTTACTCGAATACTTACAAAACACATTTATCCAGAAGTCCCACTTTATAGAGAAATGAAAACTTGTATTTACACAAAATCTATTACCAAACATTCAGGGTAGCTATAACAGTGAAATTCTAGAAACGGCCACGTGTTCTTCACCCAAGGAATGAGTAAACAAACTCTGGTATATTACAGAGTGTGAGACACTACTGAGAAATATAAATAAACTATATTGATGCAGGCAGCAATATGCTAAATGCTTTATGCAAAGTGAAAATTCAGACTTAAAGGCTTTATGATTCCATTTATATGATATTTTGAAAAAGGCAAATGGACAGAGGACTGGTCAGCTGGTAGTAAATTGGTAGGGTATTAACTAGAGAGACGAAAAATGAGAATTTTGGAGAGTTATCAAGCTGTTCTGTATTTTGATCATGTTTTGGTAACATAACTGTGGATTTGTCAGACTTCTCAAAATGTTTACAACAAAAAAGTGCATTTTAATTTGCATGCAAATTTAAAATATTATAGAATATATTTTTAAATGTTACCAGTTAATGAAAACATCTCTATGATATTATATATGGCCATTCCCCTGAACGAGTCTAAAGAGGACCTTTTATCCTCATTTAACAATCAATTAACTTTGACAACTAGACTGCCATGGTCATCCTGTGGGTTGAGAAATAATCTCAGTTAGATGCTGGGAGGAGGTCTTTGTTGTTCCTGGGTCACTTGTTTGTCACAGACACTCTCATACACCTAATCAATACAGTTTGCAGACAGGGACACACAGATGATGACAGTAAAATTTAATGTTAAAACAAAACATGTCTGTTATGTCATAGTTGTTTGAATGATACATGCACAATACTGTTAAAATTGTGCTATATTTCAAATATGATAAAGTGATCCTTTCCAGACTAGAGAACAACCCACTCTTCTTTAAAGGCTATTTATAAATATTTAACTAATTTAATCTTAATGATAAAATTTTAGTCATTGGAACTTATTATCATGATTGGCTGAACATTCAAAGGAAAGATATATTGAAATGTAACTATAGGTCAGTACCAATATAAGTATTATTAATCAGAAGCAGAGCATATCAAGAAAAGTTGGTGAGAATACATGGGAGAACTAAACAAAAAAGAGCTTCATGACCTGGATAACCACAATGGTGTGATCAGTCACCTAGAGCCAGACATCCTGGAATGCGAAGTCAAGTTGGCCTTAGGAAGCACCACTACGAACAAAGCTATTGGAGGTGATGGAATTCCAGTTGAGCTATTTCAAATTCTAAAACATGATGCTGTGAAAGTGCAGCACTCAATATGCCAGCAAATTTGGAAAACTCAGCAGTGGTCACAGGACTGAAAAAGGTTAGTATTCATTCCAATCCCAAAGAAAGGCAATGCCAAATAATGTTCCAACTACCGCACAATTGCACTCATCTCACACACTAGCAAAGTAATGCTAAAAATCCTCCAAGCCTGGCTTCAGCAGTACATGAGCCATAAGCTTCCAGATGTTCAAACTGGATTTAGAAAAGGCAGAGGAACCAGAGATCAAATTGGCAACATCCATTGGATCATTGAAAAAGCAAGAGAGTTCCAGAAAAAATCAACTCTGCTTTATTGACTACGCCAAAGCCTTTGACTGTGTAGATCAAAACACACTGTGGAACATTCTTAAAGAGGTGGGGATACCAGACCACCTGACCTGCCTCCTGAGAAACCTGTATGCAGGACAAAAAGCAACAGTTAGAACTGGGCATGGAACAACAGACTGGTTCCAAATTCGGAAAGGAGTATGTCAAGGCTGTATATTGTCACCCTGCTTATTTAACTTCTATGCAGAGTACATCATGAGAAACGCTGGACTCGATGAAGCACAAGCTGGAATCAAGATTGCTGGGAGAAACACTAATAATCCCAGATGACACCACTCTTATGGCAGAAAGCAAAGAAGACCTGAAGGGCCTCCTGATGAAAATGAAAGAAGAGAGTGAAAAAGTGGGCTTAAAGCTTAACATTCACAAAAATAAGATCATGGCATCCAGTCCCATCACTTTGTGGCAAATAGATAGGGAAACAATGGAAACAGTGACAGATTTTATTTTGAGGGACTCCAAAATCACTGAAGATGGTGACTGCAGCCATGAAATTAAAAGATGCTTGCTTCTTGGAAGAAAAGCTATGACCAACCTAGACAGCATATTAAAAAGCAGAGACATTACTTTGTCACCAAAGGTCCATCTAGTCAAAGTTATGGTTTTTCCAGTGGTCATGTATGGATGTGAGAGTTGGACTATAAAGAAAACTGAGTCTCAAAGAATTGACGCTTTTGAACTGTGGTGTTGAAGACTCTTGAGAGTCCCTTGGACTGCAAGGAGGTCAAACCAGTGAATCCTAAAGGAAATCAGTCCTGCATATTCATTGGAAAGACTGATGCTGAAGCTGAAACTCCAACATCTTGGCCACCTGATGTTAAGAGCTGACTCATTTGAAAAGACCCTCATGCTGGGAAGATTTAAGGCAGGAGAAGAAGGGAACAAAAGAGAATAAGAAGGTTGGATGGCATCACTGACTCGATGGACATGCATTTGAGTAAGCTCTGGGAGTTGGTGATGGACAGAGACATCTGGCGTGCTGCAGTCCATAAGGTCACAAAGAGTCAGACACGACTGAGTGACTGAACTGAATTGAATAGAATCATAAGCTGTGGAAATAGTTTTCCCAACTTTGGTTTTACCATTATTTCAAATAATGATGATGGGGTCGTATTCTTTGTAAGCCACATTGTAAATAAAATCTGCAAAGCCTGCATATTCAACAATGCTTTTTAATGTTAAAATCATATAGGAGTAGCAACAAACTGGATGACAAAATGAAACACTTTTTTAAAAATAGTAGATATTTGTGCAAAAATGCTGTTAAATATCTAGCTATAGGATTTTTAATTATGAAATCCACACCTACAGAAGCATGCAGTTCTTTTCTTTAAAATAAGACCTCTTTAACTGCTCTCGCATTGACACCATGAGTATATTAAATTCTTGCAAAGTACTAATGAGATGTGTCTGTAGTCACAGCTGATTACTTTCACAGAAGTTCATATATAAGATGAAGTTGTGTTGAATACATACACAGCAGAGGAAAGCACTGTTTAAACACTGAAGTGCTCAGTCATAACACACACATTAAAATACCAAAACCTGCATTTCTACCACAGAAGAGTTTCTTCACCAGCTGAAAAGCCACTAAAAAGGTATTGTCTACCACCACCAAACACTGTGAAACATGAATGTGTATTTTTCTTCTTTAGAATCATATTCAAGCCTGTGTAACAAAACACATTTATTTATTTCACACGGCAACACTTCTGGTGGGATGGTATGGTTAGCCATGTGCTTTTAAATAAGCTTCATATTCATTTTAATTTTCTTTAAAAGAATGAAAGGAAAAAATAGTAGCTAAATGACTTGCTCTACATCTGGTAAGGAGAAGATTAAAAACCAGTGATCGAACTCCTGGGACAACAGTGTTCCACGATTTCATAAAACCTTCTTTACTAAGTAATGCCTGTGTATGGAATCTAAAAAAAATGATACTGAAGAACCTATTTGTAGGAAAGGAACAGAGACGTGGATGTAGGGAATGGACTTACACATTTGGGGAGGGAGAGAGTGAGATGAATGGAGGAAGTTGCATCAACATACATACACAATAAGGCATGAGATGGGTAGCCTGTGGGAAGTTGCTGGGCAGCACAGGGAGCCCAGCCTCAGGTGATGACCTGGAGGAATGGGAGGAGGAGGGGAAGGAGCGGACACAGGAATAATTAAGGCTGATCTGTGCGGTGCTGGAGAAGACTCCTAAGAGTCCCTTGGACTGCAAGAGGATCCAACTAGTCCATCCGAAAGATCAGTCCTGGGTGTTCATTGGAAGGACTGATGCTGAAGCTGAAACTCCAATACTTTGGCCACCTGATGTGTAGAACTGACTCATTTAAAAAGACTCTGATGCTGGGAAAGATTGAAGATGGGAGGAGAAGGGGACGACAGAGGATGAGATGGTTGGATGGCATCATTGACTCGATGCACGTGAGTTTGAGCAAACTCCAGAAGATGGTGAGGGACAGGGAGGCTTGGTGTGCTGCAGTCCATGGGGTCACAAAGAGTCAGATATGACTGAGCAACTGAACTGAACTGAAAAATATAGTATAAAAAGAAGTGGTTAACTTCTAAACTGGGAAAGTAGAGATCTTTAAAACTTTCTCTAATAATCCTGTGGCCAGTATTTAAAACATTTTAAAATAAACTCATCACACTACTGTTTTCAGTAATAATTTTCTCAGTGCGGCAATCACATCCTTGTTCCAAAGGCTGTATATCATGGGATTGAACATCGGAGTCACTATGGTGTAGATCAGAGAGAGGAGTCTGTCAGTTCCTGCAGAATGACTGGATTGGGGCCTTAAGTAGGTAATGGTAGCAGATCCAAAGAATAAAAGCACAACCAACAGGTGAGAAGAACACGCGGAAGGCTTTGGCTCGCCCTCTGGCTGTTGGCGACCTCAGAAGAGTGGAAATGATTCTGCTGTAAGAGGCAAGGATCAGCAAAAAGGGACAGCAGCAAACAACAGAGCTACTGCATAGGCTGACAGCTCGTGTGCAGAAGTGTCTCCGCAGGCCAGCTTCAGAATGGGGGGAATGTCACAGAAGTGGTTAATCTCGTTCGAATGACAGAAACGCAGAGAGAAGATCTGGCACGTTTGCCCTGTCTGCACTGGGATTCCACTGATCCAGTAGCCCACAGCCAGCTGGAGGCACACCTTTGGGGTCATGACGAGGGGATAGTGCAGAGAGCCACAGATGGCCATGCAGCGGTCATAGGCCATCACCGCCAGGAGGAAGCACTCAGTAGCCACCAGTGTAAGGAAGAAGCACATTTGGGCAGCCCAGTCCAGCACAGAAATGCTTCTGTCCTGAGTCCAAAGATTCACCAGAATCCCAGGGAGAGTGATGGACACAGAACAGATTTCCAAGGAGGAAAAGTTTGCCAGGAAGAAATACATGGGTTTATGCAGTGCTATGTTGAGCCTCGTTATTATTATGAAGAGACCATTTCCAATTAAAATAATGATGTAAGTGATGGTGAACACCCCAAATGGTAACCCTTGGAGGTCTGAAAGGTCAGGAAACCCCGGTAGTGCAAATTGTGTCCCTGTGGACACGTTGTCTTCTGCTTCCATCTCTTCATATTGCCTCTGTGGGAATGAGTCAATCAGAGACACTGTCATTTCATTTTTATTGACTCTTGTTTTTTGTGTATAAACTTGATTATATGTCTTCTTACTTTTCATTTCCCTATAAAAACCAAACTTATAATGCCGGGTGCTCTAAAAGTAGAGAGAAGTATACTTTTATTTATCATTAAATCTATCTGTAAGAAAAAACTTCAGTCTCTGCTTTCTCTACAATATATTATTTTATTGCTTTGATTCTAAAGACATGTGGTTGCAATTTTGCTATTCATCTGAACATTTAAAAATTCAAATTGAAAATTATGTTCAATTGTAACAACGATTTCGTGTTTTCAACAATTGATGTGCTATTTTCACCTCTCTATTCTGTTTTCCATTATTATCAATTCAAAATTAATTTTATTGTTCCTGTAAATATTTTGTAAGCCACTTAAAATTGTTTGGGGGATAAAGATAGTTAATTTTTTAAATGATGATCTTCCAGTGGTATTTCCAAATCGTGTTTGTCTTTGACGTTATGTATATTTAGCCCTTTTACTATAAAACCAAATCAGTGAGCTGACCATTGGGTATTATGGGATACTATTTATTTTTTTAAACTGTGTATTTCAATGTAATGTCTATAAAAGCAACATTTTTTAAATATAGAATTTCTGTTTTTATTCATTTATTTATTTTAGTTTGGCCACAAGGCACGTGAGATCCTAGTTCCCAGACTAGGGATCAAATCTGGATCCTTGCAGTGGAATCAGGGGGTCTTAACCACTGGACCTCCAGGGAAGTCCCAGTAGTCATAATTTTTATTCAGATTTTCCAGCTTGGACAAAAGAATCCTTAAGCTGATCTTTCTGTCCAGGAACACCCAAGAGATAAGAGTAGGTACATCTGGCACTTATGTTCCAGCTAGGAGTTCTAACTAGAATGCTCACCCCTCACACATGTACTGCATGAAAGAAACATCAGCCGCAATTCGTCTCTGAGATCTTCCTAAATTACTCACATCCTTGATAATTGCTGTTGTTCTGCTGGCCCCATTTAATTCATTCATTCTTATGGGTTTTCTGTTTTGTTTTGTTTTGCATTTTTGTGTATGTTTGTTTATGTGAACGTGAATATGTTGAGCTGAGGTTGCCCATCTTCATTAAGTACTTGTCCTTTGCTATAGAAGATTTTAAGCTTCTTGTGATATTCTATACATCTTTCTATGGAGTATATAGTATATTTTCTCACAAAAGCAATTTCTTAATTTACTGAATAAATTAAAATGAGTCAACTTGTTTCTTTACAATAGACCCCAAGATGTAAGCGAGGATTTCTACCCAAAATTCAAAACAACCTCCTGTACCCTCCTGTTTTATTTACTTATTTAATTCAGTGTAGACTGTAGTACTTGGATACTGATTAAAATTGCTTGTTGAAAGAATCATCAGTCTTTTTAGACCAGTACAGTTCAAGTGTAGAGAGTGTGTGTGTCTAGAAATTATACTCTTTTCACCCGCTTTTGTAGCAGTTGCAAATTACATCATCGTTTTCAGTATATCATACATAACTTCCATGGTATATGTTAACTAATTTGAAAGTTCACAGAGACGAAGCCACTGCAAAGAAGAGACACACCTATAGCCATATTCTAACAGTTTTAAGTGAGGACGAGGGTCAACATTTCAGCTACAGCAGTGTAGATACACACATGGGGCAGAAGGAACAGTCCATCAACACTTGAGCATCCCAAGGAATTCCTTTTCCCTAGGAAAAGGAAAGCTGAATACGAATCTGTTTTGTCAGCTACAGTATTTCAGACTACTTGTATATATTTATATTTTACATATAATATATATTAAGGATCAGAAGGTATTTAAACTTAATTTATTATTATACAATTTTCCCAGTGAAAATGTGATTTTAAGAAATATAAAAATGCTTTGGCTGAGTCTTTAAAATGATCAGAAACAGGGGTCTGATAGGTGGCATTATTAAGATATGATGTTATGTGTATAAGACTATGAAGCAGTGCCTATTTTTTTCATTACTTTATCCTGACACCTTTTTCCATGTCTATTCACCTATTTAATTTAAATTATAGTGTAATACTTGGAAACTGATTAAAATTGCTGGTTGAATGAGCCATCAGTCTTTTCAGTCCATTATGCATCATGCCCTGCCTTTGATGAGTTAACCTCTGCCTTCAGAAACTACCATCAGTGTTTTTTTCTTTTATTGTATCTTCTTTCTGTATAAGGTTTTCTCTTATTTTTTGGACTTCTGTCTAAATTATTCCTTTCTGTTTAAGTAGGATAATACATTTGAATATCCCTAGGTCAAGAAGATCCCCTGGAGAAGGGAATGGCTACTCACTCCAGTATTCTTGCCTGGAGAATTCCATAAACAGAAGAGCCTGGTGGGTTACAGTCTATGGGGTCACAAAGAGTCAGACATCCCTGAGCTACTAACACTTTCATTTTTTCACACAGGGTAGTACATTTGAAAACCATACTGAAACTCAGGTTCAAAAAATAGCCAGAAGTCAAAAAACAGAACTTGCAATCAAAAATAGTGTTCTTAATTTACTGAAATATTTTTTTATTCTTAACTTTGCTTTTCTTTGTCAAATGGAGCAAGATTTTATGAACCTTAAGTGGAATTATCAATGTACAATCGTATTTAAAGTAAGAAATATTAAGGCTATTCAAATCCTACCCAAGTTACACTTAGTTTATAAACTCAGTCTCATCAAAATTTTTCTTCTCAAATCTTGCAATGTCACTGCTGGTTTCCAACTTCCGGAAACCTTTAGATAGCACAACTACTACACTCAGAAAGAAGAGCCATAAATTGTTCAGGTTACGTAGCCACGTTTGTTTTTATCCAAATAACTCATGTTTGCTTTTCTGGTATTTCCACTATGTGAGGATTATAATAAGCATGTACATCTATCATTTAAATGTACATGGTGCTATTGAAAGCAAGTTTGTAAAATCAAATTGAAGATAGGAAATAGAGGTATAAAACTGGTGACTCCAGAAGTCTAATTCCTTGTGTGCTGCAGTCCATGGGGTCACAAAGCATCGGAACTGAGTTCCTTATTTGAAGCTTCTAAAGATTAAAATGAAAACATACCAAAATCTCTTTCATATTGTCAGATTCAGTTACCATAAAAGTTATTTTTAACAAACAGGATTTGATGTAAATAGGGTGAAAAATCCTTTTAATAAAGTTCATTTACAATCTTATTCCTTAGTTATATACAATTAATTTTAATGAGATATTGCCAGATTTAATACAAGCAAACTTCTTAAATACATACTTAACACATAGCAATCACTTAATAAAAGTTAGCATTTAAATTATTATGATAGTGAGGCAGAGGTTGGTAAACTTTAGTATACTGGCCCTCTATATTATAAAGTACTTTTGTAATTTTTTATTTGATAATATAATGATGTGGGTCAGAAAAGTAAAAAGGCTATCTGAATCAGGGTTTTGAAATTAAACAACAATAACAACAAAAGTTTCCTTGCTAAATTTTCTGAAATGAGTGTTTTTTGCCTGATGTTACATATAAACCGGTACATTTAAAACTAAATTCGACATTGGACCAAAATGAGGCATGTTCACCTCTTTAGATTGAAGTTAAATATAATGCTTACCTTTATTAATTGAGTTATTGAGTTAAAAGCTGATAGAAACTGTGAAAGGTTTTTGTGCCTTTTTTTTTTTTTTTTTTGGCAGTTAGGTAATTCGTGATACCAAGAATTTGATACTAGGCTTAACCGCCCTCTAAAATATCTTCTATATTCATAACAAATAGGTCTCTTTAAATAGGAATTATTCTTACCCTTGGGATCAGCTTCTTCCCCAGGTCACTTTCTAATTGAGCTAAACCTTTCTGCCTGCCACTCAAGAAGTTTGGTGCAACAAGCAAAACCATACCTGTCTACACCATGTGTTCTCTACATTCTCTATATCTCTTGCTGATTTTTGTAATTACTAAGAAATATAAGCACTGTAAAACAATAATTCATGATGATATATTATTTTTATAAAATAAAAATGGTCTAAAAAGATGTAAATATACACTGTCTTACAGGGAATTTTGTTTTTCTGACATTAAGTGTTCTGCAGTAAGAAATTCAGGACTGTCAGGGCAGCTGTGTCATCTTCAATACAGATATTCCATCTCTACATCCACATGAGCTGGATAGTCCTCACTGCCTCCCAGACTACGGGGGGATACAGAGGAACGCTCATTCACTCCTTTTTAGATGTACAAACTGCAAACAGAATACTGAATTTCCAGGCATGACCCCTCATATCAACATTAGTTACAATATCAGACTAAACTGGAAGAGAGGACGGAAATATTTCTAGCTGTGCTGCCGTGTATCCGGCCAAGATTCCCATTTCTATCAACTGCCCTTAGTTGTCACAAACTAAAGCTCCAAGAAGTTACTGTATTGTCTCCCCAGCCAAGCATGCCCTTAAGTTAATTGTGGCAACTCTTGGTACAGTGATTATAAAGTATTTAATAAAATAAAGATGGTCTAAAAAGATGTAAATATACACTGTCTTACAGGGAATTTTGTTTTTCTGACATTAAGTGTTCCGCTGTAAGAAATTCAGGACTGCCAGAAAATAAAGAACTGTATTTTCTCTAGCACACCCTACAAACACACAGACACAAACTCACACAATGCAATGGAGAAGAATATTAGATTTAACTATACAGAGTAGGAATAGATTTATACTCTTATGAAGATTAATAATTAAAGAGATAGTTTAAAAATTTGATGCGCTGCATTGAAAGCTATTCAAAAGTTATATATATAACACGAATTTGGAATTATATCATTTTGTAATTTGTTTTATTTAACTCTAACAATTGAAATACGTGTTTAGCATAATCTCATTTTTGTTTTCATTTGTATTTTGATAATGACTAATGACAGTGACTATCCTTTATCTGATCATTTGACTTCTGTTTATCTCCTTTAGTAAAGTATCTATTTAAGAGTTTTGTACACTTGGTGAACATTTAGATGACTTCCATGTCCTGGCTGTTGTAAATAGTGCTGCAGTGAACATTGGGGTCCATGTGTCTTTTCGAATTGTGGTTTTCTCAGGGTATATGCCCAGTAGTGAAGTTCTTGAGTCAATGGCAGTTCTACTTTTTTAGTTTCTTCAGGAACCTCCATACTGGTCTGCACAGTGGCTGTATCAATTTAAGTTCCCACCAACAGTGCAAAAGGGTTCCCTTTTCTCCATACCTTCTCTAGCGTTTCTTGTTTGTAGATTTTTGATGATGGCCAGAGAGCTAGTGGGAGCCTGCTGTAAAGCACAGGGAGCTCAACTCAGTGCTCTGCGGTGACCTAGAATGATGGGATGTCAGGGGTCGGAGGGAGGGGATGTATGCAGGCATATAGCTAACTCTCTTCACTATACAGTAGAAACTAACACAATACTGAATAGCAGTGATACTCCAATGAAGGAAAAAAGAGAAATCTTGTACACTGATGTTAGATTGCTTCTTTTCTTCCTGTTGGTTTTGAGAGCTCTTTGCATAATCTTTCTATATATTTCTTATTTGAAATGTGTGACTTTCAAATATTTTCCCTTTTAGCTTGTATTTTCTATTTGGGCTTCCCTGATAGCTCATTTGGTAAAGAATCTGCCTGCAATGCAGGAGACCTCGGTTTGATTCCTGGGTCGGGAAGATTCGCTGGAGAAGGGATAGGCTACCCACTCCAATATTCTTGGGCTTCTCTTGTGATTCAGCTGGTAAAGAATCTCCCTGAAATGAAAGAGACCTGGGTTCAATAACTGGGTTGGGAAGATCCTCTGGAGAAAGGCAAGGCTACCCACTCCAGTATTCTGGCCTGGAGAATTCCATGGACTGTATAGTTCATGGGGTCACAAAGAGTCAGACACAACTGAGCAACTTTCACTTTCATTTTATATTTGTGAAGACAATTAAGACAACTGACTCCTCCTTTAGAGACCTTTCAAAAACATTTTGCTGACTTTATCTTAATGATAAAATTTTAGATGTAAGAGTTTATTAAGACTGTATGAATATTCAAAACAAAGATAGATTGAAAATAAGTACAGATCAGGGCAGATACAGGTATTGTTAACAATGTCTCTTGAAATCATTTTTATCTTTGGGCTACTATTTCAAGTAATGATGAAGGGGTCACACTTGTTATGAACCAAGTTATAAGAAAAGTTCAAGGCCTGCAGCTTTAACACTGCTTGTAGAATTATACAACAACAAAATTGATTATAAAATGAAATATTATTTAAAATGTAAGAGATTTGTCTAACAACTGCTTTCAGATCATCAAATTCCTAGCTGTGGAATATCATAATTATGAAAGCCACACTTACAGAAGCATGCAGTTCTTTTCTTTGAAATATCAAGAGATCATTCCAGGGCCTTTCTTACTATTCTTCCCATTGCCATTGTGGATATATTAAATTGTTGCAAAATGCTTATGAAATGTGTCTATATTCACAGCTGTCTACATCCACAGAAGTTCAGAAGTCGGATGAAGTTGGGTTGAACGCATGCACAGAATAGAAAAGCACACTTTCCTTGGAACATCCAAAATGTCAGTCATAACACACACACTAAGAGTATTAAAACCCGAATTATTCACCTGCTGAAAAGAATGAAGTGATGTCATTTGCAACAACATGGGTGGACCTAGAGATTGTCATACTGAGTGAAGTCAGACATAGAGAAATATCGCATGATATCATTCACATGCAGAAATTTAAAAAAAAAGTGACGAACACACTGCTATACTTAAAATGGATGTTGAATGAAGACCTACCTACTGCTCAATATTATGTAACAATGTAAACGGGGAAAGAGTTGGAAACAGAAAAGGTACATGTATATGTATAATTGAATCACTTGCTTTACACATGACATTTGGTGAATTTAGGGAACAGCACTATTTCCATGACGTTGTGATTCGTGTTTTCCTAAATTTCAGAAACAAAACTGCTGTCATTATCTTTATCATCACCATTATAATCCTCATCCTAGATTACATTGCAGACTATATATATAAAAGTATATAAATATACAAAACATTCAATTAGAAGGTATATATGCATATAGACACTATGAATAAAATGCATAAATAACTAAACCTAGTACGTCATATTTACTGCCTAGATATTAAAGGAAGCAAATGGACTGAGACATGAACTATAACTAGTTTCACGACAGGAGCTATCATTGTCTTATACACATGTGGACAATTATAATTAAAACAACAAAAGAGCATACTGTCCAAAGCACTGCCAGCGGACGTATTCTCTAAATAAGTTGTTGAGTGTGTGTGTGTGTGTGTGTGTGCGCGCGCTCGTGCGCGCACTCAGTCGCTCGGTCGTATCTGACTCTTTGGGACCACCTGGACTGTAGCCCACCAGGCTCCTCTGTTCATGGAATTTCACAGGCAAGAAGACTGGAGTGAGTTGCCGTTTCCTGTTCCAGGGGATCTTCCTGACCCAGGGATTGAACTCGTGTCTCTTGCATCTCCTGAATTGGCAGGCAGATTGTTTACCACCGTGCCATCTGAATGGAATTGGAGGATACCTGTTAATGATTCTATTGACAGATGCTCATTTTCCTTGTGAATATCAGTTCAAAGGTTTAAAAATTATATCACTTATAGAAGGTTAAAACTATGGAGGATTAGGCAAGGCACACTATTGTAAACACAATTGTGGAAACTGCAATTCTGAAAAGAACTTTTAACATTTTCTTCACATTAAAATGCATATATTTTATTTTATTTTTTTAAATATGAATTAACATTGGGGTAGTTTGGAAGGCAGTGATAAAATAATTCAAAGCAGATTATTTGGGGGTCAAAATTGCTACATAGAATATAGAAATATGTACAAAGTAAAAGTGTTAAGACAAACAGGGAGATTCTTCTATAACACGCAGTTAGGAAAAGTACTCAGTACATGAAAAATTTTGTTTTGTTACGATGATTGAAGTAATTCCTCATGAGGGTACAGTGGGCTAAATAAACATACTCCTAGTGTCTATTGATTCTTTGAAGTTTCTAGATTTTGCCTGGAGTTGACATAGGGAAAGGTCACATGCATTTGTTCATTCGCTTGTTAAATTACTCCTTCAAATAGTCATTACTTAACTGCTACTGGTCAGTTTCCATGCAACTGAAACAAAAAATGCCAACAATAGGAGTGGAAAAATAGAAGCTGTGATTTAGGTAAGGAATCTTGCATGTTTTAAGGTATATTTAAGCCAAAAGTCTTAAGAGCTTGAATTCTATTTTGTTTTTTTCATAAATTATGTCATGAACATTGTTCTTTATTCACAATACAGGATTCTTTAGGTATGAAATATTGAAGACAATTTGACTAATTATCCCACCAGGCACCTGTGTCTGTGGGGATTCTCCAGGCAAGAATACTGGAGTGGGTAGCCATTCTCCCCTCCGAGGGATCTTCCCAACCCAGAGATCAAACCTAGGTCTCCCGCATGGAAGGCAGATTCTTTACCAGCTGAGCCACCAGGGAAGCCCAATAAATATTTAGGCACAGTCAACTGTGGGTTATTTTAAAGTATCTAAAAGTATCTTATAAGCTAGAAATAGTTGTTTTTAAGGGGAAAATATAGATATTTAAAATCTTTCTCTGATAATTGTGTGACAAACAGCTAAAACATTTATAAATATACTCATCACACCATAATTATATGTTTCCAGTCACACAGTGGAGTCCAATTCTTTGCGACCCCATGGACTGCAGCAAACCAGGCCTCACTGTCCATCCCCAACTCCCGGAGCCTGCTCAGATTCATGTCCATTGAGATGGTGATGCCATCCAACCATCCTGTCTTCTGTCATCCCATCTCCTCCTGCCTTCAATCTGTATTTTAAGTAACAATTTTCTCAATGCAGCAATCACATCCTTGTTCCGAAGGCTGTATATCGTGGGATTGAACGTCGGAGTCACTATGGTGTAGATCAGAAAGAGGAGTCTGTCAGTTCCTGCACAATGACTGGATTGGGGCCTTAAGTAGGTAATGGTAGCAGATCCAAAAAATAAAAGCACAGCCAACAGGTGAGAAGAACACGCGGAGAAGGCTTTGGCTCTTCTCGCTGTTGGCAACCTCAAAATAGTGCAGACGATTTTACTGTAGAGGCAAGTATTAATATAAAAGGCACTGCAGCAACCAGCAGAACTGCTACACAGACTGAGAGCTCAGGTGCAAAAGTGTCTCCACATGCCAGCTTCAGAATGGGGGGAATGTCACAGGAGAAGAGGTTAATCTCGTTCTAATGACAGAAACACAGAGAGAAGATCTGGCACGTTTGCCCTGTCTGCACTGGGATTCCACTGACCCAGCAGCCCACAGCCAGCTGGAGGCACACCTTTGGGGTCATGACCAGGGGATAGTGCAGAGGGCCACAGATGGCCACGCAGCGGTCATAGGCCATCACCGCCAGGAGGAAGCACTCAGTGGCTCGGAGGATAAGGAAGAAGCACATTTGGGCAGCCCAGTCCAGCACAGAAATGCTTCTGTCCTGAGTCCAAAGGTTCACCAGAATCCCAGGGAGACTGACGGACACGGAACAGATTTCCAAGGAGGAAAAGTTTGCCAGGAAGAAATACATGGGTTTCGGCAGAGCTGGGTCAAGCCTAGTTAGTATTATTATGAGACTATTTCCAGTTAAGATAATGGTGTGAATGGTGGAGAACACCCCAAAGAACAGCCCTTGGAGGTCTGGAAGGTCAGAAAACCCCAGGAGAACAAGTTGTATCACTGTGGATACGCTGTCTTCTGCTTCCATCTCTTCATATCTCATCTGTGGGAATGATCCAATCAGAAATACCATTATTTCACTTTTTGACTTCTGTTTCCTTATGCATAAACAGGATGCTATGTCCTCTTATTTTCCCAGTTCCCTATAAAAACAAAACCTATTACTGATAAGAACTGTGAAAGTGTAGTGAAATATATTTTTCATTAATATTAAATATATTTTTAAGAAAATAAATCTCTTCAGTCTCTTTTATCTATCATGGGTTATCATATATTTTTTTATATCAAAGCTCATGTGTTTATAATGTTAAGTATGTGTCTTCAATTAAACAATAAAAAATGTAAAATATGAATTTGTATTCAGTTCTATCAGTCATTTCCTTATTCTGGCTGCTCTGTTTTGCTCCTCACCTCTCAATTCTGTTTTTAATCATTATCAACGTGAAAGTAATTTGGTTGCACAATTAAACTGTAAGCCATCTGAGGGCTTCCCTGGTGGCTCAGAGGTTAAAGCATCTGCCTGCAATGTGGGAGACCTGGGTTTGATCCCTGGGTCAGGAAGATCCCCTGGAGAAGGAAATGGCAACCCATTTCAGTATTCTTGCCTGGAGAATCCCATGGATGGAGGAGCCTGGTGGGCTACAGTCCACAGGGTCGCAAAGAGTCGCATACAACTGACCAAGTGACTTAACAACTTAACTTAAAGCCATCTGAAAGAGATGGGAATACCAGACCACCTGACCTGCCTCGTGAGAAACCTGTATGCAGGTCAGGAAGCAACAGTTAGAACTGGACATGGAACAACATACTGGTTCCAAATAGGAAAAGGAGTACATCAAGGGTGTATATTGTCACCCTGCTTATTTAACTTATATGAAGAGTACATCATGAGAAACACTGGTCTGGAAGAAGCACAAGCTGGAATCAAGATTACCAGAAGAAATATCAATAACCTCAGATATGCAGATGATACCACCCTTATGGCAGAAAGTGAAGAAGAACTAAAAAGCCTCTTGATGAAAGTGAAAGAGGAGAGTGAAAAAGTTGGCTTAAAGCTCAACATTCAGAAAACAAAGATCATGGCATCTGGTCCCATCACTTCATGGGGAATAGATGGGGAAACAGTGGAAAGAGTGGCATACTTTATTTTGGGGGGCTCCAAAATCACTGCAGATGGTGATTGCAGCCATGAAATTAAAAGATGCTTATTCCTTGGAAGGAAAGTTATGACCAACCTAGATAGCATATTGAAAAACCGAGATATTACTTTGCCAACAAAGGTCCATCTAGTCAAGGCTATGGTTTTCCAGTAGTCGTGTATGGATGTGAGAGTTGGACTGTGAAGAAAGCTGAGCACCAAAGAACTGATGCTTTTGAACTGTGGTGTTGGGGAAAACTCTTGAGAGTCCCTTGGACTGCAAGGAGGTCCAACCAGTTCATCCTAAAGATCAGTCCTGGGTGTTCATTGGAAGGACTGATGCTGAAGCTGAAACTCCAATACTTTGGCCACCTCATGCGAAGGGTTGACTCATTGGAAAAGACCCTGATGCTGGGAGGGATTGGGGGCAGGAGGAGAAGGGGACGACAGAGGATGAGATGGCATCACTGACTCAATGGTCGTGAGTCTGAGTGAACTCTGGGAGATGGTGATGGACAGGGAGGCCTGGCGTGCTGTGATTCATGGGGTCACAAAGACTCAGACATGACTGAGAGACTGAACTGAACTGAACTGAACTGTAGCCATCTAAGAAATTTTATGGGTAACTACAGTTAATTTTTATAATTTCTTTATTTTTTAATTGAACTATAATAGCTTTACAGTATTTTGTTGGTTTCTGCCAAACATTGACATGTAGTTAATTTTGAAAGTGATAGTTTACCTCTGTTCTTTACTTTGGACATTTGCATATTTAGGCCATTTTATCTGAAAATAAAATTGATATGTTGACCAATAAGTATTATGGGATGATAAGTATTATGTAATAATATTTAAAATGATGCATTTCGATGTAAGATCTATAAAAACAGCACTCATAATTTATATTCAGATTTTTCAGTCTGAAGAAAAGGAACTAAACTCATCTTCCTTTCCAGCAACTCTAGAGGTAAGAGCCAAGTTCATCTATCACTTTTGTTCAAGCAAGCAATTCTAACAAGAATGTTCACCCCTCACACACTTATTTTAAGAGACATCAGCTCAACTCACCGTTGAAACCTTCCTAAATTACCCCCTTCCTCTATAATTGCTATTGTTCTGCCAACCATTTAATACATTCATTCTTTCTTTTTGTTATGTGTGTGTCTGATAGTTCAGACATGAGAATGTATTAAGCTGAGATTGCCCATCTTTATGTTATATTTTTCTTATTGCTATAATTAGATTATAAATTTATTTGGATACTTTTTTTTACAAGGCTTAGCATATCTCTTCCATAAATCTTGATACATTAACTGCTTGAATAAATTTAAAGTGGATCAATTTGATTCTTATTTTTTTAGAATAGTCCTCAAGGTGTAAGCAAAGGTTCCTACCCCAGATTCAGACCTTCTCTCCCCCTCTCTCCTGCTAGAGTTTAACCATGCCTTCAGTGGTGTGTGTGTAGGAGAGTTGCTATTATTCAGTGGCTAAGTCTGTCTCTTTGCAACCCATGAACTGCAGCACACCAGGCTTCCCTGTCCTTCATTATTTCTCTGAGTTTGCTCCAACTCTTATCCATTGAGTCAGTGATGCCATCCACCCATCGCATCTTCTGTCGACCCCCTTCTCCTCTTGCCCTCGATCTTTCCCAGCATCAGAGTCTTTTCCAATGAGTTGTATCTTTGCATCAGATGGCCAAAGTATTGGAGCTTCAGCTTCAGCATCAGTCCTTCCAATGAATATTCAGAGTTAATTCCTCTAGAATTGACTAGTTTGACATTCTTGCTGTCCCAGGAATTCTCAAGAGTCTGTGTTAGAAATTGTACTCTTTCTACTCACTCTTTCACAGTAGCAAATTACTTCATCGTTTTCAGTATGTTGTGTGTAACTTGCATACTATGTGTTAATTAATTTGAAAGCCAGTAAATCCCTGCAAAGGAAGCATCCCTATATCCATATTCTAAAAGGATAATAAGTGAGGACAGTGGTCAAGTTTCAGCTACAAAAATGTAGAGATACATGAGGCAAAAGCAATAGTCCATACAAGACTTGAGAATCCTGAGGAATACTGTAACATAAAAAAGGAAAGTTAAGTAGAAATTTCTTTTACTATCTACACTATTCCAGACTATATACATACTAAGGAACTGAAGGTATTTGAACCTTGCCTCATTATTATACAATTCTCCCAAAGAAAATGCTATTTTAAGAAATATAAAACTGCTATAACCTGTGTGGTTAAAAATGATCAGAAACAAGTGGCTGATAGGTGATGTTACTAAGAAATGCTTTCATCTGTATAAGTCTAGACAACCATGAATATTTTTTACTACCTCATCCTGACACTTTAACCATGTTTTATTCACCTGTTTAATTCAAGGTAGATAATAGTACTGGGACACTGATTAAAATTGTCTAGTGGAATGAATCACACTTTTCGTTTCAACTAGCCTGTATCATCCACCTACATTTGATGAGCCAACCATTGCCTTCAGAAACTGTCATCTGCTTTCTTCTTTTTATCGTATCTGCTCTTTATGTAAGGTCTTCTCACAATTCGTATTGTTCCCCTCTCTCAGTTATTCCTACTGTTCAAGCATAGTGATGTATTTGAAATGCATACAGAAATAAAATATTGCCAGAAAAAGAAAGAACAACAGAAATTGATAGCAAGACTGTAATGAAATCTTGTTTTGCCTCAATTTTTATTTGTCAAATGGAACCACATTTTATGACTGCTAAGTGGAATTATCAGTGTAAAGCCATTATTTGCAAAGTATGAAATATTATAATTTTTCAAATTCTATCAAATTGGACTTATCTTGGACTTCCCTGGTGGCTCAGACGGTAAAGGGTCTGCCTGCAATGCGGGAGACCTGGGTTCGATCCATGGGTCGGGAAGATCCCGTGGAGAAGGAAATGGCAACCCACTCCAGTACCCTTGCCTGGAAAATTCCATGAACTGAAGAGCCTGATAGGCTACAGTCCATGAGGTTGCAAAGAGTTGGACACGACTGAGCGACTTCACTTCAAAACTCTGTTAGTTGTTCACTCGTGTCCGATTATTTTGTTATCCCATGGACCATAACCTGCCAGGCTCCTCCGTCCAAGGGGTTTTTGCAGGCAAGAATACTGGAGTGGGTTGCCATTTGCACTCACAGGGATCTTCCTGACCCAGGGATCGAACCTGGGTCTCCTACACTGCAGGCAGACTGTGCCATCTGAGTCACCAGGGGCCACACTTCTGAACTCTATCGCACCAAAAATTTCCCGCAAATTATGCCACACATGTTCTGGTTTCTGTGACTTCTAGAAACTATTGGGTCCTTCTATTATACTATTCAGAAAGAAAAAAAATTGGCTAATTCAGCTATAGGTAGCAACTTTCTTTTACTCAGATTATTCAATTTTTTTTTATATTTCCACTAAAATAATGATTCCATTTGCTGTGGGGGTTATGATATTAAGTGTAGGTGGTATGTCATAATTTATTTATTAGTATTGACAGCAAGTTTATAAAATCAAATTGAAGACAGGAAATAAAATCTAAAATTGATGAATGAAGTACAGAAACCTTTTTCTTTTAAGGAGAATTCTCCAAAGACAGACAGAAAACATGCCAATAGATTTTTAATACTTTCAAATTCATTTACCATAGAGCTTAATTTTAACAAGCAAATGATTCCCTTGGTGTTAGTAGGATGCAAACTCATTATAATAAAGTGCATTCTCTTATCTTACTCCTTCAGTTCAGTGCAGTCGCTCAGTCGTGGCCGACTTTGCGACCCCATGAATCGCAGCACGCCAGGCCTCCCTGTCCATCACCAACTCCCGGAGTTCACTCAGATTTACGTCCATCGAGTCCGTGATGCCATCCAGCCATCTCATCCTCTGTCGTCCTCTTCTCCTCCTGCCCCCAGTCCCTCCCAGCATCAGAGTCTTTTCCAATGAGTCAACTCTTCGCATGAGGTGGTCAAAGTACTAGAGTTTCAGCTTTAGCATCTCCATCCCTTCAGTCTTTCTGGAGTTATTTCTCCACTGATCTCCAGTAGCATATTGGGCACCTACTGACCTGGGGAGTTCTTCTTTCAGTATCCTATCATTTTGCCTTTTCATACTGTTCATGGGGTTCTCAAGGCAAGAATACTGAAGTGGTTTGCCATTCCCTTCTCCAGTGGACCACATTCTGTCAGACCTCTCCACCATGACCCGCCTGTCCTGGGTTGCCCTGCGATACAGTTAAAATTTTAAGAGCCTGAATACATACAAACTGTTTGAAAGCGGTATAACACATAGTAATCAATTAATAAATACTCACAGTTAAGATGATAATGATGATGATGAAGATGTCAGTAATCTAGTATATTGGACCTTTGTGTTACAAAATACTTTGTAATTTCTCATTTGATAATATAATGATGAGAATCAGAAAAGTAAAAAGCTATGTGAATCAGGGTTTGAAGTCAAAGAACAACAATTACACGCAATAATTACTTTCTTAAATTTTCCAAAATAAGTGTTGTCTTTCTGATGCTAATTATCTACAGATATATATATAAATAATTTGCAATTAGAAAAAAATAGATTCATGCTTACCTGTTTAAATTGATATCAAATATAATGCTTACCTTTACAGACAGAGTGAAAAGACAGAGAGAAAATGAGAGTTTTTCCCTCATAGTTAGATAATTCAGATTTATTTAAAACAGAGGTTAATTGGCATCTAATATATATTCTATTGTTTTAACTTGTAGAGTTCTTTAAATAGGAAATATTTACTCTTGGGATCAGCTCCTTCCCCAGGTTACCTCCTAATTGAACTATTCTTCCTGCCACTCAAGGACAACAACCAAAATCATAACTGCTCACACCACTCCTCAAAATTCTCTACCTCTCTTATGGTATTTTGTGATCATTAAGAAATATACACAATGTAAAATCAGAAGTTTATGATTAAATATTACTTGTGATATGAAATAAAGATGTTCTTTAAAAGGATACAATTATACAATGTTTCAAATAGAAGATAACTTAATTTTTCCAAAGTAGGAAAAAATTCAGAAGTAGGAAATCCAAGGATGTTGGGAGCAGTTATGCCATCTTCAGCATGAATCTTGTCTACAGAATCACAGAGTAGCCAGGTCTGCCTCTTAACTTCCTAGACTACAGAAACGGAGCTGGTGATCAGGGGAATCAATCACTAATTCCTTTTTTGATGTACAAGCTGGAAACAGCATGCAGAGTTTCCAGGAATAGTCCCTCATCTCAACTTTAGTTGCAAGATCACTCCAGGTAGGAAGAGAGGATGGAAATATTTCTAGCTGTCCTGCCGTGTGACTGGCTAATATTCCTAATTTCTATCATTAACTGCCCTCACTTGGAACAACCTGAAATTCTAAGTAGTTATGGTATAGACTTCCCAGTCAAGGGTGTTCTCAGATTAATTGTGAGGATTCTCAGCAGTGGTTACAATGTAACAGAACAATTTTTCTTTATCACCCCTTACACACACACACACACACACACACACTCACAAAATACAATGGAAGAGAATATTAGACTTAACTATAGGAAGCAGGAATACATTTACACCTGTATAAAGATTAAAAGAAATTAGAAAAGAGCATATTTTAGAAAATCATACTAATGCATGGAAAGCTATCACTCTTCAAAGTTTATATATTTCTATAACATAACAATGTTTAGTGATTACTTTGTGATTTATTTTATTTTAATTCTAGCCATTAAAATACATAAAAACATAAATTATGTTTAACATAATCTTATCTTGGTTTTAATTTGCATTTCATAATGGCTAATGGTGATGACCATCTTTTATGTGATTATTTGATTTCTGTTTATTTGCTTTAGTAAAATATCTATTTAAGAATTTCATACATTTGTTAGTTGTTGCTTAGCTTCCCTGGTGGTTCAGACAGTAAAGAATCTGCCTGCAATGCAGGAGACCCAGGTCCAATCCCTGGGTCGGGAAGATCCCCTAGAGAAGGGAAGTCTACCCACTCCATTACTCCTGCCTGAAGAATTCTATGGACAGAGGAGCCTCTTGGGCTATAGTCCCTGTGGTCATAGAGTTGGACATGACTAAGTGACTAACACTTTTTCATACTTTCATATTTATTAATTGCATTATTTCTATTTTTACTGTTGAAGATGCACTAGGTTTCAGAAAAAATCATTAAATGGGATTCACTAAGCTTAGTGGATAAAAATTAAGCAATAATTTATGACAGTCAAGGCAACCTGTCAAATATTCAACTCCTTTTTCACACTAGCGAAAAAAAGAGAAAGCCATCCAACATGCACAGGAAAATGGTTTCAGCAGACTTACATTTGCATGGTATCCTCTTAGAATGGGTCTTATAGCTAGATGCAAACTCACCATTATGTCAAAATAGGCAAATTTATATATAATACACTTTTTCTATAATAAGTGTTGTAACATTCTTATGCATGATGATCTGTAGTATTTATAGAATTGTTATATATATACATATAATATAATAAGAATGGTAATTATGCAGTGACTTATTCCCCATTTTAGTCTGAAAAGTACTTTTTTTTTCCTTATTTAAGAGTCTTCCTTGACAATCTTATTTAGCATGATCCTCTTTCAAAGAGAGGGAGAGTAAGGTGTCTAAAGAGAAATTTGAATACATTTACTACAATTTCAGTTCTTATTACTGAAATTCACTCTACAGATTGAAGGGAGTAATATATTGAGACAGTTGGCAGATAGAAGGTTTTAGGGATTGTAGTTCATGACTCAGCAGCTAAAGAATCCATCTGTAATGCAGGAGACACAGGTTTCATCCCTAGGTCAGGAAGATCTCCTTGAGGAGCAAAATGGCAACCCACTCTAGTATTCTTGCCTGAAAAATCCAGAGGAGCCTGGCAGGCTACAGTCCAAAGGGTGGCAAAGAGTTGGACATGACTGAGAGCCTAAGCACACATAGCAAAGGCCACAGGCAGTCTTGCAGCTTAAAGATATGATGTTTAAAACTTTTACGTATCTTCTAAGGACACGTATTTCTATATGTCATAAATTTTTATTGAAACGGGCTTTTGCAAATTATAATTGTTACTACCTTCTTATGGGTAATTTAGCTTAGTTTTCCCAAGTATTTTCTTTAGAGGGACATTATGCAAGGAGATCCAACCAGTCCATTCTAAAGGAGATCAGTCCTGGGTGTTCATTGAAAGGACGGATGCTGAAGCTGAAACTCCAATACTTTGGCCACCTCATGTGAAGAGTTGACTCACTGGAAAAGAATCTGATGCTGGGAGGGATTGGGGGCAAGAGGAGAAGGGGACGACAGAGAATGAGATGGCTGGATGGCATCACCAACTCAATGGACATGAGTTTGAGTAAACTCCGGGAGTTGGTGATGGACAAGGAAGCTTGGTGTGCTGCAATTCACCGGGTTGCAAAGAGTCAGACATGACTGAACAACCGAACTGAACTGAACTGATGCCAAAACTATTACTGCTGCTAAAGAAACAATGTGTCAATGTCCCTTGTGAAAAAGCAATCTTCAACATATAACAACATTCAACCAAAATGAACCCAGACAGGAACATGCATGTTTTTTGTCTCATTAAACATACATATTTGGTGGTATACATTTTGAAGCCATTGTTTTAACATTACAGAATCTAATCTCACTAAATGACTCACCAAGTCATATACTGGGTAGCCCAAGCAGGTAGCCAGAAGTGAAGAAATGCTGCTACCCAGAAAGCAGATATAATTTAAAAATATGTAAAAACAAGATACAAGAAATAATGTTTGGTCTTTACTTCAAGAGATTAATGGAGCCCCAGATGGTAATCTTTCGCTAATTTTTTGAAAAAGTATAGATAAAGTCCAGTGTTTTTATGAACCATATCATAAATTTCTTTCCTGTCAATTTAAAATATGTTACCTGGTAATGGATAGAAAACAAAAAAATAAGTGTCAAGAAATAATTTCTAGGGGCTGCCTCATGTGAATTAAAAGTTTGGGAAGACAAGGGTTAGAGAAATAAAAGGAATAAATATAAAAATCACAAGGAATTTTGTAACAGTATAATCCTGCCTTTGTTAATAAACACTGAGTTCACAATGATATACATGCTTACTGAATTTCATTTGAATTTTATTGAAGGTTTAGCTCTGACTTAGAACTCAGTGCATGAAAGCCTTTCTTTTGGTATTCTGATTGGAGTAATTCCACATGAGAGTAAAGTGGGTTAAATAACTATGCTCCCAATGTTTAGTAGTTCTCTGAAATCTCTAGATTTTCTGGCACCAGTCTGAGGTAAGCCATAGCAGTGTTTATTTCTCCATTCATCTGTTCAACCCCTCTGTCACATATTATTTAAGTGCCACTGAACAGTTACTGTGCCGTAGAATCAAAGAAACCCAGCAAGTACAGGTGTGGATAAGTAAGCAATTATGTAGGTAAATAATCTTGCATATCTGCAGAATATTTGAGCCAAAAATCTTAGCAGACTGAATTCTGTTGTTGCTGTTCAGTGGCTAAGTCATGTCTGACTCTCTGTGATCCATGGATTGCAGCATGCCTGACTTCCCTGTCCCAGAGTTTGCTCAAACACATGTCCATTGAGTCAGTGATGCCATCCAACCATCTCATCCTCTGCAACGATGCACATAACACTTTTATTCATAAAGCAGGATTATTTTTAGACACAGAGTATTGAAGATAGATTAATTTGCCCAGTATATATATATATATATATATGCACAATAAATTTTGGTTTATTATTTTAAAGTATCTAAAAGTGCATTATAAGCTAGAAGTAGTTAACAGAAGAATGTAGAGATTTATAATGATTCTCTGATAACTACTTGCAAGTAGATAAAGCATTGATAATTAAACTCATCATGCTATATTTTAAGTAATAATTTTCTCAGTGCGGCAATCACATCCTTGCTCCAAAGGCTGTATATCATGGGACTGAACATCGGAGTCACTATGGTGTAGAACAGAGAGAGGAGTCTGTCAGTTCCTGCAGAATGACTGGATTTGAGCCTTAAGTATGCAGTGGTAGCAGGTACAAAGAATAAAAGCACAACCAACAGGCGAGAAGAACACGCGGAGAAGGCTTTGGCTCGCCATCTGGCTGTTGGCGACCTCAGAAGAGTGGAAATGATTCTGCTGTAAGAGGCAAGGATCAGCAAAAAGGGACAGCAGCAAACAACAGAGCTACTGCATAGGCTGACAACTCGTGTGCAGAAGTGTCTCCGCAGGCCAGCTTCAGAATGGGGGGAATGTCACAGAAGTGGTTAATCTCGTTCAAATGACAGAAACGCAGAGAGAAGATCTGGCACGTTTGCCCTATCTGCACTGGGATTCCACTGACCCAGTAGCCCACAGCCAGCTGGAGGCACACCTTTGGGGTCATGACCAGGGGATAGTGCAGAGGGCCACAGATGGCCACGCAGCGGTCATAGGCCATCACCGCCAGGAGGAAGCACTCAGTGGCTCGGAGGGTAAGGAAGAAGCACATTTGGGCAGCCCAGTCCAGCACAGAAATGCTTCTGTCCTGAGTCCAAAGGTTCACCAGAATCCTAGGGAGGGTGACGGACACGGAACAGATTTCCAAGGAGGAAAAGTTTGCCAGGAAAAAATACATGGGTTTGTGCAGTGCAGGGACAAGCCTAGTTAGAATTATTATGAGACTATTTCCAGTTAAGATAATGGTGTGAATGATGGAGAACACCCCAAAGAACAGCCCTTGGAGGTCTGGAAGGTCAGAAAACCCCAGGAGTACAGATTCCATCACTTTGGATATGTTGTCTTTTGCTTCCAAATCTTCATATTTCTTTTTTTTTTTTCTCATGGACAATGAGAGAAAATCTCAAGCTTACTTGAGATTTTATTTTTATTTTTATTTTTTTAATTAATTAATTTATTTATTTTTAATTTCATCTGTGGGAATGATCCAATCAGAGGTACTATTATTTCACTTTCATTAGCTCTTGTTTTCTTATTTATAAAACAGGATGTTACAACTTTCTATTTTTCAATTTCCTATAGAAACCAAACCTATAACACCAGGTGCTCTAAATGTGTGATAAAGTGTGTTTTTCATCATTATCAAATCTATCTGTACATTAAAAAAAAACCTTTAATCTTTCTTTTTCTACTGTATACAATATTTATTTAGTTCTGAAGATAAGTGATTGTAATTTTGCTATTTGTCTCAACACTCAAAAATACAAATTCTGAATTTAAGTTCCTTTATCAAATAACTTGATATTTGCATTTGATGTGTTTTTCTTTTCACCTCTTCATTCTGTTTTTCATTATCAATTCAAAATTAATTTTTCTTTGCTCTTTTAAATGTCTTAAGCAATATAAAATAGTTTTAGGGATATATATAGTTAATTTTTTTAAATGAGATTTTTTTCAGTTGTATTTCCAACGTCTTTTTAACTTTGACATTCTGCATATTTAGCTATTTTATTATAAAACAAAATTCATCAGTTAACAACTCAAGATTTTTGAATGGTATTTAATTTTTAAAACTGTGTATTTCAATATAGTGTCTACAAATTCAGCATTCATAGTTTTTATTCAGACTTTTCTGTTCTAAGCAAAGAATTCTAAGCTGGTCTTCTTGTCCAGGAACTCTCATAAGGGTATGAGGCATGTTCATCTAGCATTTATATTCATTAAAGTATTCAAACTAGAATGTTCACCTGTTACACACTTATTGTAAGAAATACATCCACCACAACAGCTATCTCAGAGCCTCCTAAATTACAAAGAACTTAAATAATTGACAATTTTGCTGAATACTTTTAATTAATTAATTGTTGTGGGGTTTTTTTTGCCCCTATGTGAGTGTTAGTTCATGCATGTGAAAGCTTTGGGTTGAGATTGTCCATCTTCCTTTGCTATACCTAGATTTTAAGGTTTTGATCATCAGTGTATCTTTGTATGTAATGTGTAATATGTTTCTTCCACAAAAAGTGATTTACTAACTTCTTGAATTAATAATTAAACTTTCTGGCAAGCTACGGTTACAAGGCATCAGGAGAAAAGGCTCAGCTTTGTCAACAATCTGTTAGATATCTGGGCCTAATCATATCAGAAGGGACTAGGGCCATAGGCCCCAAGAGAATTAAACCTATACACGCTAGTAAAGTAATGCTCAAAATTCTCCAAGCCAGGCTTCAGCAATATGTGAACCATGAACTTCCAGATGTTCAAGGTGGTTTTAGAAAAGGCAAAGAAACCAGAAATCAAACTGCCAACATCTGCTGGATCACGGAAAAAGCAAGAGAGTTCCAGAAAAACATCTATTTCTGCTTTATTGACTATGCCAAAGCCTTTGACTGTGTGGATGACAATAAACTGTGGAAAATTCTGAAAGAGATGGGAATACCTGACCACCTGACCTGACTCTTGAGAAATCTGTATGCAGGTCAGGAAGCAACAGTTAGAACTGGACATGGAACAACAGACTGGTTCCAAATAGGAAAAGGAGTACGTCAAGGCTGTGTATTGTCACCCTGCTTATTTAGCTTCTATGCAGAGTATATCATGAGAAACGCTGGACTGGAAGAAACACAAACTGGAATCAAGATTGCCGGGAGAAATATCCATAACCTCAGATATGCAGATGACACCACCCTTATGGCAGAAGGTGAAGAGGAACTAAAGAGCCTCTTGATGAAAGTGAAAGAGTAGAGTGAAAATGTTGGCTTAAAGCTCAACATTCAGAAAACAAAGATCATGGCATCTCGTCCCATCCCTTCATGGGAAATAGATGGGGAAACAGTGGAAATAGTGTCAGACTTTATTTTTCTGGGCTCCAGAATCACTGCAGATGGTGATTGCAGCTGTGAAATTAAAAGACGCTTACTCCTTGGAAGGAAAGTTATGACCAACCTAGATAGCATATTCAAAAGCAGAGACATCACTTTGCCAACAAAGGTCCGTCTAGTCAAGGCTATGGTTTTTCCTGTGGTCATGTATGGATGTGAGAGTTGGACTGTGAAGAAAGCTGAGCGCCAAAGAATTGATGCGTTTGAACTGTGGTGTTGGAGAAGACTTTTGAGAGTCCCTTGGATTGCAAGGAGATCCAACCAGTCCATTCTAAAGGAGATCAGCCCTGGGATTTCTTTGGAAGGACGGATGCTGAAGCTGAAACTCCAATACTTTGGCCACCTCATGCGAAGAGTTGACTCACTGGATAAGACCCTGATGCTGGGAGGGATTGTGGGCAGGAGGAGACAGAGAGGCCTGGTGTGCTGTGATTCATGGGGTTGCAAAGAGTCGGACACGACTGAGGGACTGAACTGGAACTGGAACTGAAGTCATCCCCTACCTATGACTTTAAGACAATTGAGAGGATTATTTGAAAATTACAGGCTACTGTCGTGTTTGGATTCCGGGTTATGGGGCGCTTGCCTGGCCTTTATATAAACTTATAGCTGAAACTCAGCAGGCCCAAACCCACAAACTGGTTTGGTCTCCAGATACTCAAAAGGCTTTGAAGGTTCTTCAGACTGCTCTCCTGCAAGCTCCCACTCTGAGCTTGCCCACAGGGTCAGAATTTAATTTGTTTGTCACTGAAAGAAAAGGTGTGGCCTTGGGAGTTTGACACAACCCCGAGGACCTCATCAGCAATCTATTGCTTATCTAAGCAGAGAATTAGATGTAATTTCACGTGGGTAGCCCCACTGCCTAAGAGTAATTGGGGCAGCAGCTTTTTTAGCACCTAAAGCTTTAAAAATAATTAATGGATGGAACCTTACTGTCCTGTTCTCATGATGTGAGTGGAATCTTAAATTCTAAGGTTAATATTTGGATGACAGACAATAGACTTCTTAAATATCAGTCACTGTTTTTAGAAGGACCAGTAACTAAGCTTAAAGTCTGTAGTAATTTAAATCCTGCCACTTTCCCTCCTGAGAAGGAAAATGAAACACCTGATCACAATTGTTCCCAATTCCTAACTTTAAACTATGCAGCTTGGGAGGATCTAATGGATACCCCATTAGACAATCCTGACATGGAAATATTTACTGATGGCAGTTCTTTTGTTCAGGATGGAAAGCGTAAAGCAGGTTATGCAGTGGTGACAGCTGAACAGGTTTCCACTCTTCATCAGTGGAAGACTTCCCATGGTGGACATCTCCACTTCAAGGAAAAGACTTTCTCCAAGTCTGAGAATACCTTCAACAACATCATATGTGATGCCTTTTCTTCAGCTGATGACATCTAACAATCCTAAGATGGACTGATGTAACTATGAACATAATATGACTTGTAATTTTGATTTTAACTCGTTTTAATGATTATTTTGCCTTACATCTGTAACTGTGTAGTTGAATTTATTTCTAGTTGCGTGAAAGCTTTTAAGTTACAAATGGTTGTTCAAGATCCTACTAATGCCACAGTCTCCTCCAACGATTACTTGGGGCCCCTGGATCAGAGACCCTCAGTATGAGGGTTAGGAGAATATGTTGCCTTAACAATTTAGGGACCACACCCCTAAACAGCAGGAAGTAGTTATGGAACAAAAACGGTGCCCCTTTCCCTTGGCAACATAATTCTCCTAAAAGAAAAGGGGGGAATGAGACAGTCATTTCCTAGGCAGGTTGATAAGAAGTCTAGGGGTCCCCAAGGAGAGAGGGGTCTGGAGTTTTCAAGGAGGAAGAAAGGACAACTTTTTTGTCCCTCTACATTCCTTAGGATTATATAACAATAATATATCCTGCTTGAGGACAGTCTGTGGAAAAAACCTTCTGGCTAATCCTGTTATCTTAAGGTGCAAATTATGGGAGTAAGTCTAGTGAGGTCTTTACAACCTCCAGACATTCTTTTGATTCACTGTAATAACTAATTAGAGAGTATATAACTCCATTGCTAACACTACCAAGGGGGTACTCTTTCTACCCCTTTCTGATGCCTATGTCTGAAGCTTTCTCTATTTCCTTTATATTTTAATAAAACTTTATTACACAAAAGCTCTGAGCAATCAAGCCTCGTCTCTGGCCCCGGAATGAATTCTCCCTGGAGGCCAAGAATCCCAGCATCTTTGCGTGGTTCAGCAACAACTTTCATGAGGAGGGTCTCACCCAGGAGATTGTGGACATATGACCCCAGATACATGGTCAGTGAGATGGGGTCACCCTGGAGACTGTGCATATGTTACCTCAGGTGCAGGTTCTGGGGGGGTTTACCCTGGAGACTATGGCCATGAGAACCCAGGGGCAGGGTCTGTAAGGTTAGGTCACCTCAAGACTGTGGTCCTGATACCCCAGACCAGGGTAAGTGAGGTTGGATCACCCTGGAAAATGTGGACATGTGATCCCAAATATATAATCTGGGGAAGATTGTCACCCTGGAGACTGTGGACTTGTGACACCAGATGCAGGGTCTGGCAGGGGGGTGTCACAATGGAGACCAGGGACGTATGACCTCAGGTGCAGGGTCTGGAAGGGGTGTCACCCTGGACACTGTGGACCTGTGAACTGAGGTGCAGGGTCTGGATGGGGTCACATGAGAGACTTTGGATATGTGAACCCAGGTGCAGTGTTAGGGAGCTGTCACCCTGGAGACTGGATACATGACCCCAGGTACAGTGTCTGGGAAGGGTGTCACCCTGGAGACTATTCACGTGTAACTCCTGGTGCAGGGTGTGTGAGAGGGGTCACCTTGGAGACTGGACATGTGACCCCAGGTACATGGTCTGGGGGGGAAATCACACTAGTGAGTGTGGACATGTGACACCAGGGACAGGGTCTGGGAGGAGGGGTCACCCTGGGGGCTCCAGACCTGTGACCCCAGGTGCTGGGTAATGGAGGGGGCTTACCCTGGGAGACATGGAGGTGTGTTCCCAGATACAGGGGCAGGGAGGGTGTCAGCCTGGAAACTGTAGATATTTGACCCCAGGTACGGGGTCTGTGAGGGTGGTCACACTGGTGGTTGTGCACGGGTGACACCAGGTTCAGGATCTGGGCGGGGATGTCATCCTGGATATTTTGTAAGTGTGACCTCAGGTACAGGGTATGAAGGGTGTCCTCTGGACATGGCAGATATTTGACCCCAGGTACAGGGTCTGGGAAATGACATCACCCCAGAGACTATGGACGTGTGTCGCCAGGTACTGGGTCTGGGAGAATGCACACGGTAGAGACTGGATATGTGACCCCAAATACAGTGCCTGGGAGAGGTCACCCTGGGGACTGAAGACATGTGATCTCAGATAGAGGATCTGGGAGGGTGTCCCTGGAAACTGTGGACACGTAACACGAGGGTAGGGTCTGGGAGGGGAGCTCGCAGTGGAGACTGTGGCCGTGTCATCCCAGGCGCTCGGACTGATGCAGCAGTGTCACCCTGAAGTCTGTGCACTGTGTCCACAGGTAAGGGTCTGGAGGGTGTCACCCTGGAGACTGGAAATGTGACCAGAGGTTCAAAGTCTGGGAGTGGTGGTCACCCTGGAGACTGTGGACATGTGACCAGAGGTAAAAGTTCTGGTGAGGTGGGCTCACCATGGAGAATGTGGACGTGTGACCCCAGGGGTAGGGTCTAGGAGAGGCAGTTACCCTGGAAACTGGAATTGTGACCCCAGGTACAGTGTTTGGGAGAGGTGTCACTAAGGAGACTGTGGACATGTGACCCCAGGTGCTTATATTTCAAAGGGGTCACCCTTTAGCCTGTGCATGTGTGACCCCAGGTGAAAGGTCTTGGAGTAGGGGCCACCCTGGACTGTGGTCATCTAACACCAGGTGCAGGGTCTGGGGAGAGGGCTCTCATGGAGACTGTGGACATGTGACCCCAGGTGCAGGTTCTGTGAGGTGTTTTCTCCCTGGAGGAAGTGGACGGGTGACCCAAAATGCAGTGTCTGGGGTGGAGGCTGACCCTGGAACCTGTGGATGTGTGAAGCCAGGTGAAGTGTCTGGGACGTGGGGTCACCATGGAGACTGTGGACGTGTGAACCCAGGTGCAGGGTCTGGGGGAGGGTTCACCCTGGAGACTACGGACATGTGACCCTATGAATAGGATCTATGAAGGGGTTCACCAGGGAAGCTGTGGCCATGTGACACCAGGTAGAGGATCTGATGTGGGGTATGAATGTGGAGACTGTGGTCATATAACCCCCTGTGCAGGGGGAAGGGGGGTCACCCTAGAAACTGCGGGTGTGTGATCCCAGGTGCATGGTCTGGGAGGGGTTCATCATGGAGACTGTGGACATGAAATTCCAGGTATAGCATCTGGGAGGTGGGGTTACCGTGCAGATTGTGTGCAGGTGTTTCTGGTTACTGGGTCTGGGTGGTGGGGTCTCCCTGAGGACTATGGACGTGTGACCCAAAGTGCAGAGTCTGGGGAGGGGCTCTCCCTGCATACTGTGGATGTGTAATCCCAGATGCAGGATCTGGGACTGGGGTCACTCTGGGGATTGTGGACATGTTACATCAGGTGAATGGTCTGGGAGGGGGTTACCTTGGAGACTCTGGATGTGTTACCCTAAGTGCAGGGACTGGGAGGTGGTGTCACCCAGGATGCTGTGGTCATGAGACCTCAGGTACAGAGTCTGGATGTTGGCTCATACTAGAGACTGTGGACATGTGATCCCATGTATGTCGTCTGGGAGGGAGTCATCCTGGATACTACAGAAATTTGACCCCAGGTACAGGGTCAAGAAAGGGTTACTCTGGAAACTGTTTATGTGTGACCCCATGTGCAGTTTCTGGGAGGTGGAGTCACACTTCAGACTGTAGACATGTGAACCTGGTCCAGGGTGTGGGAGGGGGTCACCCTGGATCTTGTGGACATGAGACCTTAGGTGCAGGGCCTGGGAAGTGGTGTCACTCTGGGGATTGTAGACATGTTACTCCAGGTGTATGATCTGGGAGAGGTTCACCCTGGAGACTGTGGATGGGCAACCTTAGGTGCAGGGACTGGGAAGAGATGTCACACTGGGCACTGTGGTCATGTGACCCCAGGTACATAGTCTGAAGGTGGTCTCATCCTGGAGACTGTTTACGTGTGACGCCAGGTGCAGGGTCTGGGAGGTGGGTCACCCTTCAGACTCTCGACATGTGACGCCAGGTACAGGGTCTGGGAGGTGGGTTACCCTGGGGACAGTGGACATGTGACCCAAGGTCCCAGGTCTGGGAAGGGGTCACACCAAGGAGACTGTGGATGTGTGACCACACATACAGGCTCTGGGAGGATGTCACCCAGATGAATGTGGACTTGTGAACCTGGTAAGGTGTAGTCACCCTGGAGACTGTGGACATGTGAATTCAAGCGTGGGGTATGAGTGGTGTCAAGGAGAATTTTGACATGTGACCCCAGGTGCAGGTACTTCGAAGCAGTCAAGATGGAGCCTGTGGATGTGTGCCCCAGGACAAGGGTCTGGGAGGTGGGGTCACTCTTGAGACTGGACATGCGACCCCAGGTACAGGGTCTTGAGGCGGGTTCATCTTGGCAACTGTGGATATGTGACCCCAGGTTCAGGGTCTTGGAGGACATTCATTCTGCAAAATGTGGACATGTGATCCCATGTACAGGGTCTGCAAAGATGTTCACCAGGGAGACTGTGGACATGTACACCAGGTGCTTTGATGTGGGCTGCGGTCACCCTGGAGACTGCATGTGTGACCCAGTTTCAGCGTCTGGGATGTTTGTCACCCTGGAAGCCTTTGACTTCAGGTACAGGGTCTGGGGGTGCTGTCACCCTGGGGACTGTGAACATATGAGAGAAGGTACAGGGTCTGAGTGATGGGGTAACCCTATGCGCTGTGGACATGTGATCCCACATGTAGGGTCTGGAAAGGGGCCTCTGTAGAGACTGTGGATGTCTTACCCTAGGTGCAGGGTCTGGGAGGAGGTCACCATAAACACTGTGGATGTACACCATGAACACACCCCAGCTGCTGGGTCTTGGGGGCAGGGTCACCCTGGAGACTGTGGACATGTGACCACAGGTACAGCGTATGGGAAGTGGGGTCAAAATGGATAATGTGGACATTTGACCCAAATTGTAGGGTCTGGGGAGAGGGCTGACCCTGAAGACTGGATGTGTGATTCCCGGTGCATGGTCTGGGCGGGGGGGCGGGGGGTGTAACCTTGGAGATTATGGATGTGTGATTCCACGGGTATAGGAGATGGGGTCACACTTTAGACTATAGACATGTCACCTCGGTCCAGAGTCACCCTGGAGATTGTGGACATAGGATCCCAGGTGCAGGGTCTGGGAGGCGGCTCACCCTGGAGGCTGTGACATCAGACGCCAGGTACATTGTTTGGGACCTGGATCACCCTGGAGGCTGTGGACATGTTACCCCAGGTGCAGGGTCTTAGAAGGGGGTCACCCTGGAGACTGTGGACCTGTGAGCTCAGGTACAGTTTCTGGGAAAGTGTCACCCTAGACTCTGGACATGTGACCCCAAGTGCAGGATTTGGGAGCAGGGTCACCCTGCTGACTGGACATACGTCACCAGGTGCAGGTTATGGGCAGCAGGGACACCCCGGATATTGTCGAAGTGTGACCCCAGGCACAGGCTCTGGGCATTCCTTCATAGCTCAAAAGCTTCCCCCATAGCTCAGTCGGTAAAGAATCTACATGCAATGCAGGAGACCCAGGTTCAATTCCTGGGTCAAGAGGATTTCCTGGAGAAGGAAATGGCAACCCACTCCAGTATTCTTGCCTGGAGAATCCCATGGATAGAGGAGCATCGCAGGCTACAGTCCATGGGGTCACAAGAGTTGGACATGACTTAGCGACTAAACCGCCACCACTACCACTAAGGACTGTTAAGGGGTAAGATGTTAGTAAATAGAAAATAAATAGACAGGGTCTGGGAGAGGGGGTCACCATGGAGACTGTGTACGTGTGACCCCAAGTACAGTGTCTGAAAAGGGGGTCACCCTGGTGACTGGGGACATATGACCCCAGGTACAGGGTCTGGGAGGAGGGTCACCATGAACCCAGGTACAAGGTAGGTGATGTGAGGTTCACCTTGGAGACTGTGGACAAGTGACACAATGTGTAAGGTCTGGGTGTGGGGATTACCCTGGAAACTGGAAATGTGATTCCAGGTACATGGTCTGGTAGGTGGGGTAACCATGGAGACTGTGAACTTGTGACAACACGTCTATGGTCTGAGAATGGTTAACCCTGAGACTGTGACCACAGGTGTAGGCTTGTGAGGGAGTGTAAGAGTGTGTGAGGGTGTGAGAGGGAATGTAAGAGTGTTCAATGGTGTGCAAGGGAGTGTAAGAGTATGCAAGATGTGCGAAGGAGTGTAAGACCATGCAAGGGTGTGTGAGGGAGAGTAAGAGTGCATGAGGTCATCCGAGAGAGCGTAAGAGTGTGCAAGGGTGTACGATGGAGTGAAAGTGTGTGAGGGTGTGTGAGGGAGTTGCAGAGTGTGTGAGGGAATGTAATAGTGTGCAAGGGTGAGTGAGGGTGTGTACAACTGTGTGAGGGAGTGTAAGAATGTGTAAAGGTTTGCAATGGAATGTAAGAGTTGTGAAGGTGTGTAAGAGAATGCAAGGGAGTGTAAGAGTGTGCAAGGGTGTCTGATGGAGTGTAAGAGTGAGTGAGGGCGTGCAAGGAAGTATAAGAGCCTGCAAGGAAGTGTAAGAGCATGTGAGGTTGTGCAACGGAGTATAAGAGCATGATAGAGTTTAAGAGTGTGCAAGGTTGTGGGAAAGTGTGTAAGAGCATGTGAGGGACTGTAAGAGTATGTGAGTGTGTGCAAGGAAGTGTAAGAGCATGCAAGGGAGTGTAAGAGTGTGTGATGGTTTGCAAGGGAATGTAACAGCATGCAAGGTAATGAAAGAGTGTGAAAGGGTGTGCGATGAAGTGTAAGGGTGTGCAAGGGTGGGCGAGGAAACGTCAGAGCATGTGAGGGAGTGTAAGAGTGTGCAGAGATGAGCAAGGGAGTGTAAGAGTGTGTGGGCGTGCAAAGGAATGTAGGAGGGTGTGAGGCAGTGTCGTAGCATGCAAGAGAGTGTAAGAGTGTGGGATGGTGTGCAAGGGGGTGGAAGAGCATGTGAGGGATTGTAAGAGTGTGCGAGGGTGTACAAGGTAGTGTAAGAGTGTGACAGTGTGTGAGGGAGTGTAAGGGTGGGCGAGGAAGTGTATGACTGCAAAGGTGTGCAAGGAGTATAACAGTGTGTGAGGTAGTGGGAGGGAGTGTAATAGTGTGCAAGGTGTGCAAGGGCATGTGAGGACATGCAAGGACATAGAGGGAGTTGAGAGCATGCAAGTCAAGGCAGTGTAAGTATGTGAGGGTTTGCAATGGAGTATAAGAGTGTGTGAGGGCATGCAAGGGAGTGTAAGAGTGTACAAAGGTGTGTGAGAGTGTATGAGGATGTGTGAGAGTGTGTGATGGTGTGCAAGGGCAGGCGAGGTCATTCGAGGATGTGAGGATGTGTGAGAGCATATAAGGATGTGCGAGGGTTGCAAGGCAGGGCAACAGTGTGTGAGGGTGTACAAGAGCATGCAAGGGCTTGGAAGGGCGTGTGTGGCCACGCAAGTGCATGTGAGAGCATCTGAGTATGTGCAAAGGCATGTGAGAGCATGCACGGATGTGTAGAGAGTGTGCAAGGGCATGTGAGGGCATGCAATAGCATGAGAAGGCATGCAAGGGTGTGCGAGGACGTGCAATGGTGTGTGAAAGCAGGCCAGGGCATGAGAGAATTGTGAGGATGTGCAAGAGTGTGCAAAGATGTGCAAGGGCATGTGAGGACATGCAAGAACATAGAGGGAGTGCAAGAGCATGCGAGCCACTGCAAGAGCCTGCAAGGGCACGTTAAGCCATGTGAGGGTGTGCAAGAGTGTGTGAGGGTGTGTGAGTACATGCGAGGTCGAGCAAGAGTGTGCAAGGGCATGCGAGGCCGTGTGATGATGCACAAGAGCGGGCAAGGGCGGGCGAGGGTGTGTTAGGGAGTGTGAGGATGTGCGAGGTCATGTGAGAGTATGCAAGGACTGCAAGCGTGTGCAAGAGCATGTGAGGGCCTGCGACAGTGTGGGAGGGCGTGTGAGGGCACATGAGACAGTGCAAGTGGGTGTGATGGCATGTGAATATGTGCGAAGGGATGTGAGAGCATGCAGGAGCGTGTGAGGGCGTGCAAAGAATTGCGAGAGTGTATGATTCTAGTCGGAGAAGGCAATGGCACCCCACTCCAGTGCTCTTGCCTGGAAAATCCCATGGATGGAGGAGCCTGGTGGGCTGCAGTCCATGGGGTCGCGAAGTCGGACACGACTGAGTGACTTCACTTTCACTTTGCACTTTCACGCATTGGAGAAGGAAACGGCAACCCACTCCAGTGTTCTTGCCTGGAGAATCCCAGGGACGGGGGAGCCTGGTGGGCTGTCATCTATGGGGTCGCACAGAGTTGGACACGACTGAAGCGACTTAGCAGTAGCAGTAGCAATGAGGACATTCAAGGGAGTGCGAGGCCGTGTGAGAGCGTGTGAGGGCATGCGAGCGTGTGTGAGAGGGTGCAAGGACATGCAAGGAGAGGCAAGGGCATGTGAGGGCTTGTGAGGGTGTGTGAGGACGTGCGTGGGTGTGTGAGGCTGTGTGAGGGCATGCAAGTGCATGTGAGGACATGTGAGGGAGAGCGAGGCCATGTGAGAGCACATGAGGGCATGTGAGCATGTATGAGAGGGTGCCAGGGGATGCAAGGGCACGCAAGGGCATGCTAGGGTGTGCGAGTGCATGTGAGGGCATGGCCAAATGTGTGATGACACGCGAGAGCATGCATGACAGTATGTGCGAGGGGATGTGAGGGCATGCAAAGAATTGCGAGAGTGTACAAGGACATTCGTGTGAGGGTGTGTGAGGGAGTATGAGAGCATGTGAGGACATGCAAGCGCATGCAAGAGGGTACAAGGACGTGCAAGGGGATGTGAGTGCATGTGAGGGAGTGCTAGGGCGTTTGAGTGCATGTGAAGGTGTGGCATTGCGTGTGATGATGCATGAGAGCATGTGTGAGGCTGTGTGAGGGTGTGTGAGGGCTTAAGAGTGCATGCGAGGATGTGCAAGGGCATGCGGGAGCGTGCGCAGGCATGCGGGAGCGTGCGCAGGCATGCAAGGCCATTTGAGGTCATGTGAGTGCATGCCAGGATGTGCAAGAATACGTGAGCATGGGCAAGAGTGTGGTAGGGCCTGCAAGAGTATGTGAGGGTGAACAAGGGTGTGTGAGGACATGCGAGAATGTTGGAGGGTGTGTGAGGGCTTGCGAGAGCATTGGAGGACATGCGAGGATTTGTGATGCCATATGAGGGCGTGAGAGGGCATGTGAGTTGTGCAAGGATGTGCAAGGCCGTGCAAGAGCAGGTGAGCAGATGCGAGGGTGTGGAACAGCGTGCAAGGCTGTGCAAGAGTGTGCAAGGGCTTGCAGTGGCATGCGAGGGTGAACGAGGATGTGCGAGTGCGTGTGAGGCCATGGGAGAGTGTGTGAGGGTATGCGAGGATGCACGAGAATCTGTGAGGGCATGCAAGGACGTGCAAGAATCTGTGAGGGTGTGCGAGAGCATGCCATGATGTGCGAGAGTGTACGAGGACGTGTGAGGGTGTGCAAGAGCATTTGACAATGTGCAAGAGAGCACGAGGGTGTGCAGGGGTGTGTGTGGACGTTTGAGGATGTGCTAGGGCATGGGGAAAGGTGTTAAGGCATGCAAGTGTGTGCAAGGGCATGCAAGGAAGTGTGTGGCTGTGTAAGAGTGTGCATGTGCATGTGAAAACATTTGATGGTGTATGAAGATGTGTGAGGGTGTGGGAGTGCATGCAAGGGTATGCAAGGGCATGTGAGGGTCTGTGAGGATGTGCGAGAGTGTTCACCGATGTGTGAGAGAACGTGAGGGCATGAAGGTGTGTGCGAGGGCATTTGAGGACACGTTAGGTCATGGGAGGACGTTCTAGGACGTGCAAGTGCATGCAAGGTGTGTGGCTGTGTGAGATACACATGTGAGTACGAGAGCAGTCGAGGGCATCTGAGGGCGTGAAAGGATTGCGAGGGTATGCAAGTGTGTGTGAGGACGTGTGAAAGCATGTGAGGATGTTCAAGGGCATGTGAGGGCTTGCAAAGGTGTGCAAAGAAGTGCGAGGATGTGCAACCAAATGCAAGGGTGTGCGAGGATGTGCAAGAGTGGGTGAGCAAGTGTGAGGGCATAAAGAGCATGCGAGTCCATGTGAGAGTGTGCAAGGGCATGGGAGGACATGCAAGTGTGCAATGGTGTGTGATGGCATGCCAGGTTTTGTGAGGCACCCTCTGTGCGACCACCTGGACTGTAGCCCACTAGATTCCTCTGTCCCTGGGGTTCTCCAGGCAAGAATACTGAACTGGGTTGCCATGCCCTCCTCCACAGGATCTTCCTGACCCAAAGATTGAATTCCTGTCTCTTACATCTTCTGCACTGGCAAGCAGGTTCTTTTCCACTAGCGCCACCTGGGAAGCCTCCCAGGGCTGGGATCTTCTTTAAAGAAGGAAAATCCTGTTCATGTGAAAATTCTGTTTCTGTGACACCCCATATCTCAATCACCTCTTGTATCAGGGCAGCAGAGACTGCTAGCTGTCTACTCCAATATCTTTCTTCCTTTCTGAGAACTCTCAAACCAGACAAGGTCGGCCCAAGAAAGGAACGTCAAAAATTAATCTCATTTACGAGCAAACATGGAAAAGTCCTGAATGAAACACACGCATCACTTCCACTTAGATTTCACATACGTGTCATGTTGCAAAGAAGACTAGAAAATATAGTCTTTCCTCCAGGCAGTGTTGTGCCCCAATAAAAACTGGTTTTAAATTCTCGAGGAAGTCGTCTCCCCCTCTCTCCATTCAGAAACAAGGTCAAGATAAGTGTTTCCTTACTGGCCACTGTGTGATGTGCATTTATTTCTGCTTTACCCTGACACAAAGGACTTAGCATTTTGTAGTGTCAGCTTTATGGAGAGGTCTTCTACTAAACTCTGTGATGGTTTGTCACCTATCCTCCTGCATTACAGTCAAGTATCAAAACTGAAATCTAAATTTGTGAGATGCCCCGAGGGAAAAATATGGTTTTTTGCTTTTTCTAAATTCCTGTTTTCCTCACTCTTCTGATTTTTTTTTCTTTTTCTGCCACCTCAGCAATGCAGTTACAAAATTTTTAAAAATTTACTCTAGCATGCATAGTTGTTTTACTGGAAAGTTTGTCCAGGGTATCCAGACATCATCCTGCCCGAGTGAGAGTTCACTCTGATATTTTCAGAGGTTTCTTTAATAAAACTTCAAAGGACAGTTAATCTTCATCTTATATAAACCATTTCAGAAAACAGAAAAGAAGCAGTTACACAATTATTTTACAAGACTTGTTTAATCATGACACCAAAACCAGACAAGGTCAGCACAAAAAGAGAAATTTAAAAATCACTCTGGCTTATAAACATAGGTGGAATGACCATTGTAATTTCCAATTAAATGGACTAAAAATTTCTCTTTTGCGCTTAAAACATTGTTTATAAACACAGATGGAAATATTCTAAATAAAATATAAGCAAATCCAGTCCAATAGTGTATTTAAAAAGAATGATTCCAAAATAGTACAAGGATGGTTAAATATTAGAAGATCTATCAATGTAATTCACAAAATTAACAGATTTAAGAAGAAAGCCACATGATCTTTCTGTGGATGCAGAAAACACATTTGATAAAGGTCAACTCTCATTCATGACAGACTCGAAATAGAAGGAAACTTCCTTAATGGAAAAATGGACTTGTCCTAAGACCTTCAGTGCTCATGCATATTGCAGTCAACATCTGTATCCTTACAAGCCAGAAGCAGCTCTGACTTTGATGCGAAACTAGCAACATGTTAGGCTCCTTATCTGGGTCTTGGTAGTATGATAAAATTCATTCATCCCAAGGAAGCAATCTCTCTCAAGTCATGTCATCCCAGAAGAGCAATGAACCTTTTTCCAAGTTTCTAACTGTTACTTCATTCTGGTCACTAACCCATGATCACAGGATAGCTATAGATAGGCAAATGTAAAAGCGGCCCTCATGATCATCTAGTTCAATTCACTTATCTTACACTGACATCCCAAAAGCCCACAGTTAAATGTCAGTGATAAACTGGCTCAGCTAAAATGCGCACCAGGGATGGGGACCCAGGCCTCACGAAGCTCAGTTCCAGGCACTTTAACTCCCTCCTCATGAGCAAAAACAAATTCTTCTCAATTTCCTACGTCAGTTTAACTATCTCCTTTAAATATTTTGGGCTTCTATGAACACTCATGACCTTGGGGATTTACCTTCTATCTCAAGTAGTAATAGTGGCAGGGGCTGGAGGAAGGGGGTCAGCAGATGGGATTAAAAGAACTGGAGACTTTCTCAGAAGGAAAACAACACCTATTTTTAGCAACATTCTAGTGTAAGGAGTTAGAAGCCCAAAGGGGCTCTGGAGAAGGACTTCCCACTGCAGGAGGCAGGGAACACAGGCCACTGGGTCTGATCATACATGTTGTGGGCAGCATGACTTTGGTGGGCACCAGTCACATCATACTCATTGTGGATTTATGCATTTATTGCTATTATCTTGGGGTTCCCTTTGTGACTCAGCTGATAAAGAATCTGCCTGCAATTCAGGAGACCTAGGTTCCATCCCTGGGTTGGGAAGATCCCCTGGAGAAGGGAAAGGCCACCCACTCCAGTATTTTGGCCAGGAGAATTCCATGGACTGTATAGACCATGGGGTTGCAAAGAGTCAGACACAACTGAACGACTTTCACTACAATCATCTTGAAGCAGGACAGCATCCTGGAAGGAGTGTCTGTTTCTAATTCCTACACAGGTGCTACAGGGCTACCTGTAATGCTGAGGGGAGGGTCTGGCTGTAGCAGGGCTGGAATAAGATCTGGAGATGGACCAGCCCTGCCTGATCCTGGAATTAAGCTTTGAGTGTCAGGGCAAGATGCTGTACAGCAGGAAGTCCTGGGGGACCAGGAAATCTTGAGCTCTAACTTTTCATGGACTTTTTTTCTCAACCTGCTCTGCCAGGAATCCATTTCATCTGGACCCACTGTCTGTTCTGGGCCCAGCTCCTGTCTCTGGCACCTGCTGGCCTCCACCTTCTCTCTTCTTGGCCTCATCACCTTCTTCCACTGCAGTCCCTATAGCCTGATTTTTGAATATGTGCCTTGACAATCTATAAGCATAACTGCCTTACTAGAGAGTAATTACTCTGGAATTTTCCCAGGGCCGGGGGGGGGGGTGCTTCTGTCCACAAATAGAAAAAAATGAAATGACTGGCAGCACACTGTGCAGAAAGTTAAAAGCCTCTTGGGAGAAAAAAGAAACTCTTAAGGAGTTGTCAGATTATCAATAGATCAAAGCTACAAAGACCTTTTTGGAGGAACCCAAGACACAAATAAGAATCTCTTTGAGGAAATGGTCTTAGAGCTGCAATCAAAGGACTCTAAAAAAAAAACCAAATGCCAATGGTAACCTCACTTGTTATTTTAGGCCCCAAGAACAGGAATGTAAAGAACCAGGGTAAGACATTAGACTGCAAGAACTCAGTGGAAATAGTACTCATTTTTACAAAGAATTTTGCAAACTTTCAGAGTTGAAAAGAGCCTATAATGAAGTTAATTTTAGTAAAGAGATAAAATCTGAATTCCCAAGGGTTAAACAAAAATATACTGGATTTAAGACATTTGGACACTTACAACTGGAAGCAGAAAACTGTGAAAAAAAAAAAAACTCTGTGATCTAATCATACATTGTCAAAAATTGCCAAAAGACATAGCAAGTGCTCTTGCTCACAAAGAAAATGAAATTCAGATTTTGAGTAATGGTTTTATGTAACGGAAATACCTGGCAGGTGATCAGACTGAGAAGTTAAGAAACACATGATAGATGGCTCACAAAATGAACCTTTGTTAACAAAAGATAAAGGCCGTGTCCAATATAAGCTAAATGCTGAGTTGCTAGCTCAGCAAGGGCTGGAAAACAGAAATGTTGAAACATGAATCTCTCTTACTTATTTAAGCTGAAGCTCTATTGGAAAATGAACACAAAATGTGGATATTCTTGGGCAGAAATGTAGCATTCTTCCAAAGAAGTTGTTTTGGAAAGAATAAGAAAAGGCAGAGAGAGAGAACGGAAATACCAGCTAGAGAGTAAGTAAGATTTCATAAGCAGAAAATTCAAGAAGTGGAGAATGAAGTATCGAAAACAAAGATCTTATGAAACTCAGATTTCCCTTCATGATAAGAAAGGTCATGACAGTTGCCTGATTGCATGCACTGCAGAAGGAGCTCTAGAAAGAGGAGGCTAAGCTGCTAGACCAAGACATACACGTGTGTGATATTTCAGAAGTCAGCAAATGTAACGAATCCCAGGAACGCCATAATAATAGAAACTTTCGAAGAGAAAGTTCCTAAGCCAAGAACAGTCTTTTGATCTACTTGTTGAAACTAGTGAAAGCCTCTGTTGCACTGCTCTTATGTCCACCTGGAGTCTCTTATTCTTGACTTCATGGTATAGATCTGTTAAAGTAAGTATTTTGCTGTCAGTGGTCCTACTGCTGATACTAGGAGGCCATTTCAGATTTCTTTACTAGTTTTCTATTTCTTATCTGCTTCTTGGTATAGCTTCATCAGTAAGTCTTACCAGGGAAACTCAGCATGATCCCACACATAATCATTCATTCCACAAATATTTTAAGTATCTTTCATGAGCCAGGGATTACATAAATGTCAGAAATACAATAAAGAACGACACAAATCTTGCCTTTGTAGAGCTTACAGGCTTCCCAGATGGTGCTCGTGGTAAAGAATCTGCTTGCCAATGCAGGAAACTTGAGAGACACCAGTTTGAGCCCTGGGTGGAGAAGAGCCCCTGGAGGAGGAAATGGTGACCCACTCCAGGATTCTTGCCTGGAAAATCCCATGAACAGAGGAGCCTGGCGGGCTACAGTCCATAGCATCACAAAGAGTCAGACATGACTGAAGCGACTTAGCACATACAGCTTACATTTTAAACAAGAAACCATGTAGATAATAAAACAAATTGATCAGGTAATGCTAGGGAGGGATAGGACTACAAAGGATAAAAAAGGAGCACCAGCTTAGACAGCGATCATGGAAGGCTGCATGGGGAGATGACATTTGGGTCGAGACCTGAGTGGAGAAAGGGAGTGAGCCATGTAAAGATCTGGGAAAGATCCTCCCAGGCAGAGGGAATAGCCATGCCAAGGTGCTGAGCCAGAAGCATGTTTGCTCTGTTAGAGAAATAGCAGGTTTCAGACCTAGAGAACTACACGTCTGAAGGCTCAGAGCTGAGAACGGAGAAAGGACATCCTATGTTCTCATATATACAAGGAAATGAAATTTCTAATGGCTCTAATGGGGTACGCAGGGAGTGATAAGTGAAGATGAAGGAAGTGTAAACACCTGTCAGATGCTACTGTACATTATAAGTCATATTTAAAGTTGGAAATTTAGTCTTATAATATTACTATCATATGCTAAGTCCTTACTAGATGTCAGTCGATGTAGTAAATACTAGGATTTTTTTCACTTGATCCTCTTAAATATTCTATGAGTTAAGAATCAATGTAATTTCAGTTTTACAGATGAGGAAACTGAGTCACAGAGTGGATAAGTCATTTGCCAAAGACCCAGAGCTAGTGAATAGTAAAATTGGTCTATAAGTCTATGTCAACTTGAGTCCAAACTTTTATCCTTCACTATTCTGCATTTTTAAATGACCCATATGTGTGAAGTATAACGGAGGCTATAGAGTGGGCATGGCAACCCTCTCCAGTATTTTTGCCTGGAGAACTCCATGGACAGAGGAGCCTGGTGGATGGCAGCCCACAGGGTCACAAAGAGTCAGATGGGACTGAGCGACTGAACACAGATACAGTGGGAAGGCAGGGGTTAAAGTGAGAGGAGATGGTAATGGGATCTTGGTAATAAGGGTGAGGTTGAGAAGAAAGAAATGAGCTTGAGAGAGGTTTGGAAAGTAGAATGATTGGAATTTGGTGTTTGTTTGGATCCAAGGAGGGAGGGAGGAAGGGAGAGGGGTGGAAGGAGTCAAAGATAATTTCTAGATTTCTGGTTTATGAAACTCTGTGGCTATCATTTAAGGAGATAAGAAACCAAGCAAGGAAGGGCAGTTTGGAGCTCAAGGGGAAGATGGTGAGTGGTTTTAGATTAAGGATGGTAGAATAAAGACCTCTGAAAATGCACTCCTCCATGTAAGCAAAAAGATCACTGGCAAAAAAAAAAAAGTCAAAATCAACATTTTACAACTCTGGAAGTTAACCAAAGGCTTGCAAGAATCCAAAAAAGCATTTATTCGAGAAAAACGACAAAGTCTCAGTAAGAACAGTAAGCTCTGTCCTAGGGCAAGAAGGCAGATTCTAGTGGTTTGAAGAGTGAGTTGTTATTGTCTGGTCACTAAGTTGTGACTCCATGGACTGCAGCATGTCAGGTTTCCCCATCCTTCACTATCTCCCAAAGTTTGTTCAAATTCTTGTCCACTGAGTCAGTGATGCTATCTAATCATCTTGCCATGAGAACCCATGAACAGTATGAAGAGTGAGTAGGAGTGAGGAAACAATGTTCAGCCCTCACTTGGAAAGATAAGAGAGGTGAGCCTTTAGCTGGAGGATGGGTAAGGATTCAGTGTTCTTTTTTATTTTGTAGAGATCTAAACGGTGCAATATAGCTGGTAAAAAACCTGGCCTTTCAGGAGGTGAAGAGGCCTAGCATCCTGATCTGCAAGACAGCTGAAATCTGACACCTAGAGACAAGCTACTCAGGTTCTTCTCAACTTTATTCTTGGATCAATTTCACTGTTTGCCCCTTTTGCTTTAGAGATAGAAGCTTGTCTTTAAAAAATAAGAAAAAAGACAGAATTGATGACCAAGAAACATCATGGTAAAGGAAGATTAATTATTTACATCATTCAAGTCCTCTGCAATTCTCTTAATGTAGTTATATAACCATTAGTCTGATCAATAACTGTAAAAGCATGCCAGTATTAGGTTTATAGCATTTCATCTTGACAACCTGTCTTCAGAGCATCCTAGGAATCCTCAAACACTATATGTAGGAGCTGGAAACTGCTCAGTCTAATTGGGCTAGCATTGAGTTTTAACTGAAAACCAGGGCAAATAAGTCTAAAGATCTAATGTACAGGTATGACAACTATATTTAATAATATTGTATCAAACCTGAAAATATGCTAAAAGAATAGATATCAAGTGCACTCACTGGACAAAATGCTAATTATGTGAGATGATATATTAATCAGCCTGAACTGTAGTAGTTATTTCACCATGTATATCAAATCATCGTGATGTACACCTTAAATATATATACAATTTTTATTTTAAAATATATAAATTAAAAATGAAATGAACCTATTCATTAAGGAAAAAAAAAAAAAAAAAACCTGGGGAAGGACTTTAATGGTCCTCAAACTTGGCTGCACATAGAAATCTACTGGGAACTTTAAAAAGTACTGATGCTCGGGTTTCAACCTAGAAACTATATTCAAATTTAATTTCATGTCCTTTAAATGTCTTTTTTTTTTTTTTTTTTAATTTCAAGACCCAGTCCAGGATCACATGTCTCATTTAGTTGTCTGTCTCTTTAATCCCCTTTAAGAAGATCCCAGTCTTTCTTTGCTTTCATGACTTTAATGTAATGCAAATGGCATTTTGACTGAGGAAAATGTGACCAGACAGACGTGCAAGACTCTAGCCTCACCCCATTTCCCTTAGAAGCCGTATTCCAGTACTGGCTAATTCAGTGTTGGCAGTGACTTTACAGAACAAAACTGCTGTAAATAATGGAGTGGCTGTATGCAGGAAAAAATTTAACAGAAAAAGTGCAAACTAAACAGCCCTCTGGTGGGTGGGAAGACAGCCCCTACCACCATCCCCATCAGCCACCACATCTCTCTGCTGCCCTAGAAACTGTGCTCCTGACCTGCTCCGCCCCCTTCCCTGGATAGAGCACCCTCAGGACAGACAGAATCTTCTGAGATTCACATTCAGGTTTTGTGACAAGGGGACATGTGGGGTTTTTCTTCTGTATGCTATTTTTTGGCTGCACATATATCTTTAACCCAGGAGCCCAGGGGTAGACAAAGGAAGATTGAGGTAATCAATGTTGCACCTTTTTCTTCAGTAGTGACTTACTTCTTTTATTTTTCTTCATCCTTTCCAATCCTCCGACCTGATCTGTGTAACTCTTATCTTGGATACTCAAGTAGATGGAATATTTCAGAGGTGGGGGGGTGGGAGGGGAGGGGAGAAACCAATAACAAAGTGTTCTTGCTCTGATCGAATTTTTTAAGTGCAAAATTTACACTCTGAAAACTATAATGTACTGTTGAAAGAAATTAAAGCTCTAAATAAGTGGAAAACATTTCATGGGGATGGATTTGAAGACTTGATGTGGTTAAGATAGCAATGCTCCCCAGATTGATCCACAGACTCAACACAATCTGTATTAAAATCCCAGCTGCCTCTTTTGTAGAAATTGACATGTTGATCTTGAAAAAGAAAGACAAAGCAGGAGGACTTGTATGACCTGATATCAAGACTTATTCTTAAGATGTAGGAATCAAGATAGTGTGGTATTGGTGAAAGGATAGACACATAGATCAATGGAACAAAATAGAAAGCTCAGAGATAGATTCATACAATTTTTTAAATCAATAACAGAAAGGCAATTCAACAGATGGTGCTGGATAAATTGGACACCCACATGCAAAAAAAGCATTCTTGACACTCACACCCTACACACACAAAAACATAAACTCTAAATGTAAAAACACAAAACTAAAATTTATAGAAGAAAACAGGAGAAAATCTATGACCTCATATTTGGTGATTAGCTTTTGGATATGACACCATAGCATAATTCACAAAAGGAAAGTTTGATAAATTGGAATTTCTCAAAATTAAAATAATTCATTCAGTGAAAGATACTGTTGGGGTAAATGAAATTACAAACTACAGACTGGGAAAAAGTATTGGTAAATCACATATGCAATGAAGTATTTGTATCCAGAATGTTAAAAACGCTTAAAACTCAACAGTAAGAAAACAAAAAGCTCAATTTTAAAACTAGACAAAATATCTGAACAGAACATTTTACTGAAGAAGATATATGGATGGCAAATAAACCATCAGTACAAAAAGATGCTTAATATAATTTGTCACTCAGTTCAGTTCAGTCGCTCAGTCGTGTCTGACTCTTTGTGACCCCATGAATCGCAGCACGCCAGGCCTCCCTGTCCATCACCATCTCCCGGAGTTCACTCAGACTCATGTCCATCAAATCAGTGATGCCATCCAGCCATCTCATCCTCTGTCGTCCCCTTCTCCTCCTGCCCCCAATCCCTCCCAGCATCAGTCTTTTCCAATGAGTCAACTCTTCGCATGAGGTGGCCAAAGTACTGGAGTTTCAGCTTCAGCATCATTCCTTCCAAAGAAATCCCAGGGCTGATCTCCTTCAGAATGGACTGGTTGGATCTCCTTGCAGTCCAAGGGACTCTCAAGAGTCTTCTCCAACACCACAGTTCAAAAGCATCAATTCTTCGGTGCTCAGCCTTCTTCACAGTCCAACTCTCACATCCATACATGACCACTGGAAAAACCATAGCCTTGACTAGACGGACCTTAGTCACTAGGGAAGGCAAATTGCAAAAGAATGAGCTGCCATGACATACCATTTAAATATTAAAAAAAAAAAAAAAACAAACAACCCTGACAATACCAAATGCTGTCAAAGATTTGAAACGAGAGCTGTGGGAAGGCAAACATGACACAGGCACTTTGGAAGACAGTTTCTTATAATGTTAAACATGGACTTACCATATGAACTAGTAATCATGCTCCCAGGAGTTTACCCAACTGAACTGAAAACTTACGCACACACAAAAAACTGCATGTGAATATCTTTAGCAGCTTTATTCATAATCCCCCAAAATTGGGAGCCACCAAGATATCCCTCAATAGGTGAATAGATGAACAAATTGTGGTATACATGATGGAAAACTACTCAGCAAGAAAAAAGAAACATGATATTCATCTATGCAAAAAAATGGATAAATCTCAAATGCCCCTTACTAAGCTGAAAGAACCAGAATGGAAGGGCAACATAATGAATGATCTATTCATGAGGCATTCTGGAAGAGGCAAAATTGTAGGAATGGAAAAAAAGATCAGTGGTTTCCAGGAGAAGGGATTAACTAGGCAAAGCACAGAGTATTCTCTTGAGTGATAGAATTCACATGTATGGTGCTGGCATGATAGATATATGATTCTGCATTTCTCAAAGCCTACTAGCACAAAGAGTGAATTGTATAAATTTTTTTCTAAGTTAACTAGTAGGTTAGAGGGGGGAAGTGGAGATTGTGACCATGCTTAATGACTAACCGTCAAATAGCAGACTATGGAAAAGGGAGCAAAAATAACTTTATAGTGAAGAAACCTGGCAAACAGTATCTGAACCCATTAATGTCATCAGTGCTGAGTCATGTCAATCTCATGTACCCCTGATGCTAATTTCAATCACTGAAATTAACATCACCAGTAGTGGGACAAATAAAATTTTCTGTGCCTCCAGGATGCACTGAGAAACACACAACCACCACTTCTCTGGTATTTGTGGCTAGAAATGCATAATCTGAATCGATACATGAGAAAACATCAGATAAACAAAAAGTGAGGGACATTCTAGGAAATAAATGGGCTATATGCCACAAAAAAATTACTCCTTAGAAGGAAGGTTATGACCAACCTAGAGAGCATATTGGAGAAGGCAATGGCACCCCACTCCAGTACTCTTGCCTGGAAAATCAATGGACAGAGGAGCCTGGTAGGCTGCAGTCCATGAGGTCACTAAGAGTCAGACACGACTGAGAGACTTCACTTTCACTTTTCACTTTCATGCATTGGAGGAGGAAATGGCAACCCACTCCAGTGTTCTTGTCTGGAGAATCCCAGGGACAGTGGAGCCTGATAGGCTGCCGTCTATGGGGTCGCACAGAGTCGGACATGACTGAAGCAACTTAGCAGTAGCAGCAGCAGACAGCATATTAAAAAGCAGAGGCATTACTTTGCCAACAAAGGTCCATCTAGTCAAGGCTATGGTTTTTCCAGTAGTCATGTATGGATGTGAGATTTGGACTATAAACAAAGCTGAGCCCCGAAGAATTGATGCTTTTAAACTGTGGTGTTGGAGAAGACTCTTGAGAGATCCCTTGACTGCAAGGAGATCCAGCCAGTCCATCCTAAAGGAGACCAGTCCTGGGTGTTCATTGGAAGGTCCAATGTTGAAGCTGAAACTACTTTGGCTACCTGATGCAAAGAGCTGACTCACTGGAAAAGACCCTGATGCTGGGAAAGATTGAGGGCAGGAGGAGAAAGGGACGACAAAGGATGAGATGGTTAAATGGCATCACTGACTCAATGGACATGAGTTTGAGTGGGCTCTGGGACTTGGTGTTGGACAGGGAGGCCTGGCGTGCTGCAGCTCATGGGGTCGCAAAGAGTCAGACATGACTGAGTGACTGAACTGAACTGAACTAAATCAATAAATATGAGAGGAATGAGAGAAATGGAAAATCACCATTAGATTACCACTGTAATCCTGGAATGAGAAGTCAAGTGGGCCTTAGGAAGCATCACTAGGAACAAAGCTAGTGGAGGTGATGGAATTCCAGTTGAGCTGTTTCAAACCTGAAAGATGATGCTGTGAAAGTGCTGCATTCAGTATGCCAGCAAATCTGGAAAACTCAGCAGTGTCCAAAACACTGGAAAAGGTCAGTCTTCATTCCAATCCCAAAGAAAGGCAATGCCAAAGAATGCTCAAACTACTGCATAATAGCACTCATCTCACACACTAGTAAAGTAATGCTCAAAATTCTCCAAGGCAGGCTTCAACAGTATGTGAACCGTGAACTTCCATATGTTCAAGCTGGATTTAGAAAAGGCAGAGGAACCAGAGATCAAATTGCCAACATCCGTTGGATCATCGAAAAAGCAAGAGAGTTACAGAAAAACATCAACTTCTGCTTTATTGACTATGCCAAAGCCTTTGAGTGTGTGGATCCCAACAAACTGTGGAAAATTCTGAAAGAGATGGGAATACCAGACCACCTGAATTGCCTCCTGAGAAATCTGTATGCAGATCAAGAAGCAACAGTCAGAACTGGACATGGAAAAACAGACTGGTTCCAAATAGGAAAAGGAGTAAGTCAAGGCTGTATATTGTCACCCTGTTTATTTAACTTATATGCAAAGTACATCATAAGAAATGCTGGACTGGATGAAGCCCAAGCTGGAATCAAGATTGCCAGGAGAAATATCAAGAACCTCAGATATGCAGATGACACCACCCTTATGGCAGAAAGTGAAGAAGAACTAAAGAGCCTCTTGATGAAAGTGAAAGAGGAGAGTGAAAAAGTTGGCTTAAAGCTCAACATCCAGAAAATGAAGATCATGGCATCTGGTCCTATCACTTCATGGCAAATAGATGGGCAAACAGTAGAAACAGTGACAGACTTTATTTTCTTGGGCTCCAATATCACAGCAGATGGTGACTGCAGCCATAAAATTAAAAGATTCTTGCTCCTTCAAAGAAAAATTATGACCAATCTAGACAGCATATTATAAAGCAGAGACATTACTTTGCCAAAAAAGATCCGTCTAGTCAAAGCTTTGGTTTTTTCCAGTAGTCATGTATGGATGTGAACATGGGTTGGACTATAAAGAAAGCTGAGCACTGAAGAAGTGATGCTTTTGAACTGTGGCATTGCAGAAAACTCTTGAGAGTCTCTTGGACTGCAAGGAGATCCAACCAGTCCATCCTAAAGGAAATCAGTCCTGAATATTCATTGGAAGGACTGATGCTGAAGCTGAAACTCCAATACTTTGGCCACGTGATACAAAGAACTGATTCATTTGAAAAGACCCTGATGCTGGGAAAGATTGAAGGTGGGAGGACAAGGGGACAACTGAAGATGAGATGGTTGGATGACATCACCAACTCAATGGACATGAGTTTGAGTGAGCTCCAAGAGTTGGTGATGGACAGTGAGGCCTGGTGTGCTGAAGTCCATGGGGTTGCAAAAAGTCGGAGATGACTGAGCGACTGAACTGAATTGAATCACTGCAAGCAAAATGGTGGCTCAGTGATAAAGAATCTGTCTGCAATGCAAGAAACACAGGTTTAACCCCGCTCCAGATAGATGTCCTGGAGAAGAAAATGGTAACCTACTACAGTATTCTTACCTGGGAAATCCCATGGACAGAAGAGCCTGGAAGGCTATAGCCCATTGGATTGCAAAAGAGTCAGACATGACATAGCAACTAAACAACAACAAGATTCACTTCTGGATACTAAAATTATATTGTATATGCAATAGTTTGAGGAGAAACAGAATGATTTCCTAGTCTCAAAACATCCTCCCCAGGACTTTTGTTAGTTATAAAGGGAAAGATAGTAACTTCATAGTAGCTTAATTCAGCAGATATCACTTGAAGAAGTGACCAAGGTTAACATCACTAGAAATAAGACATGTTGATGTTGTATCCTTTGATATGGTTTCTATTTCTGTTAAGACAAAGTGCTTTTAAAAAGAGAAAATTTTATGCAAGCTTTCTCTCTAATGGTTTTTTTCTCTTTGACATTCTGTTTGTTTGTTTGTTTGTTTGGTTAAGTCATTAAGCTAAGGACATTTAGTAGATAGCAATTGTAAGAAAATCCAAAGGTATTTAACTTTCATAGTTATCCACTGGGATTATGGGTCAATAAAGAAAAGAAGACCATTCTTGTGTTTTTTTTAGCATTTACAATAAACTCAAATTTCAGTAAAATTTACAGAAATATAACAGCAATAAAATTTGAAATTCATTGTATTTGTAGGAAGGAAGGAAATATTTAAATTTCCTTTTGATAAAAGGAGAATTCTCATGGTATTGCCAACTACAAATTGGCACTTGCCATCTACCTCTACAAGCATTAAATCATGTGCTACTGCTGACTTTCAACATCCCCTGAAGGAAATCAAGGTGGAGAGCAGAAATGAGGTATCCTGTGCTCTGGGAAAACAGGCAGAACCAGACTTCAGATAGATATTTTCAGGAACCAATTTTTTAAATCCCAATTCTTATATCTCTTCGTATCTAGAAAAGCATTAAAATGCTTTTAGTGGTGACGACTGCTCCTCTTGATTAGTAACTTTCGTGAGACTAGCAGAAACCTTCTGCAAAATAGATGTGCTTGATTGCATGGATTCCCCTTTCACCAAAATCACCTATACACTGAACCCCCACCCCAGCAGTTTCTCAAAGCTATCTTAAATGCTGTTTCTTGGACTATAGTCCTCATTTTGCCCCAAATAAAACTTAACTTGCAACTCTCGTGTTGTGCATTTTTTAAAAGTCAGTCATATCTTGACCAAGCTATCTTCAAACCCATTTCCAAAAACTCAGGTAATATCAGATTTATGTCCAAAAGCATAAAAAAGTTGCAAGCATAAGAAGAAAATGGAGAATTCAGTTTCTTTCAAGTATCCCTAAAATATACATGAACATTGATAATCTATCCAGCCAGTGAGAAAATGTCAATTTCAAAAGTAGAAGAAATGTTATATGTTCCGATTACAACACAATAAAGCAAGAAATTAATTACTAGATCAGGGAAAAAGTTTCTTTGCCCTGGAGATTTATTAAAATGTATTTTAAATAATGACTTGAGTCAAAGGGAAACATCAAAACATCAACCAAAGTTGGACCTTTGAGATGGCTTTAAAGCATAAGGGCAGTCTCTAGCCTCTGTGGTATCATTGTGTGGATTAGAAAAAGTGTTTCCTTCTTCAAGTTAAAAAGAAAAAAAAAAGACCAACCCAACAGCATCTGTGGATAGTTATAAGTGATGGCTCTGAGCCCAGCTAGCTGGAGGATGAGCTTGACACTCAGGAAAACTAAGTCAAAGTGAGTTGGGAGCTGTGAAAGAAAGAAAGAAAAAAAAAAAAAAACCTACTAAATAATGAGTTTTCCCTTAAGACTGGAGGCAAACTTCTGGTTAGTAAAGTGCCTACTAGCAAGATATTGAAGACCAGGAAAAAAGTTTCACCTGAGGAACATTTTCTTTGATTGAACTTAATATGCTTAAGGCCCTGACTCCTAAGGACAAAGAGACAAGAGTGCATTTGGTTTGAAAGTGAAAGTCGATCAGTGGTGTCTGACTCTGCTCTTTGCGACCCCATGCAGTGCAGCCTGCCAGGCTCCTCTGTCTATGGAATTCTCCAGGCCAGAATACTGGAGTGGGTAGCTGTTCCCTTCTCCAAGTGATCTTCCCAACCAAGGGATCTTCCCAATCCAGGGATCGAACCCAGGTCTCCCACATTGCAGGAGGATTCTTTTCCAGCTGAGCTACCAGGGAAGCCTGCACTTGGTTTAATACTCAATTGCTTTTCTATAAGCCACTACAGGATTTAACTGTTTCAATACTTTAGGTAAATTTTGCTATTTTTAAAAATTTCTTGTAAAAAGTAATTACATCTATAACACCTGATGTAAATGATTCAGAAGTAAGCTTACTAAGCTTGTCTTAAAGGATGCCTGCCAAAGCCAAGAAACTCTCAATTTGTAATTGTGTTGTTAAAAACCATTCAGATATACTCTGATTAGGGTAGAATATTTTTTAATGGAGCTATTCCTAACATTATCTCCCTAAAATCACAGAAAGACTGAAGCATTTTTTGTGTTCTATTTTGTAAGGATTGCTTTCTTTTGCAGAAGCACCTCTCCTAGAAGGGGAGCAATAAGGGCTCCAGGTGCTACCAAAGAATAGGGACCCTCACCAGGGACAACTTCTCTCAGTCATGCACTTAAGTGGTACAAAAACATACCACAGTTGAAAACAGGTTGTATATGGTGGGGATAAGGGGAAAGTCAATTAATATGATGAATATGAAAGTCACTGAATGAGATGAATAAAACACTCCCCTCCCCCTCCCCCCCCAAAAAAAAAGTAAGGAAGGGAAAGACTGGTGCAGCTCTAGGTTGGTCTTGAGTCTCCAGGTGGGAGTTTAAGAAGCTTCTGTCAAGATCCAAAGGAGACAGAATCTAGAGACAGGCCACAATGGTGCAGTGACAGAATAAAGACCTGGTTGCTAGGGTCAGGGAATAAACACCGGAAGCCTGGAAGAAGAGAAATGGAGCCCTAGCTCTTAGTCCCCTTTCCCACCCTCCTTCCTCTTAGGTTGTGTGAGATGTTACCTTTCACCTAAACATCATCTTCCTGATTTCAGACCTTAACTCTGGTCTCTGAGTTCTGCTTAGTTCCACATTTTCTACCCATTTGCACAGAGGACCACCACCTCTCCTTTCTGGAATCGCTAAGGTTTTCTACTTCACTTATGACCTGGTCATCAGCCCTACTAATTCAGCTGAGATGGAAGTGCCCACCCCCTCCAAAACACTTAAGCCTCCTGATCTCAATGAAGAGTCTTTGGACCCTAGGATTATGATTGCCTTATTTGAAATTGGATCACTTCCCCCAGTTTCTTGCCGTTCTCTTCCTTCGCTAAAAAGTAGTGACCATGAAGCAACTGAACAGCGAATTGCAAAGAAGTTTGAAAGCCTCTTAAAAGAAATTAAAGATATTGTTAAACATGTGACAAGTTATGAACAGAAGGTCACAGAAACAAAAGAATCTTTTAAGGAAACCAATATGTCTGAGCTGACAGAACTTAGAGAAAAAATCATAGAACTTGATGAAATAAATAAAGTACTAGTGAAAAAACTCCTTGCTAGTTTGGACCTAGGGAAAAAAGAGAATGCAAAGAAACAGGAGATGAGGTTGGACAACCAGAACTCTGAGGACACAGTGCAAGACTGTTCAAGAGATTTGGTAAATTGCTCAAGAGGACAAAAAGCCCTTCCTGAAACTCAGCTAAGTAAGGAAAAAGCAAAGCACAGATTCCCTCACATTCAAGAAGAAAATATCAGACTGAGGAGCAACATGGAGCAGTTACTACAGGAAGCAGAACACTGGAGTGTGGAACATACTGAGCTCAGCAAACTAATAAAATCCTATCAGGAATCTCAGAATGACATCAATACTCTTAAAAATAATGGCACCCATTCCCCAACTCAAACAAATAATGAGTCAGCTAAGCAAGAGCTGGAGGAACAAGTGAAGAGACTGAGACGAGACACATATTCATTGCATTTGATTGCAGCCTTGCTGGAGAATGAATGCCAGATCTTAGAGCAGAGAGTAGAGCTGCTTGATGAACTCCATTATCGGAAGGAAGAGCCTCTACAAGGAGAGCCAATGCAAATAAATCACGAGCAAAACGGCAAGGAGCAGAAGCCACCAGAGGCAGACAAGGTCAAAGTACATGAGAAAAACATGCCAGAAGTGGAAGGTACATTTCACAAAAGAGATCAGTTCTTTAGAAGCCTGGATATTTGTCATAATAAGAAAGCTCATAATAATCAGTTCAATACTCGTATTGCAAAAAGAGCTCTTGTGATAAAGAGGCCAGCTAGCAGCTTAAGTTAAAAAATACCAAAAGTAGAAGAAAAGGCAGATCTTCAAAAAATTATATAGTACATCCAGCTCCAGGCATATCAATCATCAAACCTAAGAGAGACCTGTTTGTTCAACCAAGAAATAGCCATAGAACAAAAAGGTTAACATTTAACACTGTTCATTACCTTGATGGTTAGGTAAGTTTGGTCTTTAATGACCATCAATGTCAACTTTTGCTCGCATTAGTCATCTTTACAAGCTGGTTTTGTAGTTATTACACAGAGAGCTATGACACTTTAACCAAAAGTGAGAATTTACAGGTCCAAATAAGTAAAGATCTAAATAAAAACCACAACAAACAAAGGAAGGGATTCTTTTTTCTTTATTTAATCATTGCCTTGGGGAGGGAAGTTCTGGGGGGAAAAGTATATAACACTTCAATTGTGAACCTTTCAAACTCCCTTTCAAAAGCATATTCCGTTTCCTATTTATTATCCACTGAAGTATGGGCTGTAGTGGAGTTTAAAAAAGCTGATAAATCACTCCTAATCTTCCATAAATTTCCCTATTCCCTGGATTTATTGTTACTAATATTCCCTTCTTGCTCCTCAAATAGTAAATGGTGGGCATACCAGGTAGCAGAGACCTTGGGGAAGGACACCTTGGCTTCTTTAGAAGAATAGATGCGTCTCAAGATTTTGTTCTGTGCTGGAAAAATTCGTCTCATTAATCCAAGTGAGGATAATTATTCAGAATTACTCAGGGAAAAAAGCATTATCCTCTGTTAAGAGGACTGAAATTTTGGTTCCAGGAAAGATGGAGCAGAATCACTTCTCCCTGTTCCTCCCATTCAGTTCAGTTCAGTCGCTCAGTCGTGACCGATTCTTTGCTATCCCATGAATCACAGCACACCAGGCCTCCCTGTCCATCACCAACTCCTGGAGTTTACTCAAACGCATGTCCATCAAGTTGATGGTGCCATTCAGCCATCTCATCCTCTGTTGTCCCTTTCTCCTCCTGCCCACAATCCCTTCTAGCATCAGAGTCTTTTCCAAAGTGTCAACTCTTCACTTGAGGTGGCCAAAGTATTGGAGTTTCAGCTTCAGCATCAGTCCTTCCAATGAATATTCAGGACTGATTTCCTTTAGGATGGACTGGTTGGATCTCCATGCAGTCCAAGGGACTCTCAAGAGTCTTCCCCAGCACCACAGTTCAAAGGCATCACTTCTTCGGTACTCAGCTTTCTTCACAGTCCAACTCTCACATCCATACATGACCACTGGAAAAACCATAGCCTTGACTAGACGGACCTTTGTTGGCAAAGTAATATCTCTGCTTTTTAATATGATATCTAGGTTGGTCATAACTTTCTTTCCAAGGAGTAAGCGTCTTTTAATTTCATGGCTGCAGTCACCATCTGCAGTGATTTTGGAGCCCCCCAAAATAAAGTCTGACACTGTTTCCCCATCTATTTGCCATGAAGTGATGGGACCAGATGCCATGATCTTAGTTTTCTGAATGTTGAGCTTTAAGCCAAC